>NC_141876.1:197524140-197827170 GCF_056163025.1 Triticum urartu | reverse complement strand
TGATCGTGAGAGCTTGTGATGGGCTAAGTTGAGACACCCCTACAGGGTTTTGAACTTTCGAAAGCCCTGCCCACGGTTATGGGAAGATGGGAATTTGTTAATGTCTGGTTGTAGAAAACCTGAAGCTTAACTTAACTAAAATGCATCAACCGCATGTGTAGCCGTGATGGTCTCTTTCCGGCGGAGTCCGGGAAGTGAACACGGTGTTGGAGTTATGCTTGACGCAGGTTGTTCTAGGGTCACTTCTTGATCATAGTTGCTCGATCGTGCCTTTGCCTTCTCTTCTCGCTCTCATTTGCGTATGCTAGCCACCATATATGCTATTGCTTGCTGCAGCTCCACCTCACATACCTTTTCCCTACCTATAAGCTTAAATAGTCTTGATCGTGAGGGTGTGAGATTGCTGAGTCCCCGTGACTCACAAATTACTTCCAAAACCAGATTGTAGGTGCCGATGATATAGTGCAGGTGACGCACCCGAGCTCAAGGAGGAGCTCGATGAATATCGTGTTCGTTGTGTTGTTTTGTTTCAGTTGATCAGTAGTGGAGCCCAGTCGGGGCGATCGGGGATCTTTTGCATTAGGGTTAGTCTTCTTTTATTTTGGTTCTGTAGTCGGACATTGATTGTATCTAGATGGTGTAATGCTATATTCATGTATTTTGTGAAGTGGCGATTGTAAGCCAACTCTTTATCCCTTTCATATTCAGTACATGGGATGTATAAAGATTACCCCTCTTGCGACATGCCTACAATGCGGTTATGCCTCTAAGTCATGCTCCGACACGTGGGATATATAGTTGCATCGTGGGTGTTACAAGTTGGTATCAGAGCCTTCCCCGACTTAGGAGCCCCCTGCTTGATCGAATCGTTGGCGTTGTTGAGTCTATAAAAATGTTTTGAGTCTTATAGGATTATATATATCGGGGAGTAGGATTCTTTTTACTCCTCAGTCCCTTCGTCGCTCCGGTGAGGCATGCTGACGTGGAGTTTTGACTCTTCTCTTCTCAAATTTCACTAAAAAAATTTTTAGGATCACGTGGGTATCTTGGAATCGTTCCGATGGTTTTGTGACGAGAACATTGTTCTTGGTGCCTCCTGACATTTAGGGGTTGTGGCAGTGTCCCGGGGAGTTGAGCTCCAAGGTGTTGTCGTCACAATTTTATCATTGAAGTTCTGGAATACCAGAGTTTTGCCGACATCGAAAATATCTTTTATGTAGTTGTTAGTGAGATAACCTCGACGCCACCCAGTACTGGGGCGGGAGTTCAGGAGTATTGCCATAACTCGTATAACGGATGCGTTTTGAAGGTTGAGGTAAACGATTTCTGAAGGTTTCTTGGTTATGTGTTGAAGGATGGATACAGCTGGATGTAGGATTTGCTAGTTTTGGGTGAGATATTATGCTTCCCCTGTATCCCCAACACCTGATTGCATAACCGGAAAGTTTCGGGAGTTTATAAGTGGGAATTTAAGTCGCTCATAGGATATCTTTCCGACAGATGTATAATATGAAATTGGGGTTCGACGTCTAGTGGTCCGCACATCCACGGTTGGTTTTACAGTGGTCTCGTTGTGTCTTAAAGAGTCCTTGGCTATGCTGACTCGGGGACACTTATATGTCATGTGTACTGCCTTGTACGTGATGGTGCTGTACGATCGAGCCCGTGTGGGCCCCACCACGAAAACTTTAGACGAAATCTCTATCATATGTTTGTTCCGGCTTATTCTACAAGCCAATCCTTTGTTTTGTTTTGAGTTGTGGTATTCGAGTTGCTTCAATGTCAAGTGTTGATTCGATACCTTTCCCTAAGAGGTGTTCTCATATTTCATTGTGGATGCTAATCCTTCTTGGTCATCGAGTTTGTCATTTCAATTTCTTTTCAACCGGTGTGCTCCTCTTCAAGTGGATCCGTCCATTTCAACATTCACAAGATCAATTCTAAGTTTCTCAACGGTGTTCGTTTCATCCATTCCAAATTGTCTTTGTTTCCCGCCCTCCCTCCCTTTGTTTCTTCAAGGACTCAGATTTCTTATTCAAGTATCCTTTTAGTGATGGTAAGCCTCTCCATTCTTTTTCGTCAATGTTCTTATCCGGTGATTCTCAGGAAGATGCTAAGGAAGCTTCAAGTTTTTCATTCTTCATTCTTTTCATCTCTGGTGGTTTCAAGTCAGGCTTTGTTGATCCTTTTTCCTCATTTCAAATACCTTCTCATGCCGGTGCACCTCATATTCATTCATTTCTCGCTATTCATTTGTTCCGGAGTGCTCAAGGTATCTCGAAGATTCGTGTTTCCACTCTACATTCGTTCAAACTCTTTCGAGGATGTTATCTCATTCAAGCCATTTAACTCAACCGGCTCATTCTCTCTTTTAAATGATTTCAACGGTGTTTCTCTTGAGTGGGACCTAACCCACAGGCCTTTTCCCAGGATCTTACCCGACTCTTCTAATTATCCCGGAGCTATCCTAAATTCTTTTTGAAGTTTGACGTAAGAATGAATCATCATCAGTCAAATGTCTTTCCCCAAGAACTTTCAAACTCTTTTCATTGTTGGCCCAACCTCTTCGCTTTCATTCTCCCAGGGTGTCTCATCAATTATCATGGTGGTGTTTCTCGTCATCATTCTCGAATTTTGAAGACCGAAGAAGAGTTTTCCTCTAAATCTTGTTCCATTCTCTTCAAGATTCGTGATTCTAGCTTGTTGCCATCCTCTCATAATTGTTTTTGATTGTGAGAATTCTTTTCACCCATCCGGAGTAATTCAGGAGTCGTTTTAGTTTGATTCTCTGAAGAGCCCATCATTTCAGAAGACTTATTCATTCTCAGCTTTCAGCTCTCGTTCTCCAAATCTTATCGGTGCATCGTTCAAATATCCTCTAATCAGTTCATGATCTATTCGTTTCACTTGTATCTAAATTCTCTCAAGCATCTTCGTTCATTTGCGAATTCTTCCCGGTGTTTTTTTATCTTTTCTACGCTCATTTTCAATTCTTACCGGTGGTTCGTTCAAGATTTCTCTTCCTTTGTTATTGTATCAATTCATTCCTTCTTTCAAACCCTACCGGTGGTTCATTGAAGACCTTCCCAAGTTTGCGCTATATCTCGCTTAATCCTTTCTACGAGAATAAGTAGTGTGCCAAATCCATTGTTTGTCATCAATTTAATTGGTGAAGGATGAGCATAATGTAATTCTTATTCTTGTTTCATCGAGTAAATTCAATTCCTTATTCCGGAGGTTCATCATATCACATTCTCGGTTCGAGAGGCTTATCTTTCTTTGCCAAGAGTTCCAAGCTCTCACAATTATATCACCACGGAGATTCATCTAAATCATTGCGTTTTCAACTTCTCTTTCCTTTCGTGTGATCATCCTTTTTGTTACCGGAGTTCTTCATGAAGGTTCTACATGATGGTTCATCAAGGATTTAATTCCTTCTCGAAGTTTTCATCGAGATTCTTTTAAGGAGCTCAAGCATTCTTCATCTTGCAATCCGGAGTGCAATTCTTTCTTCCGTATCATTGAAGGTGGTATTATGTCATTCTTGATAATTTTAGTTCATGTTTCATGATTCACATGTTGTTAAGAATGAGGTATTTTAAATCCACAATCTCTTCATCGGAATTATCTTGGGTTATGTTTCACCTAAAGCCTTCCCTAAGGATTGTTGCTATTTATGGTGCTTATTAAGGACCCAAGGCCTTCATCTATCCTTCCGGTGAGATAAGTTTCTCGTTCCTTGTTCATATCAATCCAATTATTTTTCCTGTGAGTGGCAGGTTGTCACATCAAAGTTTTGAGATGTTTTCCAGAAGCCCACTTCAAGCTTATCCTTCTCGTTGTTGTTTTTCCAACAATTCTGGTTGACCATTCTCCTAAAGATGCTTTTCATGCTCATTTGAGGTAGAAGATGATGTTTTCTTATCCATTCTTTTATTTCAATTATGTATCTTCTATTTCTTCCTTCCGGAGGCATTGTGATGCTGCTCCCTTCAAACCATCTTCTTGTTTTTGTCAGGATCGTGTTCTTTTCTTGGTTTATCCACTTAACCGGAGTGTTGTGTCCTCTGCTCAAGTTCATTTTCATCCTATCAAGCCTTGCATCTCTTTTCAACCGGAGTGCTACCCAAATCGGTTCTTTTTTTCCTCTTTCTTAACGGAGTGTTTTCAACTTCATTCGTCTCCATTGCTTTCTTTCTTTTAATTTTTTTTCAACTTTTCAAGGTTCTTTGTTTTCACTCGTTTGTCAAAGAAAAAACTTAGTTTTACCTCTTCTCTTTCTCTTCCGTTTTCCCTCCGGTGCCATTCTAGATCTCGGGACGAGATCCTCTCGTAGTGGTGGAGTGTTGTGACGCCCCGAGACCGATGTTCCAGGTGTCTTCTAGTTATTCGCCGTCGTTGCCATGTCATTTCCTTGCGTTTTGCATCTTATCATGTCATCATGTGCATTGCATCATCATGTTTTCAAAACTTGCATTAGCCCGGGTCTCCCAGTTCCTTCCGTTGTCCGTTCTGAGCCGAGACACACTTGCACGCGCCCGCGGCATGTCTGAAATAGTATTTTATAAGTGGCCGAAAAATGTTCTCGGAATGGGATGAAAGTTGGCGTGCGGTGTTGTTATGTTTCCAGTAGGCCGCCGGCCAAATTTCATCGCATTCGGAGTTCGTTTGACGCCTCAACGATTAACTATAGCGACAATATAGTCGGTCAAACGTCGGACGTTTTCGGTCTCTGGAAACAGTCGCCGGTTCTCTCTCTCTTCTCTCTTCTCAGCCCATTGCCTTCTGCGCTACATCTCACCGCCAGTCCCAGCCTAACCTCTCGTCAGCCCGCGGCCCTCCTCACGCGCTCATCCGAAAAGCTGCCCGGACCCGACCCGGACAGTCGTCACCGTTGGGTCCGGATCATCCCCAAACATCTACAAAACATCACTGTTTCCTTGTTTGGACTCCCTAACCCATTCATCTCCGACCGTCCAATTTTGATCGGATGATCCAAAATACTACTCTCCTATCTCCCTGGGCTTTACTTGCTATTTTTTTCTCCTTGGAGAATTTATTAAAGAAAGTTAGTAGAGAACAGAGGGGGAAATCCATTTAAGCCCAGCTGCAGCCGGCGGACAGCCGGCCTATAGGCCCATCCAGCACCGGCCCACCTAACTCCTCCAACCCTAGCCTTCCCGACCCCGATTCCCTCGATCCCCCATCTCTTGTTCCCTCCTCCCATTCGTTTTCCTCAGCGCCGCCACCACACACGCAATGCACAAGGAGGATTCCCGCGCCCGATTCCCCAGCTCCTCGTGCCCGAGGGCCTCGCGTGTGAGTTCGACCCCGAGCACCAGAGATGCTCTCCCTCCCGCTGACGTCCTCCCAGTGCCACCCCTGCCCCGCACTCTACCTCCTCCCCCTGCTCCACGTCCGCTGCGCCACCCTGGGTCTCCGTCGGCGTTGGTCTCCTGCATCGCCGGCCTGCCTCCCCATCCTTGCTGGAGCAAGATCGCCGTCCTCCACCTCGACCCAAGGTCGCACCATCCTCGACGTCCTACTAGCACCCGCCGACCACCTCTGCTCCGTTCCCTCCACTGCACCGCGGCCAACCCTGCCTCCTTGTCGAGCTGCCGGAGCGGTAGTCGCTCGGGCTCTCCCTCGAGCGTGCCTCGCTCCATCGATTTTTCTGCCCGAGCCCCATTGCCTACTGTCACGGGATCATCAAGATGCATGTCAACCCCGTCAAGATCCGGCTAGCCTCCACTGCCCTTGCCCGTTCCTGGCCAGTTCTGACCCCGGGGACCCATCCCCGTCGGAGTTGACGTCCACCACCAAGTACCACGACGTACGGTGCCCGAATGTCCACCACAACGGTGCCAAGTTCCACCACCGACGACCGTTTTGGATACGTCAAGACCCGGACCGACAAGTACCCCAACGTCATGTGTACAACGACCATCGCCGAAGACCCGGGTAGCAAAAACGTCAAGTACCTATGACCGAAGAACGCCAAGTACCTCTTCGAAAAACGAACATGTACCACTACATCCGGAGGCATCAGATCCGTCAAGTCCAACAACGAATGTGTACAACTATCGGCGACCCCGAACGACTACGAAACATGAACCTCTACTTCCCCTCCAAAACTTGTCCCACTACGGTCGCTGAGATCGCGAGAACCTCTACCGTTGACCCTAGAGCATGCGAGAACGACCACTTCCTCTACGAACCCGAACCGCTCCGAGAATGCACCGGGAAGGTATAACCGCCGAGACGATGACCCGTGGACGAAAGCATGTGTTGTATGAGATGCATGTTTAGTTGTTGTTTTCACCCGTGAACGTTAGTGGTTCCTCCTCGTTGCCATGCCATCATTGATTCATGGGAACCTGGTAACAGGGATCACCCCACCATCTTTTGCATGCTTTCGCTACACTTTCTTTTGCACCGACGTCTCAATGAGTTGTCGGAACCGGAATGTTGTCATGGCACCGTTTCGTTATCGTCACCGTGGCACCCCTTTCTTTCCACCACGGTGGCAAATGCTTCTTAATGCTCTTATCAACTTTTAATAAAAATTGCATAAACTTGAACATGTCATCCGCATCATGTTAACAACTTTAAGATGTTTAAAATTGTTGTTTGCTTTAAATTGCTAATGCATATGGGGATTTACCGGATTTGTTGTTTGTTATATCCGGCCCCATCTAAATTGTTTAGTTGATACAGTTTTGTTATGATTCACCTCTTGCCATGTTAACCAACATTTAATATTGTTGAGTACCTAACCGGGAGTGAACTACATAATTGATGTGGTGTTCTGTCAATATGCAACTCATTGCATATTGAGCTCCACTTAATTTGTAGGATTTCTTGTGCACTTTTTCCATGCCATGCTTCATTAAACCAGACATGCATCATATTTGATTGTGCATCGTGCCATGTTTATGTGATGGTTGTTTGCTTCTTTCCGGTGTCGCTTCTTCGGGTTAGTTCCGATAACGTCGCATTTGTGAGGATCCGTTCGTCTACGTCCATTTGTCTTCTTCTTGGACTCGTTCTTCTTCCTTGCGGGATCTCAGGCAATATGACCATACCCTCGAAATCACTTCTATCTTTGTTTGCTAGATGCCCGCTCTATTGCTATGCCTATGCTACGATACCTACCACTTGCTTATCATGCCTCCCAGATTGCCATGTCAAACCTCTAACCCACCTTGTCCTAGCAAACCGTTGTTTGGCTATGCTACCGCTTTGCTCAGCCCCTCTTATAGCATTGCTAGTTGCAGGTGAAGATGGAGTTTGTTCCATGTTGGAACATGGACTGTTTTTGGGATATCACAATATCTCTTATTTAATAAATGCATCTATATACTTGGTAAAGGGTGGAAGGCTCGGCCTTATGCCTGGTGTTTTGTTCCACTCTTGCCGCCCTAGTTTCCGTCATACCGGTGTTATGTTCCTTGATTTTGCATTCCTTACACGGTTGGGTTATAATGGGAACCCCTTGACAGTTCGCCTTGAATAAAACTCCTCCAGCAAGGCCCAACCTTGGTTTTACCATTTGCACTAACAACCTAACACCTTCCCTTGGGTTCTGCAGACTCAAGGGTCATCTTTATTTTAAGCCCCCGGGGCCAATGTTGGTCCGAACTAGAGTCCTTTGCAACACCACTTCAAGGAAACTTGAGGGCTGGTTTTAGTTGTACGGAGCGCTCATCCGGTGTTGCCCTGAGAACGAGATATGTGCAGCTCCTATCAGGATATCGACGCATCGGGCAGCTTTGCTGGTCTTGTTTTACCATTGTCGAAATGTCTTGTAACCGGGATTCCGATCCTGATTGGGTCTTCCTGGGAGAAGGAATATCCTTCGTTGACCGTGAGAGCTTGTGATGGGCTAAGTTGGGACACCCCTGCAGGGTTTTGAACTTTCGAAAGCTATGCCCGTGGTTATGGGCTGATGGGAATTTGTTAATGTCCGGTTGTAGAAAACCTGAAGCTTAACTTAACTAAAATGCATCAACCGCATGTGTAGCCGTGATGGTCTCTTTCCGGCAGAGTCCGGGAAGTGAACACGGTGTTGGAGTTATGCTTGACGTAGGTTGTTCTAGGATCACTTCTTGATCATAGTTGCTCGACCGTGCCTTTGCCTTCTCTTCTCACTCTCATTTGCTTATGTTAGCCACCATATATGCTAGTGCTTGCTGCAGCTCCACCTCACATACCTTTTCCCTATCTATAAGCTTAAATAGACTTGATCGCGAGGGTGTGAGATTGCTGAGTCCCCGTGACTCACAGATTACTTCCAAAACCAGATTGTAGGTGCCGATGATACCGTGCAGGTGACGCACCTGAGCTTAAGGAGGAGCTCGACAAAGATCGTGTTCATTGTGTTGTTTCGTTTCAGTTGATCAGTACAGGAGCCCAGTCGGGGCGATCAGGGATCTTTTGCATTAGGGGTAGTCTTCTATTATTTTGGTTCCATAGTCAGACCTTGATTGTATCTGGCTGATGTAATGCTATATTCATGTATTGTGTGAATTGGCGATTGTAAGCCAACTCTTTATCCCTTTCATATTCAGTACATGGGATGTGTATAGATTACCCCTCTTGCGACATGCCTACAATGCGGTTATGCCTCTAAGTGTTGCTCCGACACGTGGGAGATATAGCCGCATCGTGGGTGTTACAGTCCAGCAAAGCCGCCCGAATGTGCCGACAAATCCCGATAGGAGCTGCACATATCTCGTTCTCAGGGCACACTCAGATGAGACTAGCTATGAGTAAAACCAACCCTCAAGTTTCCCCGAGGTGGCCCCGCAGGCACTCAGTTCGGACCAACACTCAAACGAGCACTGGCCCGGGGGGGGGGGTTAAAATAAAGATGACCCTCGGGCTGGCCGACCCAAGGGAAAAAGGGCTAGGTGGCAAATGGTAAAACCAAGGTTGGGCCTTGCTGGAGGAGTTTCATTCAAGGCGAACTGTCAAGGGGTTCCCGTTATAACCCAACCGCGTAAGGAACGCAAAATCAAGGAACATAACACAGGTATGACGGAAAACTAGGGCGACAAGAGTGGAACAAAACACGAGGCATAAGGCCGAGCCTTCCACCCTTTACTAAGTATACATATGCATTAATTAAATAAGAGATATTTTGATATCCCAACCAATATCCATGTTCCAACAAGGAACAAACTCCAATCTTCACCTGCAACTAACAACGCTATAAGAGGGGCTGAGCAAAGTGGTAACATAGCCAAACAACGGTTTGCTATGACAAGGTGGGTTAGAGGCTTGGCTTAACAATATGGGAGGCATGATATAGCAAGTGCTAGGTATCGCAGCATAGGCATAGCAAAAGAGCGAGCAACTAGCAAGCAAAGATAGAAGTGATTTCGAGGGTGTGGTCATCTTGCCTGAAATCCCGCAAGGAAGAAGAATGAGTCCATGAAGAAGACAAACGGACGTAGTCGAACGGATCCTCACAAACGCGCCGTTATCGGAACTAACCCGAAGAAGTAACACTAGAAAGAAGAAAACAACATAGTAAACAACCACCTCATAATCATGGCATGATGCACAACCAAGTATGATGCATGTCCGGTTTAAATAGGGCATGGCAGTATGCAACAAACAATTCTACAAATTAAGTGGAGCTCAATATGCAACGAGTTGCATATTGACAAAGCATCTCATCAATTATTTAGTTCTCTCTTGTTTAGGCACACAACAATATTAAATGTTGGTTTACATGGCAAGAGGTGAAGCAAAAGTAAACTACATAAACTAAGTAATTTAAATGGAGCCGGATATAACAAACAACGAATCCGGTAAATCCCCATATGCATTTAGCAATTTAGAGCAAACAACAATTTTAAACATTTTAATTGTTGTTATCATGATGCGGATGACATGAACACGTGTATTCAATGTTTATTAAAAGTTGACAAGAGCATTATGAAGCATTTGTGACCGGGTGGAAAGAAAGGGTGTCACGGCGACGAATCCGAAAATGATGCCACGGCAACATATCGGGTCTGGTAGCTCATGGAGATACCGGTGTAAAGGAAGGGGGTGTGAGTGTGTCAACAGATGGTGGGAGTGATCCCGGTTACCGGGTTGCCACATGTCGGTGGCAAGGCAAAAGAGGGGCAACGTGCACCGATAATTCAAACTCGAGGCAAAACAAGGGTGCACTCATACAACATGCATTGATTCGTTCATGGGCGTCGTGTCGGGGTTATACCTTTCGACGCGTGCATTATCGGAACGGTTCGGGTCAAGTGGTGTAGTCGTTCACGATCGTCGTGGGAAGTTGTGGTACTCGGCGATGGTAGTCGTTCACATTCTTAGTCTCACAGGTTTCCGTAGATGTTCAGCGGCACGTCGAGAACTTGACATCCACGGAGTCTCCGAGGGTCGACGATAGTGGTACTTGGCAAAATGCACGTCGACAGTACTTGTTCTCGTATCGTCGTGGTACTTGGCGATTTCGGAGATGGCGGTAGACGAACTTGGCGGTCCTCATTGACCTAGTACTTAACATTATTTCCGGTTCTGTGATCATTTTAGGCGCCGGGCGTCGAGGTTGAAGGCTGGTGGAGTAGGGGAAGTCAACGCAGGCTCGCGCGTGGCCTCCAGCGGGACTTGGCAAACGATGCAGAAGCAAGGCAGCAGCGGCACTGCTCCTGAGGCTTGGCGGGGGCCTGCGGTGGAGGTCAACTCCGACGGGGACGGGCCACCGGAGTCAGATCCGGCTGGGAACGGGCAAGGGCGGCAGAGGCCAGCCAGATTCTGGACGGGGTTGGAGGAGGACTGCGCTCCCGCGGTTGAAGATGAATGGTGACGGCGCGTCACTCTAGGAGGCAGCAGGGCGCGGGGACGGCAGGGGCGTGGCGACGCTTGGCAGCAGGAGGGAGCAAGGCACAGAGGCAAGAAGGCACGGTGCCGGCCATGGTCTCGGCGAGGGGGTCGGGTGCGGGGCTCTTGTAGTGCCATGGCTGCACGAGCTCGCGGATGGAGCTGCAGGCACGAGCAGCCGAAGGAGGGCGTCGGCGCAGGAGGAGAAGCAGGGCGCGGCGCCATGGCGGAAGCAGCAGCGAGGAGATCGGGCGCTGCGCCGCAAGGGACATGAGGAGGCGATGGGGATCGGGCACTGGTACGAGGGGCTCCTCCCCTGTGGCGGCGCTGGAGGGAGGGGATCGAGAGAATGGGGATCGAGGGAGATGGGGGAGTCGGGCTCCCTGGCGCTGCCGATCTCTCTCTCTCTGACGGCGCTGGAAGGAGAATGAGGGGAGAGGGAGACTGCGAGGGGATCGGGCTAGGGTTACAGCGGTGCCCGGATGGGCCTTTGAGGCCGACCCAGACCAGTGGCTTGCGGGGATGGTGAGCGAGCTAGGGACGCTTGGAGGCCAGCCCAGGAAAACCTTTTCCTTTTTTCCATTACTCACTGTTTATTTAAATAAACAGTTTTAATAAAAGAAAAAGGCCAGGGGGCTAGAAGAGGAGTTTTTCAAAGATAAAAATATCTTCAATCTCCTGGAACTATACTCTATTTGATAAAATTGTCTTGGGTATTTTTAGAGGTAGAAAAATAAAACAAGTTTAAATATGATTCAAACTTGAGGCATTTTTGAACCTAACCAAAAAAACCCCCAAAGGACCTGAAATTTGACAGAGAGGTTGAAGGCATGGTCGAGAATTTATAGGAAAAGAATGAACATTAATAGAGAAGGGGAAAGTGGCACTTGCAAAAGAAAGGAACTAGAAGGAAAGGAGAAGGAGATGATGCATGGGACAAAGGCATGGGGAATTATTTTGCAAGTGTGTCAAGGTAATTCCACATTAATGAAATGTTTAATATAGCTCCCTACTATTGGGAGGATATGTTTTAAAGAGAATCACCATGTGAATTCCCTCGGTTTAAATGGATCCAAGATCCATGCCATGTATTTAGTTGAGTTTTAAAACAGGTTGCATGATGACATGATGCAATGCACATGATGCAAAGATGAATGCAACAAGCAGAAACAAATCACACAGCAAAAAGCCGGAAACCCTGAAAGGCATCTGAAGCTCCGGCCTTGGGGCGTTACAACACTCCACCACTACGAGAGGATCTCGTCCCGAGATCTAGAATGGCACCGGAGGGAAAACTGAAGAGAAAGAGAAGAGGTAAAACTAAGTTGCTTCTTCGACAAACGAGTGAAACCAAAGAACCTTGTAAAGGTTACACAAATTGAAAGAAAGAAAGCAACAGCGATGAACGAAGTTGAAAGCACTCTGTTAAGAAAGAGGAAAAGAAAGAACCGATTCGGGTAGCACTCCGGTTGAAAAGAGATGAAAGACTTGATAAAATGAAAGAGCTTGAGCAAAGGGGCACAATACTCCGGTTAAATGGGTAAGCCCAAAAAGAACACCATCCGAGTTGATGAGAGAAAAGAGAAACAACACAACGCCTCCGGAAGAAATTAGAGGAAGGAATGGAATGAATGGAGTAGAAAAACAATATCTTCTACCTCAAATGATCCTTAAAATCATCTTTAGGGGAAAGTTCGAGCGGAGTTGTTGGAAAACCCACAATGAAAAAAGTAAGCTTGTAGTGGACTTGTGGAGAACATCTCAAAGCTGAGGTGAAATTCTGCCACTAACGGAAATGATAGATTGGAATAATAAGAACAAGGAGGCGAGAAACTTATCTCACCGGGAGGATGAATGAAAAACTTGGATCATTCATAAGCACCATAATTAGCAACAATCCTTAGGGAAAGCTTTAGGTGAAATATAACCCAAGATAACTTCAATGACAAGATTGGTGGATTTAAAATATCTCATTGTTAACAACGTGTGAGTCATGAAACATGAACTAAAATTATCAAGAATGACATAATACCACCTCCAATGATACGGTAGGCAGAATTGCACTCCGGATTGCAAGATGAAGAATGCTTGAGCTCCTTAGAAAAGAATCTCGATGAAAACTTCGAGAAGGAATTAAATCCTTTATGAACCATCATGTAGAGCCTCCATGAAGAAGTCCAGTAACAAAAGAATGATCAAATGAAAGGAACGAGAAGTTGAAAACACAATGTGAAGCCTTGCGATGATTTACATGGATATCCGTGGTGATATAATTGAAATAACTTGGAGCTCCGGAAAAGAAAGATGAACAAAAGAAATCAAGAATTTTGATGAACCTCCGCAATAAGGAATTAATCACTTAGATGAAACAAGAATAATAATTATGTTATGCGTATCCTTCACCAATTTAAATTGATGTCAAGCAATGGATTTAGCATACTACTTATTCTCGTTGAAAAGGATTAAAAGGGATATGGAGCAAACATAAGACGGTCTTCAACAATCCATTGATAGGATTGAAAACAACGAATACATTGATATGATAAACGAAGGAAGAAGAATCTTGGAAGAACCACCGTAAGAATTGAAAAAGAACGAATAAAACAAGAAGAAACACCGGGAAGGATTATCAAATGAAATGAACGAAGATACCTGATAGAGTTTAGATACAAGAGAACGAAGAGATCAGGAACTGACTGGAGAATACTTGAGCGAAGCACTGGTCAGATTTGGAGAACGAGAGCTGAAAGCTTAGAATGAATAAATCCAAAATGATGGCCTTCGGAGAATTAAACTGAAAAGACTCCTGAATTTCTCCGGATAGGTAAAAAGAATTCTCACTATCAAAAACAATTATGAGAGGATGGCAGCAGGCTAGAACCACGAATCTTGAGGAGAAAGGAGCAAGATTTAAGAGAAACTCTTGTTCGGTCTTCAAATGTTGATAATGACAATGGGAAGCACCCCCATGAATCGTTGTGATACTCCGGGATGAAAATTAGAAAGGTTGAACCAACAATGAAAAGAGTTTGAAAGATCTTGGAGAAAAACATATGATTGATGATAACCCATTCTTATGTCAAGCTTGAAATGAATTTGAGAAATAACTCCGGAAGAAAATTAGAAGAGTCAGGTAAGATCCTGGAAAAAGACCTGTGGGTTAGGGCCCACTCAAAAGATACACCGTTGAAATTATTACTTGAAAAGGAGAATGCACCGGTTTAATTAAATGGTTTGAATGCGATAACAACCTCAAAATATCTTGAACAGATTGAGAATGGGAACGAATCTTCTGAGAAATCTTCAGCACTCCGGAACAAATGAATAGTGAGAGATGAATGATTAAGAGGTGCACTGGCAAGAGAAAACATTTGGAACGAGGAAAAGATATGATCGACAAGGCTTGACTTGAATCCACCGAAGAAGAAAGAGAACGAATAATGATGAACTTGAAGCTTCCTTAGCAACTGCACGATAAATCACCGGATCGAAACTTGAAAGAAAAGGATGAAGAGGCTTCACATGAATAAAATGGATAGTTGATTTAGAAATCTGAGACCTGGAAGAAAAAGGGTGGGAGGGTGGGAAAAACAAAGGCAACTAGGGACGGATGAAACAAACACCATTGAGAAGAAATGACAATTGATCTTGCTGATGTTGAAATGATCGGATCCACTTGAAGAGAAACACGCCGGTTGAAAGGAGTGACATGACAATCTCGATGACCAAGAAGGATTAGTATCCACATAGAAATATGAGAACACTGCTTAGGAAAGGTATGGAATCAACACTTGACATTGAAGCGACTCGAATACCACAGCTCAAAACAAACAAAGGATTGACTTGCAAAATAAGCCGGTACAAACATATGATAGAGATTTCATCCGAAGTTTTCGTGGTGGGGCCCACACGGGCTCGATCGTATAGCACCATCATGTACAAGGCAGTGCACATGACATACGAAGCATCCCCGAGTCAGCATAGCCAAGGACTCGTTAAGACACAATGAGACCACTTTAAACCAACCGTGGATAGGCGGACCACTAGACGTCGAACCCCAATCTCATATCATGCATCTGTCGGAAAGATATCCTAAGAGCTACTTGAATTCCCACTTATAAACTCCCAAAACTTTTCGGTTATGCAATCAGGTGTTGGGGATACAGGGGAAGCATAATATCCAGCTGTATCCATCCTTCAACACATAACCAAGAAACCTTCGGAAATCATTTACCTCAACCTTCGAAAAGCATCCGTTATACGAGTTATGGCAATACTCCTGAACTCCCGCCCCAGTACTGGGTGGCGTCGAGGTTATCTCCCAAAAAATGCATAAAAGAGATTTTCGATGTCGGCGAAACTCAGGTATTCCAGAACAGCAACGATAAAATTGTGACAACAAGACCTCAGAGCTCAACTCCCCGGGACACTGCCACAACCCCTAAATGTCAGGAGGCACCAAGAACAATGTTCTCGTCACAAAACCATCAGAACGATTCCAAGATACCCGCATGATCCTAAAAAAAGTTTTAGTGAAATTTGAGAAGAGAAGAGTCAAAACTCTACGTCAGGAGGCCTCACCAGAGCGACGAAGGGACTGAGGAGTAAAAAGAATCCTATTCTTCGATATATATATATAAAATCCTAAAAGACTCAAAACATTTTTCTAGGCTCAACAACGCCAGCGATTTGATCAAGAAGGGGGATCCTAAGTCGGGGAAGGCTCTGATACCAACTTGTAACACCCATGATGCGGCTATCTCTCCCACGTGTCAGAGCACGACTTAGAGGCATAACCGCATTGTAGGCATGTCGCAAGAGGGGTAATCTTTACACATCCCATGTACTGAATAAGAAAGAGGTACAGAGTTGGCTTACAATCGCCACTTCACACAATACATGAATAAAGCATTACATCAACCAGATACAAACAAGGTCCGACTACGCCACCAAAATAAAAGAAGACTACCCCTAATGCAAAAGATCCCCAATCGCCCCCACTGGGCTCCACTAATGATCAACTAAAACGAAAAACACGATGAACAAGATCTTCATCGAGCTCCTCCTTGAGCTCGGTTGCGTCACCTGCACGATATCACGGCACCTGCAAGCTGGTTTTGGAAGTATCTGTGAGTCACGGGGACTCAGCAATCTCACACCCTCGCGATCAAGACTATTTAAGCTTATGGGTACGGGAAAAGGTATGAAGTGGAGCTGCAGCAAGCACTAGCATATATGGTGGCTAACATACGCAAAAGAGAGCGAGAAGAGAAGGCAAAGCACGTTCGTGAACTAGAAGTGATCAAGAAGTGATCCTAAAATTACTTACGTTCAAGCATAACTCCAACACCGTGTTCACTTCCCGGACCCCGCCGAGAAGAGACCATCACGGCTACACACGCGGTTGATGCATTTTAATTAAGATAAGTTTTAGGTTTTATACAACCAGACATTAACAAATTCCCATCTGCCCATAACCGCGGGCACGGCTTTCGAAAGTTCAAATCCCTGCAGGGGTGTCCCAACTTAGCCCATCACAAGCTCTCACGGTCAACGAAGGATATTCCTTCTCCCAAGACAATCCGATCAGACTCGGAATCCCAGTTACAAGACATCTCGACAATGGTAAAACAAGTCCAGCAAAGCCGCCCGAATGTGCCGACAAATCCCGATAGGAGCTGCACATATCTCGTTCTCAGGGCACACTTAGATGAGACTAGCTATGAGTTAAACCAACCATGAAGTTTCCCCGAGGTGGCCCCGCAGGCAGCTCAGTTCGGACCAACACTCATAGGAGCACTGGCCCGGGGGGGTTAAAATAAAGATGACCCTCAGGCTGGCCGACCCAAGGGAAAAAGGGCTAGGTGGAAAATGGTAAAACCAAGGTTGGGCCTTGCTGGAGGAGTTTTATTCAAGGCGAACTGTCAAGGGGTTCCCATAACCCAACCGCGTAAAGAATGCAAAATCAAGGAATATAACACCGGTATGACGGAAAACTAGGGCGGCAAGAGTGGAACAAAACACCAGGCATAAGGCCGAGCCTTCCACCCTTTACCAAGTATATAGATGCATTAATTAAATAAGAAATATTGTGATATCCCAACCAATATCCATGTTCCAACAAGGAACAAACTCCAATCTTCACCTGCAACTAACAACGCTATAAGAGGGCTGAGCAAAGCGGTAACATAGTTTGCTAGGACAAGGTGGGTTAGAGGCTTGGCTTAACAATATGGGAGGCATGATATAGCAAGTGGTAGGTATCGCAGCATAGGCATAGCAAATAGCGAGCAACTAGCAAGAAAAGATATAAGTGATTTCGAGGGTGTGGTCATCTTGCCTGAAATCCCGGAAGGAAGAAGAACGAGTCCATGAAGAAGACAAACAGACATAGTCGAACGAATTCTCACAAACGCGCCGTTATCGGAACTAACCCGAATAAGCAACACCGGAAAGAAGCAAACAGCATAGTAAACAACCACCTCATAATCATGGCATGATGCACAGCAAAGTATGATGCATGTCCGGTTTAAATAGGCATGGCAATATGCAACAAACAATTCTACTAATTAAGTGGAGCTCAATATGCAACGAGTTGCATATTGACGAAGCACCTCATCAATTATTTAGTTCTCTCTCGTTTAGGTACTCAACAATATTAAATGTTGGTTTACATGGAAAGAGGTGAAGCAAAAGTAAACTACACAATCTAAGCAATTTAAATGGAGCCGGATATAACAAACAACAAATCCGGTAAATCCCCATATGCATTTAGCAATTTAGAGCAAACAACAATTTTAAACATTTTAATTGTTGTTATCATGATGCGGATGACATGAACAAGTGTATGCAATGTTTATTAAAAGTTGACAAGAGCATTATGAAGCATTTGTGACCGGGTGGAAAGAAAGGGTGTCACGGCGACGAATCTGAAAATGATGCCACGGCAACATATCGGTTCCGGTAGCTCACGGAGATACCGGTGTAAAGGAAGGGGGTGTGTGTGTGTCAACAGATGGTGGGAGTGATCCCGGTTACCAGGTTCCCACATGTCGGTGGCAAGGCAAAAGAGGGGCAACGTGCACCGATAGTTCAAACTCGAGGCAAAACAAGGGTGCATCTCATACAACATGCATTGATTCGTTCACAGGCGTCGTCTCGGGGTTATACCTTTCGAAGCGTGCATTGTCGGAACAGTTCGGGTCAAGCGGTGTAGTCATTCACGATCGTCGTGGGAAGTAGTGGTACTCGGCGATGGTAGTCGTTTACATTCTTAGTCTCACAAGTTTCCGTAGATGTTCTGGGGCACGGCAAGAACTTGACGTCCATGGAGTCTTCGACGGTCGACGGTAGTGGTACTTGGCAAAATGCACATCGACGGTAGTTGTTCTCGTACCGTCGTGCTACGTGGCGATTTCGGAGACGGCGGAAGACGAACTTGGCGGTCCTCGTTGACCTAGTACTTGGCGTTATTTCCGGTTCAGTGATCGTTTTAGGCGTCAGGCGTCGAGGTTGAAGGCTGGTGGAGCAGGGGAAGTCAACGCGGGCTCGCGCGTGGCCTCCAGCGGGACTTGGCGAACGATGCAGAAGCAAGGCAGTAGTGGCACTGCTCCCGAGGCTTGGTGGGGGCCTGCGGTGGAGGTCAACTCCGATGGGGACGGGCCACCGGAGTCATATCCTGCCGGGAACGGGCAGGGGCGGCGGAGGCCAGCCGGATTCTGGACGGGGTTGGAGGAGGACTGCGCTCCCGCGGTTGAAGACAAATTGCGACGGCGCATCACTCTAGGAGGCAGCAGGGCGCGGGGACGGCAGGGGTGTGGTGACGCTTGGCGGCAGGAGGGAGCAAGGCGCAGAGGCAAGAAGGCGCGGCGGTGGCCATGGTCTCGGTGAGGGGGTCGGGTACGGGGCTCTTGTGGCGCCATGGCTGCACGAGCTCGCGGATGGAGCTGCAGGCACGAGCAGCCGAAGGAGGGCGTCGGTGCGGGAGGAGAAGCAGGCCGCGACGCCATGGTGGAAGCACCAGCGAGCAGATCGGAAGCTGCGTGGCATGGGACATGAGGAGGCGATGGGGATTGGGCACTGGTACGAGGGGCTCCTCCCCTGTGGCGGCGCTGGAGGGAGGGGATCGAGAGAATGGGGTTCGAGGGAGATGGGGGAGTCGGGCTCCCGGGCGCTGCCGATCTCTCTCTCTCTCTCTCTGACGGCACTGGAAGGAGAACGAGGGGAGAGGGAGACTGCGAGGGGATGGGGCTAGGGTTACAGCGGTGCCCGGATGGGCCTTAGAGGCCGGCCCAGACCAGTGGCTTGCGGGGATGGTGAGCGGGCTGGGGACGCTTGGAGGCCAGCCCAGGAAAACATTTTCCTTTTTTCCATTACTCACTGTTTATTTAAATAAACAGTTTCAATAAAAGAAAAAGGCCAGGGGCTAGAAGAGGAGTTTTTCAGATATAAAAATATCCTCAATCCCCTGGAACTATACTCTATTTGATAAAATTTCCTTGGGTATTTTTAGAGGTAGAAAAATAAAACAAGTTTAAATATGATTCAAACTTGAGGCATTTTTGAACCTAACCAAAACAACCCAAAAGGACCTGAAATTTGACAGAGAGGTTGAAGGCATGGTCGAGAATTTATAGGAAAAGAATGAACATTAATAGAGAAGGGGAAAGTGGCACATGCAAAAGAAAGGAACTAGAAGGAAAGGAGAAGGAGATGATGCATGGGACAAAGGCATGGGGAATTATTTTGCAAGTGTGTCAAGGTAATTCCGCATTAATGAAATGTTTAATATAACTCCCTACTATTGGGAGGATATGTTTTAAAGAGAATCACCATGTGAATTCCCTCAGTTTAAATGGATCCAAGATCCATGCCATGTATTTAGTTGAGTTTTAAAACAGGTTGCATGATGACATGATGCAATGCACATCATGCAAATATGAATGCAATAAACAGAAACAAATCACACAACGAAAACACGGAAACCCTGGAAGGCATCTGAAGCTCTGGCCTTGGGGCGTTACAAGTGTCCTCACGGTAGTTGGGGACACCAAGGCAGCCTTGATGACGCTCAAGCTCGCCCTCAAGGCCGCCGCGACAGCGCAGCCCGCCGACGCGGACACCTCCAAGGCCAAGGGAGCCGCACCAACCAAGAAGAAGTAGTTGTTCACTCAAGACAAGGCAGAAACCAAGCAATTTCCAGTCGAGGAGGACAGGTCCTCGGGAGCAACCTTTACCATAGGCGCCAGCCTTGAGCCTAATCAGGACGAGGCGCTGGTGAAGTTCTTGCGTGCAAATAAGGAAGTGTTCGCTTGGGAGCCCGATCAGCTGGTAGCGGTCCCAATAGGGGTGATAGAGCACCACCTGAAGGTGTGCCCCAACATACGCCCCATAAAGCAAAGGGTGAGGCGATAGTCCACGGAGAAGCAAGCTTTCATCGTCCAAGAGACCCGCAAGTTCGAGGCTGCGGGTGTCATTCGTGATGTTCGGAACCCCGAGCAGCTAGCAAACCCTGTCATCGTGCCCAAGAAAGGCGGGGAAGAAGCGAATGTGCGTCGACTTCACCAACCTCAAGAAGGCCTGCCCTCAAGATCCATTCCCCCTCCACGCATCGACCAGATCATCGACTCCACAGCCGAGTGTGACTTGATGTGCTTCCTGGATGCGTTATCAGGATATTACCAGATCAATATGGCGGTAGAAGATGTGGAGAAGACAGCCTTCCTGACCCCGTGTGGGGTGTACTACTACACTTGCATGCCTTTCGGGTTGCGCAACGCAGGCACGACCTTCCAGTGGCTCATGCACATCGCCCTGGGTCGGCAGCTCGGGAGAAACTCTGAAGCCTATGTCGACGACATCGTGGTGAAGTCTTGGGAGGCGAAGACCTTGATCCAAGACCTGGAGGAGACCTTTAAAAGCCTCCGCCAGGTGGACTTGTGACTCAACTCGGAGAAGTGCATGTTTAGCTTCCCTTCCGGCAAGTTGCTGGGCTTCCTTGTGTCCCACAGGAGGATCGAGGCCAACCCAGAGAAGGTCAAGGCCATTGAAGGCATGAGTCCACCGCAAACCCTCAAGGAAATGCAGAAGCTTGCTGGACGAGTGACTGCGTTGGGACGCTTCATTTCCAAGCTGGGAGAGCACGCCCTACCCCTCTTCAAGCTGATGAAGAAGAAGGGCCCATTCGAGTGGACCCCGGAGGCCAACTGAGCATTTCAAGCACTCAAGAGATGCCTGACTAGCCCTCCAGTGATGGTGGCGCCGCGACCTCTCGAGCCCCTAGTGCTTTATCTTGCCGACACTCCCCACTCCGCCGGCGCGACTCTAGTGGCGGTTCGGGAAGAACACCAAGCCAAGGGCGCATCGCGCCGAGCTTTGATACATCTCCAACGTATCTATAATTTTTGATTGCTCCATGCTATATTATCTACTGTTTTGGACATTATTGGGATTTATTATCCACTTTTATATTATTTTTGGGACTAACCTATTAACCGGAGGCCCAGCCCAGAATTGTTGATTTTTGCCTGTTTTAGGGTTTCGAAGAAAAGGAATATCAAACGGAGTCCAAACGGAATGAAACTTTCGGGAACGTGATTTTCTCAACAAACAAGACCCGAAAGACTTGTACCCTACATCAAGACACAAAAGAGGAGGCCACGAGGTAGGGGGCGCGCCCACCCCCACCAGGCACGCCCTCTACCCTCATGGGACCCCTATTGCTCCACCGACGTACTCCTTCCTCCTATATATACCTACGTACCCCCAAACGATCAGATACGGAGCCAAAAACCTAATTCCACCGCCGCAACTTTCTGTATCCACGAGATCCCATCTTGGGGCCTGTTCCGGAGCTCCGCCGGAGGGGGCATCGATCACCGAGGGCTTCTACATCAACACCATAGCCTCTTCGATGAAGTGTGAGTAGTTTACCTCAAACCTACGGGTCCATAGTTAGTAGCTAGACGGCTTCTTCTATCTTTTTGGATCTCAATACAATGTTCTCCCCCTATCTTGTGGAGATCTATTCGATGTAATCTTGTTTTTGCGGTGTGTTTGTTGAGACCGATGAATTGTGGGTTTATGATCAAGTCTATCTATGAATAATATTTGAATCTTCTCTGAATTCTTTTATGTATGATTGGTCATCTTTGCAAGTCTCTTCGAATTATCAGTTTGGTTTGGCCTACTAGGTTGATCTTTCTTGCAGTGGGAGAAGTGCTTAGCTTTGCGTTCAATCTTGCGGTGTCCTTTCCCAGTGACAGTAGGGGCACCAAGGCACGTATTGTATTGTTGCCATCGAGGATAACAAGATGGGTTTTTCATCATATTGCATGAGTCTATCCCTCTACATCATGTCATCTTTCTTAAGGTGTTAATCTGTTTTTAAGTTAATACTCTAGATGCATGCTGGATAGCGGTCGATGAGTGGAGTAATAGTAGTAGATGCAGGCAGGAGTCGGTCTACTTGTCTCGGACGTGATGCCTATATCCATGATCATACCTAGATATTCTCATAACTATGCTCAATTCTGTCAATTGCTCAACAGTAATTTGTGCACCCACCGTAGAATACTTATGCTCTCGAGAGAAGCCACTAGTGAAACCTATGCCCCCCTGGGTCTATCTTTATCATATTAATCTCCTACTACTTAGTTATTTCCTTTGCTTTTTTACTTTACCTTTATTTTACTTTGCATCTTTATGACAAAAATACCACAAATATTATCTTATCATATCTATCAGATCTCACTCTCGTAAGTGGCCGTGTAGGGATTGACAACCCCTATTCGCGTTGGTTGCGAGGATTTATTTGTTTTGTGCAGGTACGAGGGACTGGCACGTAGCCTCCTACTGGATTAATACCTTGGTTCTCAAAAACTGAGGGAAATACTTACGCTACTTTGCTGCATCATCCCTTCCTCTTCGGGGAAAACCAACGCAGTGCTAAAGAGGTAGCAAGAAGGATTTCTGGCGCCGTTGTCGGGGAGGTCTACGCAAAAGTCAACATACCAAGTACCCATCACATACCCTTATCTCCCGCATTACATTATTTGCCATTTGCCTCTCGTTTTCCTCTCCCCCACTTCACCCTTGCCGTTTTATTCGCCCGCTCTCTCTCTCTATCCTCCCTCTCTTTCTCTATTTGCCTCTTTTTGCCCGCTTGCTTTTTGTTTGCTTGTGTGTTAGTTTGCTTGCTTGTCGCTATGGCTAGTCCCCTATCTTCTCCGTTGTCTCCCGAGAGTGAAATTCTAAATTTTAAGCAAAGGGAGGGAGAAAATCTAAAAGATGCTTGGTATAGAATTTGCAATGCTCAAAATAGATCTACTAGGAAGCAGTCTACTTCCATTCTTCTTCGCAATTTTTATGTAGGCATTACTCCTTGGCACAGATATGTTCTTGATACTATTACCGGAGGGAACTTCTTGGGTAGCCATACTTTTGATTCTTACAATGCTATGATAGATTTATTTGGCTCACCCCCTCTTTTGGCTAATGGAACTGTATTAACTTTAGAGCATGTAATGCAAAGGCTTGAAATTATTGAAAATAAGGTTGCTACCGTAGAGTTAATGGGAAATTTGGATAAAAAGATCCACAGCCGAATCTCTCAATATGGATCTAAAGTAGGATTTACTTTGAAAAACATTAAAGAAAATGAACCCATAGTTAATGAGAAAATAAATCACGATTCCACTAGGATCGATAAACTAGAGGATATTATTACCAACTTGGGAACTGCTTTTTCTTCCGTAAAGAATACTCCAAGTCCTCCCACTAAAATTGGCAAGCTTATGTATGTTCCTAAAAATAAGGGTGAATCCTCTAGTAAGGAAAATGCGGATCTCAAATCTATAAGTCATCCCAATCTTTTTGCTATCATTAAGGAATCATTTGTTACAAATGAATTTTTCGATCTTGTGCCTAAAAGTTTGATAATTAATAAAAAGAAAGAAATTCCTAAATATGGTAGATGCCTCATTGAAGAATTACCTACCAAAGATGGCAATACCTAGATCTATCCTTGCTTGTTATGCCTAGCTAGGGGCGTTAAACAATAGCGCTTGTTGGGAGGCAACCCAATTTTATTTTTATTACTTGCTTTTTGCTCCTGTTTAGTAATTAATAATTTATCTAGCCTCTGTTTTGGTTGTGTTTTTTGTGTTTAGTTAGTTTTGTGCCAAGTAGAACCGTTGGGAAGACTTGGGGAAAGTCTTGTTACACTTGCTGTAAAAAACAGAAACTTTAGCGCCCACGAGAACTGCTGCCATTTTTATTTCGAAAGTGCTATTTAGTTAATTATTTTTGCAGATGATTAATAGATAAATTCCTCACGTCCAGCAATTTATTTTAGAATTTTCGGGGTTCCAGATCTTGCGCTAGCTACAGATTACTACAGACTGTTCTGTTTTTGACAGATTCTGTTTTTCGTGTGTTGTTTGCTTATTTTGATGAATCTATGGCTAGTAAAATAGTTTATAAACCATAGAGAAGTTGGAATACAGTAGTTTTAACAACAATATAAATAAAGAATGAGTTTATTACAGTACCTTGAAGTGGTCTTTTATTCTCTTTCGCTAACGGAGGTCACGAGATTTTCTACTTTAAGTTTTGTGTTGTGAAGTTTTCAAGTTTTGGGTAAAGATTTGATGGATTATGGAACAAGGAGTGGCAAGAGCCTAAGCTTGGGGATGCCCATGGCACCCCCAAGATAATCTAAGGACACCTACAAGCCAAATCTTGGGGATGCCATGGAAGACACCCCCTCTTTCGTCTACTTCTATCGGTAACTTTACTTTGAACTATATTTTTATTCACCACATCATATGTGTTTTACTTGGAGCGTCTTGTATGATTTGAGTCTTTATTTGTTAGTTTACCACAATCATCCTTGCTGTACACACCTTTTAAGAGAGCCATACATGATTTGGAATTTATTAGAATACTCTATGTGCTTCGCTTATATCTTTTGAGTTATGTAGTTTTGCTCTAGTACTTCACTTATATCTTTTAGAGCACGGTGGTGGCTTTGTTTTATAGAAACTAGTGATCTATCATGCTTCACTTAGATTATTTTGAGAGTCTTAAATAGCATGGTAATTTTTTTGAAATCCTAATATGCTTGTATACAAGATTAATAATAAAACGTTCTTATGAGTGTGTTGAATACTATGAGAAGTTTGATACCTGATAATTGTTTTGAGATATAAAGATGGTGATATTAAAGTTGTGCTAGTTGAGTAGTTGTGAATTTGAGAAATACTTGTGTTAAGGTTTGCGATTCCCGTAGCATGCACGTATGGTGAACCGTTATGTGATGAAGTCGGAGAATGATTTATTTTTTGATTGTCTTCCTTATGAGTGGCGGTCGGGGACGAGCGATGGTCTTTTCCTACCAATCTATCCCCCTAGGAGCATGCGCGTAATACTTTGCTTTGATAACTTCTAGATTTTTGCAATAAGTATATGAGTTCTTTATGACTAATGTTGAGTCCATGGATTATACGCACTTTCAACCTTCCACCTTTGCTAGCCTCTCTAATACTGTGCACCTTTCGCCGGTATCATACACCCACCATATACCTTCCTCGAAACAGCCACCATAACTACCTATTATGGCATTTCCATAGCCATTCCGATATATATTGCCATGCAACTTTCCACCGTTCCGTTTATCATGACACACTCCATCATTGTCATATTCCTTAGCATGATCATGTAGTTGACCTCGTATTTGTGGCAAGCCACCATTCATAATTCTTTCATACATGTCACTCATGCATCATTACATATCCCAGTACACCGCCGGAGGGCATTCATATAGAATCATATCTTGTTCTAAGTATCAAGTTGTAATTGTTGATTTGTAAGAAAAATAAAACTGTGATGATCATCATTATTAGAGCATTGTCCCAGTGAGGATAGGATGATGGAGACTATGATTCCCCCACAAGTCAGGATGAGACTCCGGACGAAAAAAAGAGAGAGAAACAAAAGAGGCCAAAAAAGAGAAAAGGCCCAAATAAAAAAAATAAAAATAAAAAATGAGAGAAAAAGAGAGAAGGGACAATGTTACTATCCTTTTACCACACTTGTGCTTCAAAGTAGCACCATGATATTCATAGTAGAGATTCTCTCATGTTATCACTTTCATATACTACTGGGAATTTTTCATTATAGAACTTGGCTTGTATATTCCAATGATGGGCTTCCTCAAAATTCCCTAGGTCTTCATGAGCAAGCAAGTTGGATGCACACCCACTTTTTTTATTTTTGAGCTTTCATATACTTATAGCTCTAGTGCATCCGTTGCATGGCAATCCCTACTCACTCACATTGATATCTATTGATGGGCATCTCGATAGCCCGTTGATACGCCTAGTTGATGTGAGACTATCTTCTCCCTTTTTTGTCTTCTCCACAACCACCATTCTATTCCACCTATAGTGCTATATCCATGGCTCACGCTCATGTATTGCGTGAAAATTGAAAAAGTTTTGAGAATGTCAAAAGTATGAAACAATTGCTTGGCTTGTCATCGGGGTTGTGCATGATTTAAATATTTTGTGTGGTGAAGATGGAGCATAGCTAGACTATATGATTTTGTAGGGATAACTTTCTTTGGCCATGTTATTTTGAGAAGACATAATTTCTTTGTTAGTATGCTTGAAGTATTATTATTTTTATGTCGATATTAAAATTTTGTCTTGAGTCTTTCGGATCTGAATATTCATACCACAATTAAGAAGAATTACATTAAAATTATGCCAAGTAGCACTCCGCATCAAAAATTCTGTTTTTATCATCTACCTACTCGAGGACGAGCAGGAATTAAGCTTGGGGATGCTTGATACGTCTCCAATGTATCTATAATTTTTGATTGCTCCATGCTATATTATCTACTGTTTTGGACATTATTAGGCTTTATTATCCACTATTATATTATTTTTGGGACAAACCTATTAGCCGGCGGCCCAGCCCAGAATTGTTGTTTTTTGCCTGTTTTAGGGTTTCGAAGAAAAGGAATATCAAACAGAGTCCAAATAGAATGAAACCTTCGGGAACGTGATTTTCTCACCAAACAAGACCCGGGAGACTTGGACCCTACGTCAAGACACAAAAGAGGAGGCCATGAGGTAGGGGGCGCTCCCACCCCCACCAGGCGCGCCCTCCACCCTCATGGGCCCCCTGTTGCTCCACCGACGTACTCCGTCCTCCTATATATATATCTATGTACCCCCAAACGATCAGATACGGAGCCAAAAACCTAATTCCACCGCCGCAACTTTCTGTATCCACGAGATCCCATCTAGGGGCCTGTTCTGGAGCTCCGCCGAAGGGGGCATCGATCAGGGGGGGCTTCTACATCAACACCATAGCCTCTCCTATGAAGTGTGAGTAGTTTACCTCAGACCTATGGGTCCATAGTTAGTAGCTAGACGGCTTCTCTCTTTTTGGATCTCAATACAATGTTCTCCCCCTCTCTTGTGGAGATCTATTCGATGTAATCTTCTTTTTGCGGTGTGTTTGTTGAGACCGATGGATTGTGGGTTTATGATCAAGTCTATCTATGAATAATATTTGAATCTTCTCTGAATTATTTTATGTATGATTGGTTATCTTTGCAAGTCTCTTCAAATTATCAGTTTGGTTTGGCCTACTAGATTGATCTTTCTTGCAATGGGAGAAGTGCTTAGCTTTGGGTTCAATCTTGATGTGTCCTTTCCCAGTGACAGTAGGGGCAGCAAGGCACGTATTGTATTGTTGCCATCGAGGATAACAAGATGGGGTTTTCATCATATTGCATGAGTCTATCCCTCTACATCATGTCATCTTGCTTAAGGCGTTACTCTGTTTTTAACTTAATACTCTAGATGCATGCTGGATAGCGGTCGATGAGTGGAGTAATAGTAGTAGATGCAGGCAGGAGTCGGTCTACTTGTCTCGGACGTGATGCCTATATACATGATCATACCTAGATATTCTCATAACTATGCTCAATTCTATCAATTGCTCAACAGTAATGTGTTCACCCACAGTAGAATACTTATGCTCTCGAGAGAAGCCACTAGTGAAACCTATGGCTCCCGGGTCTATCTTTATCATATTAATCTCCTACTACTTAGTTATTTCCTTTGCTTTTTACTTTACCTTTATTTTACTTTGCACCTTTATCACAAAAATACCAAAAATATTATCTTATCATATCTATCAGATATCACTCTCGTAAGTGGCCGTGTAGGGATTGACAACCCCTATTTGCGTTGGTTGTGAGGATTTATTTGTTTTGTGCTGGTACGAGGGACTGGCGCGTAGCCTCCTACTAGATTGATACCTTGGTTCTCAAAACTGAGGGAAATACTTACGCTACTTTGCTACATCATCCCTTCCTCTTCGGGAAAATCAATGCAGTGCTCATGAGGTAGCAAGCTCCACCCCCAGCAGAGACAACGCAAGACTAGGAGGGTGCCGCAAGGGCCGTAGCAGTGACAGTAGAGGATCAAGCTCAGCAGGACGATGCCCCCGAACCCGCAAAGGCCCCGACAAGTGATCAAGCGTTGGGGGGTCCACCACCTCAGGAGGCACCCCAGCTCCCGGAAGGTGCGAGCCTCATCAACGCACCTTCCCTCGTCGAGCACCCGGTATACTTCGTCAGCACCGTGTTGCGGGATGCAAGAGCAAGGTACCCCATGCCTCAAAAGCTCCTACTCGCACTCTTGGTGGCCTCACATAAGCTGCGGCACTACTTTCAAGGCCACCCCATCAAGATCGTCTCGGCCTACCCACTAGAGAGGGTGCTCAGGTGCCCGAACTCCGCCGGGAGGGTCGCCGAGTGGAATATCGAGCTGCAGGCATTCCAGTTGGAGTTTAGCACCACCAGTGTCATGAAGGGAGCCGCGCTCGTCGATTTTGTGGCGGAATGGACGGATGCCCCGGCGCTTGAAATAGGCGAGGACCGGTCCCTATCAGCGGGAAATGAGGCGCCCAACGGTTGGGTCATGTATTTCGATGGTTCCTTCGCACGCCAAGGCGTGGGGGCTGGAGCTGTGTGCATCTCGCCCACTCAGGAAAAGCTCTACTACGCCATGCAACTCTGCTTCCAGCAGGGCGACAAGGTCTCCAACAACATTGCAGAGTACGAAGGCCTCATAGCCGGCCTGAAGACTACGGTGGCACTGGGGGTGAAGCGTCTCACCATCAGGGGCGACTCGCAGCTCCTCGTCAACTACTCCAACAAGGTATACGAGTCAAAGGACGAACACATGGAGGCATACGTCGCGGAAGTACACAAGATGGAGAAGCAGTTCCAGGGCCTAGAGTTGCAGCATGTGCCCTGGGGAACCAATAAGGAAGCTGACAACTTCACTAGAAGGGCAACCAAGTGACAGCCCCAAGAGCCTGGCGTATTCGACGAGCGGCTCTTCAAGCCATCGGTGACACCACCGCTTTCAAGGACAGCGCAGCCTCGGGAGGAGCTCCCGCAGCCACCTGCCGCGGGATCCCCAGCCTGTGGCCGGACTTTGGGAGCGCGTCTACTCTTGGCGCTCGAGCCCCAGCAGGGATGCTAGACCAAGGAATTCAAGGAATATCTGATGCATGGGACACTGCCGGAGAAGGAGGAAGACGCGGAGCATGTGGCCCGGCAAGCCACGACATACTGCATCCAGGACGGTGAGTTATACAGGAAGTGGCCAAATGATGTTTCATTGCATTGCATCTTCAGGGAACAGGGGAAAGAGCTGCTAGCCGATATACACGGCGGGGACTGCGGGCACCACTCGTCGTCACGAACCCTCGTCGACAAGGCATTCCGCAGCGGATTCTACTGGCCTACGGCGCTCAACGATGCAGCTGAGCTGGTGAGGTCCTGCGAGGCCTGCCAATTCCATGCGAAGCAAATCCATCAGCCAGCTCAGGGCCTCCAGACCATTCCACTATCGTAGTCTGGGGACTGGACATCCTGGGCCCATTCCCTCGAGTGCCTCGGGGCTACGGATACCTCTACGTTGCCATCGACAAGTTCACCAAGTGGGCGGAGGTGGAAACCGTCCGCACCATCCCAGCTGGCTCTGCGGTCAGGTTCATCAAGGGCCCTGTGAGCCGTTTTGGGGTCCCCAACCGCATCATCACCGATAATGGCTCGCAGTTCACCAGTAATCTCTTCAAAACATACTGCACTAACCTTGGAACGCAGATTTGCTACGCTTCAGTGGCGCACCCCCGGAGCAATGGCTAAGCTAAATGCGCCAACGCGGAGGTCTTGAGAGGCCTCAAGACCAGGACCTTCAAGAAGAAGCTCGAAGCCTGCGACAGGGGCTGGCACAATGAGTTGCAGTCCGTGTCGTGGTCCATCCGCACCACCTCCACCAAGCCCATGGGCGAGACCCCGTTCTTCCTCGTCTACAGAGCAGAAGTGGTCCTCCCTTACGAGGTCAAGCATCACTCCGCACGGGTCCTGGCGTTTGATGAGACGCAACAGGATGCCACATGGGGGATGGACCTCGTGCTCGGGGAGGAATGCCAGCAGGCACTGCGGCGGTACCACTGTCACAGTGTCCGCTCCATGACGCTCGACGTGGGTGACCTCGTCCTGAGGTGGGTGCTCTCTAGGGAAGGGCTGCATAATCTCTCACCCATGTGGGAGGGCCCGTTCAAGGTCATCCATGTCTCCAGGCCTAGTGCTGCATGCCTGGAGACATAAGACGGGGTACCCATCCAGAACGCCTGGAACATCCAGCACCTCCAGAAGTTCTACCCATGAAGAAAGGCCCAGCGCCTGTGAAGAAGGCCCAGCGCATGTGAAGGTCTCCGCTCGTGACACTCTCACGTAATAATGAGTGGGGCTGTACACGCCCCGTAGTCTCAAAAGTGCCGCCCTCGGACCTCGGGGGCTCCCTCCCACGTCCTAGTGGCAGCACTTAGCTCTGCGCTGGTGAGAAGACATGAAGACTAGACTAGGTGCCGGACACGGCTTTACATTTGCTTTCCGTAGTTGGCTCGCCTTCTTTTAATTGAAGTTTGCTTCTGGTGTTCTTCACTGATTTGGTTCCGTCGCCTTCTGCCTCTGTTTCGGTCTTCAGTTTAGCCTGTACTCTCTCTCGCATTCCTCGCGAGGGGGCTGGACGGGTGCCCTCGTGAGTGTTTTTCCTTTTCTGCCTTTCGTTTGCTTTTCACGAGGCACCCTCGTTCGAGCCCACAAGCTAGCGCACCTCTCCTAATCCGTGCCCCTCTGGTACCGCGATACGAAGCACTGGGTCAAGGCCAGCGGCGCCTGTGACCAAGGCTCGGGTGAACGATAAGCCTCTTAATGAATTTTTTGCAGTTCCTAAGAGCCTACCTGGCCAAGGAGGCCTCGACAGGCACCAGGAAGCAAGCGCCTCGTGAGGAGGAGACTACTCCGAGAAAGTCAAGCTAAGTTATCTCTACATAAAATGACGATGTTGCGACACAGCACAGGAACGATAAACATAGCATAATACTTGAGAAATCACAGTTTGCTGCACGCCCCTCGGGGGCCCATACTGGCTTCTTTCTTAATACAGGAAGGAAAGGAAGAACAAAATAAAAGCGGTGTGTGCCCCTATAGTGGTCCGCGAGGGCGGGATCTTGGCGCCATCCTGAGCTCAGCCAGACCCCTCCTCGCGCTTCACGGAGGCACGGCGATGAGAAGACCCACTGCCGCCTTCGAAGCGGGCGTGGCGGCTAGTCATAACCACTGCTGCTGGAGCTATCGCCGGAGGAAGAGCCGCCGTAGCTGGACGAGACGTGGTCGGCACCAAGGGCGGGTTTGCCCTCATCCTCACCGCGACCACAGCCAAGGCCGAGCACCACCTTGCCGTCGTTGACCTCGGGGCAGCACCCGGCGCGGTGACCATCTTCCCCAAACACCCTCATGTTGAGGGTCGCATCACCGTCATACTTGAAATGGAGGGTGAACCGCCTGTGCAGGCCGCGCGCGCAGGCAAACGTCTGCCAGCCGCGGGCCAGGGCTATGTTGCCCACGACAGAGACCTCAACCGTGACCCGGGAAGCCCTGCTGCAGCAGCCGTCCGCCTGTAGCCAGAGCCCGCCTGTACCTGAGGCCGGCGGCTCATCGGCGAAGAAGCGCGGGAGCTGAAGCCAGTTGCCGGCCGGGTTCTCTGACCAGACGACGAACTCCGGCAGCACCTCCGCCGAGTGGAAGCGCGGCCGGGGAGGCCGCGCGACCACGGCACATCTCCCTTCATCAACAGGACTGCCACGACCGAAGCGACCCCTGCCACGTGAAGAGGCCCCACCGCGGCTGCAGGGGGCCGCGGCAGGGGTCGCACTGTGCTTGCGGGGACGGCCGCGTTCGCGCTTGGGCACCGGAGAGCCGGGCTCCTCGCGAGGAGCCTTCACCTTCTCCGCGGCGGAGAACCTCTTCGATGTCACCATTGCTGTCGCTACTAGTGATGGAGCAAAGGAGGAGAAGTGAGCGGAATGGGAAGAGATGGGCGACGGGGGCTCTGCCCCCTCCCTATTTATAGGAGAAGAAGGCCAACCAGCGCCCCCCATGATCACAGGTAATGATGGTTTTTCCTTGCGTGCAACGGGGACTCGTCAAGTCGGGCAGTTACCGAGGCAACGTGGGGAAGCGGAGACGCCCACATCCAATCAATCGCCACGTGTCGACCAAGGTCGCAGGCTATTGGGGCCCACGGCGCTCCACACTTGTCCTTGGGCTTCACCTCGAAGCCAAGCCCGACCATGCCTTGGGCCCGGCGGCTACTGTCGGTGTTCTGGGAATGGGGGTCCCTAGACTTGCCTGCCTGCGGCCCACGGCGTGGCTCTACGAGCGGGCCCATACGGCCCATCTTCACCAACAAGCATTCAAGACCCTCGCGAGGGGCCAAGCCTCACGAGGCGGACGACACAAGACCTCCTCGGGAGCGGCCTCTCCAGGCTGGCTCGCGAGAGGCGGAGAGATCAAGACAAGGCAAACCTCGCGAGGTTCCAATGACGTGAGCCATGACGATTGAGACCAGGAGGGCATCAGGCAGGCACCAGCGCGCACAGTGTCCTTGTTTCCTCTTTGGTGCTAAGAAGGCAAGCGCAGGCGAGGAGTACCGAGGCGTCAAGCTAAGGTTTCCATATCGGTGCAACGAGACCAAGACCAGCAGGACGACAAGACAGATGTCACCATGGAGCCCAAGGCGGCGTCACTACCAGAGCCTTTGGCAGGCGGAGACTGCTTTTGTCAGGATAACTTGTACTAGTTGTCCCCTTTCAAATTGGCCATTGTGGCATCCATTCCCGCTCAATATTTGGGGAGAGGACCAGGACCTCTATAAATAGGATTAGCCACCACAGTAGGGAGGGGCAAACGAATAGAGCCTCAGCCATCTCAACTTGGACTAGATCCAACCCATCCTCACACCCACCAAGCACAAGAACACCTCAGCTCAGGAGGCTGCTCTTCCCCTTGTACTATTCATCCTCAGCCCGAGAGGCAATCCACCACACCGCACTGGAGTAGTGTATTACACCACAACGGTGGCCCTAACCAGTATAAATCTTGTGTCTATTGTGTTGTGAGTTTGTCGAACTATGCTTAGAGATCGTGCCGAGGTTGAGGGCGTGAGTTGGTAGGGGGAGATCTTCGTGCGCACGCCAGTGTTCGAACCTTAAGGGTTTTGCCGGAACCCGAGATCCGACAACGGTGTACAGCTATTTCACCTAACTGATTGGCTACTAGACCATGGCAATCTACATCACAATAAATATATGGCAGGATATTTTAGCAAGTAATCGGGCTTGGCATGCCATCTCAGCTAAGCTGATTGAGTGCAGAACAGGGCAAGGAAGCTTCTTAAGCAGAGCATATAGAGTGTAAACTACTTCGGCAAACAGTGTGATTAACATTGTCTATCAGCTAACATTCAGCGCTACACCAACATGCATGGGGCCTCAGTCTAGAATGCGCGTACAGTGGGAGAAGCTGACCACCGTGCGTCCCCACACGAACGTCACCAGCAGTGGCGGCGCTGACCGCCTTGTGCCCCCACAAGAATGTCACCACCGGTGGCGGCGCGGCTAGAGGACGGTAGTCTACAAGAGCATACTGTGGGAGCGAGAGGATCGCCATGCGTCCCCTCGACAAACTGCAGCCCCGACGTATCAGCGCGGTAGGGAGGGCGGCTTTGGCGAAGCGAATGGAGTGGAGGGGGACGGGGGTTTGGGGAATATTATTGGCTAGTTGGCCAAAGGGCGGTTGAATTTGGGATTAGGGGGGGGATTTTCGCACGGTGGGCGTGGGGAGCTTGGCGCATGGTCGGTTTCTCCAAGTGCAGTCCCACGTGTCAGTGAAGAGGCAAGCTGAAGCGCGTTCCGTTTGTGTGAGCCGGGTGGAGGACCGAACGTCTGTGGGGTGAAATGCGACCGCGGCAGGGGTGCTGTTAGTGTACCACCTTTTTTCCTTTTAACTAGTAATGTGCCCGTGCTTTGCAATGGATTCGAAGTAGAATAGTACTTGTTCACAAACACAAAATATATTTCTCAGGTTGTTTTGATGAGGCGACTGAGGGGTGTGGTTGCTTTCAAGATAATATGGGATGTTCTTCAAGTTGGAGCAAAGAAGTGGTCTATTGTTGCAAAAATGCCACAACTTACCTCGCAACCATTAGATGTAGATCCAATGGTCAGAAATGACGGATGGCAGACACACCATCATCACCAACTAAGTCTTTTATAGGAGTATAGATAAACTAGGTTCTTCGCCCCCTAAAGAAAAAAAAAATTGGTGCTTCGCGCGATCTGTCGATACTACTACTAGTAATCCGGTAATCTCGACTAAAACGGCGTGGCCGGGGCTTTTCCCGCGCGATATGCTGGGAGGTTGCCTTAGTTGGGTTTTTTTAGGATGAGTAATGCTACACCTACGTAATACCAGTTACGTAATTAACGTAATGTGAAACGTGTGAGCTGTTGAATGTAGATTGGGGGAGGGAGGGGCCCACCACCATGAAAATCAAGAAGGAGAGAGAGAATTTACGTTAACCCTTTTGTAGGTTCCCGTAGATGTAGAAAGATGTGAAATGCATGAATGTGTAGTGGCTATACTATTGGAGTGCCTAAGATAAATTGTGTATGTAGAATATATGTTTATTTTACTTCGCATGTTAGCTTTCTCTAGGTTCAATAAAAAGCAGAGTTGGTGATGATGGTGTGCTTGCCATCTTGCAACATAGGTTGTCCGATCTATATCTAACGGATAGGAAGGAAACTATGACAATTTACCCGCACTCCTCTCCACATTTGCAGATAAGGCCTTCCCTCATTCATCCTTTTCTCCCACAAGATCGGGCATCTCGCTAGTACTCCTAAAATATACTATATTATTGTGAAAGTTCTTATACACCGGCCGAGATTAATGCAAACATGATAGATTTTCATTACATTTCGAACTTTTATAGGACAGAAAAATAAAAGAAACCCGACCCTTAACCTATTCTACGCCGGCGACCGACGTCCTCCATCTGCGATTTCCATGTACGGGTGTGGGGTTCAAGACCAGTGAATTGAAGGTGCGGTCTCCGGTGAGGAAGAGTAGAACACAGGAGACAGACCGGCCTGTTGGCACACCATGCCCTGCCGCCTCCCATGCCCCACTCATCCTCGGAGGAGTCCCCGACCTCGCCGGTGCCGGACGTCGGATGGCGGCAAGTAGGACGCGTGGCTGACGGTGCTTTCATCGTCGGCCGCCAGCGTGGCCACCACTTGTGCGGCGACTTGAGCGAGGGCGGAGACCTCGAGCTTCATCCCCGAAGACAAGCTCTCCCGCAAAGCGTTCGCGCTCGCGGTCATGGCGGATGTGGTGCCAGGTAGTAGGATGATGCACTATGGTGTGGAATTTAGCTGGGCGTTGCCGCTTTAAGTAGCACATTTCGGTGAGGCCAAGCGTCCTTAAGTCGCTGTCGGCGTTCTAGGAACGGGGGTCCCCAGACTTGCCTGCCTGCGGCCTGCGGCGTGGCTCAAAGGGGGGCCCAGCATGACCCATCTTCACCAACACAGACCAAAGACCCTCGCGAGGGGCCAAGCCTCGCGGGGCGGACGACGCGGAGCTTCCTCAGGCAAGGCCTCACCAGGCTGGCTCGCGAGGAGGCGGAGAGATCAAGGCGGGGTACCTCATGAGGTGCCCGTGACGCAAGCCATGACGACCAAGGGCGCCAGGCGGGCGCCAGCCCGCGCAGTGTCCTCCTTTCCTCTTTGGTGCAAAGGGAGCAAGCGTAGCCGCGAAGTACCGAGGCGTCAGGCAAAGGTTGCCATTTCGGTGCAACAAGACCAAGACCAGGAGGACTGCAAGACGGAGGTCATTGTGGAGACCAAGACGGCGTCACCACCAGAGCTTTGTGCAGGCGAAGACTACTTTTGTCAGGATAGCTGGTACTAGCTGTCCCCCTTCAAATTAGCCCGCCATTGTTGGCTCCCTTCCCGCTCGATATTTGGGAAGAGGACCAGGGCCTCTATAAATAGGACCAGCCACCCACAGGGCAAAAGGGGGGGAAGAAAGAGAGAGAGTTTTAGGGGGATCAAGACCAACGATAGAAGAGAGTGAGAGAGAGAAGGGTGACTGAACTCCTCCCAGCAGTTCATCGCCCCAGCCAAGAACAGACCCTCGCGAGGCTGTTCTTCCTTGTATTGTTCTTCATCATCAGCCCAAGAGGCAATCCACCACACCACATACTGGAGTAGGGTATTACACCACAACGGTGGCCCGAACCAGTATAAACCCTGTGTCTCTCGTGTTGTTCTTTCCATAGCTTAGATCTTAGCGAGGCGGAGGGGTGCAGGTAGGTAGGAGGCGAAATCTCCGCGCGCACCCCAGTGTTCGAACCTCAAGGGTCTGCCGGAACCCGAAATACGACATTTGGCGCGTCAGGTAGGGGTGCGCCGAAATTTGTCTTCCACCACCCCGTTCTCCTCCGACCATCGCGCCCATGTCTGACGCTCGTCGGGCCCGCGCAGAGCGCCAGGCCGCTCTCGCTTCCCGCGTCGCCTAGACGGCTCCTGTCGGTGGGCGTCCTCGCCGTTCCCCGTCACCTGCCGTCAACGCCGCCACCGGCCCGGCGGGGGACGAGCAGCAAGCATCGTCTCAGCATCCGTCCGTGCGGTAAGACGGCTGCACCGCTACTCCCTCGCTCACCCCAACTGGTTCTTCGTCCCGCGCGCTCCGCGCACCCATGGAGGCTCGAGCTGCGCTCATCGCGGCGAACGAGCTCCTGCGCTACCGTCCCGTCGACGACGTCTACGAAGAATGGCTCGACCGCGTCGCCGAGCTCGTCCCCGCCGCAGGGGGCTCTCCTGTGCCGTCCATTCCGCTGCACCGCACCCCGCCCCGCGCGGGCGACGAAGCTCTGGCGGCGCCCCGGCCGCCTCCTCCACAAGAAGGCGCCATGGCTCCAAGGTGCATGGCCCCTGGGCGGAACCCGCTCCGTCAGGTGCCAGCGCAGCAAGAGAAGAGCTGCCAGGAAGTCCCTCGCCCGCAAGAAGCTGCCCGGGCGCTCCCTGCTCCAGCACGTCGCGACCATGCTCCTACTCCAGCACGTCAAGACCCCGCGCTGCTCCCAGCTGCAGCGCGTGGGGACATGCAAGACCAAGCTCTTCGTCACCCAAGGCCTCCCGTGGCCACAGCAGGCTGCCGTGCCTTCACCACCGAGCTACGCATCATCGCATGGCCCGGCAAGTTCAAGCCAGACCTGCCTCCTCGTTATGACGGCACGGCTGACCCTGCGGAGTTCCTCCAGCTCTACGAGCTGGGCATCGAAGCTGCCAACGGAGACGAGAAGGTCATGGCGAACTGGTTTCCCATGGCACTCAAGGACGGGGCCCGCACCTGGCTCCTGAACCTGGCTCCAGGCACGATCTCCTCCTGAGATGAGATGTGCACTCGCTTCATCGCCAACTTCCAAGGTACTCGCGACCGGTCACCCGCCGTGAGCGACATGCGCCGCATCAAGCAACAATCCGGGGAGACCCTGCAGAAGTACATCCAGCGCTTCAACAACGCACGCTTCAAGATTCCCAAGGTGACTGAGGAGGCCATCATCTCAGCCTTCTCCGACGGCGTGCGTGATGCCAAGATGAAGGAGGAGCTGGCGATGCATGAAGACCTGTGCACTTCCTTGGAGCTGTTCAACTTGGCAACCAAGTGCGCCAGGGCTGAGGAAGGGCGTCTCTCCCTCCTCGAGCTGCTTGCCGCAGACCCAGAAGAGAAGAAGCCCAAGGCCAAGGATGTGAAGCGCAAGGGGGCTGCCGTGCTCACGGCAGAACCAGACACCAAGCGGGGCAGAGATCAGCCCAAACCTTCCAAGGGCAGCCGGTACTGTGTGTACCACGACCTCCACACCCACAACACCAACGAATGTCAAGAGCTTCGAGCCGTGCGAGAAGGAAGGATCGGCCGTCGCCCCGACCGCGGTGACCAGGGCTACGGTCGAGGAGGAGGAAGGAACGCAGGACGCCGGGAAGACCGTGGCCCGCGCCAAGGGTGGCGCGATCAACCTCGCGAGGAGGGCTGGCAAGACCCGCCTCGCGAGGGAGACTGGAGGGATCAGCCTCGCGAGGATCGCCTGCATGGCAACACAGGCCTCCCTCCGCTGCCGCCGCAGCCAAGGAGAAACGAGGACCGCCACCAAGACGAGGGGGCTGGGGGCTTCCAGGAGCCGCGCGCGATCGCCTGCATCCTGGGTGGGGCTCAGGCCCCAGCCTCTCAACGCGTCTTCAAGCAGTTCGCCCGTGAAGTGAATGCAGTCCTCCCCAGGCTTGAAGCCACACGCCCTCTCAGGTGGTCGGCGTACGCCATCACGTTCAGCTCAGCAGATCAGCTCAAGTGTGCGGCTACAACCGGAGTCCTCCCAATGCTTTGTTCCCCAATCATCAGCAACGTGGTGGTCACCAGAACCCTCATCGATGGCGGGGCAGGGCTCAGCGTCCTGTCCGTGGAAACATTCAACAATCTCCAAGTGCCCTACAGCCAGCTTCAGCCAACCAAGCCTTTCGCTAGAATCACCGACGGCTCCATGGTCCCGATTGGGCAGGTCCGCCTCCCTGTCACCTTCGGGGCACGCGACAACTACCGCACCGAGCTCATCGACTTCAACGTCGCTCACATTCGCCTGCCGTACAACGCCATCCTTGGGTACCCAGCGCTGGCCAAGTTCATGGCCGTAACTCACCACGGCTACAAGGTCCTCAAGATGCCAGGAAGTGGCGGAGTCATCACGGTGCCCTGTGAAGAGAAGGACGCGGTATGTTCCCTGGAACGAGCCTTTCAGGCCGCGTCACTGGAAGACCCGGATCGCGGAAGCAGGAGGCTTCCCGAGACCGCCCCCAAGAAGATTGTCCGGCCCGGCCCCTCAGGAGGCAGGCCCCTCTGGGCCCATGCCTGCCCAGGGGGAACCTCCTTCCATCGCATAGGAAAGCACGCCCGGCGCCCTCCTCAGGCAGGGCTCAGGGGCTCTCCCCTGGAGGGCCACCGACCTGGCTAGGGTCACGAGGGAGGCGCTTGGGCACCACATGGAGGCATGTTTCGAAGCACGTTTCCCTCAAGAAGGAGTAATGCAAGGAGAGCCAGACCCTCAGGAGTTCGTCAGCAAGGCCATTCAGGAGCTACAGGAGTCAAGGGTCATGAAAGGCGGCCGCCGTCTACCAGCAGTGGCTCCCCATCCAAGCGAGGATGGTGGGCTGCGCGTCTGCATTGACATACCGGGGCTCAACCGAGTCGCCTCTCTGGAGCGCCTCTGGCCCTCGCGAGTGGGGCGCTGCGGAGGTCCACCCCATAGCTACATTCACATGCCTTACGACTTGCCGAACGCGGTTGCCGCGTACCAGCGCCTCATGAGGGGCATCATGGAGGCACAAGAGGCCAGGCATTCCGCAGCCCTGGCGGAGATGGAGATGGTCCGCGGGGAGCCGCCAGCACCTCCGGAGCCTCCCGAGGCCCCCAGGCCTGGGGGCTCGTGAGGATCGGCTTCCACAGCCCACCGAGTCTGCTACACCAACACCCCTTCGACCTCAATGTCATCAGGTGACATCTTTCAAGTTTCACTTCCAGCTGGGAGCGCCCCCTAGGGCTGCATTATTCCCAGGCCGCGTGGGTCCGTCCCTGCGGTATGTATCCCTTTTATTTCATGTTGTTAGCTTACCTTGTTGGGGGCGCCCCTCGGGCTGCATGATCCCCAAGTCGCTCGGGCCAGACCCAGCGGCATGTATCTCATTTGCAGTTATTTCCGGTTATGCGTTATACCCACCATGCTTGATTATTTGATGTCGGTCCACGGCACCTCTTCTTCTCCATGCTGACCACTTGCACGTTAAAGGGGGGTACCTGAGCATCGTGACTCAGGGCTCTTACTGGCTCTCCCGCCCTCACCCTCTGTCCTTGTCCACGGCATCGCGACCTAGCATACCAGCAACGGCTGAGACCAGCTCAAGGGCCGGGACCCGAGGACGTAGAGTGCAGGCATCTAACCAAATTTGCAGGGACACATCACAAGATAAGGCCCAGTGCCAGGCGCAACCCGCCTAGAGGTAGGGCCCCATTTGTCCCGCGCTAGCCCACGGGTGCCCAGATACACCTCGCCAGGCCCTACCGTGCCAGCCACGTGTCAGGGCGGGGCTGTACATGCCCCGGGGGCTCCTCCCGAAGGGGGGCCCCCTCCCACGTACCAGTGGAAGCACCATGCTCCGCACTGGATGACGACACTGCCGAGAAGCGGCTATGCCCGTACACATACGGAAGTGCTATGCTCCGCGCTGGTGATAAAGAACTGAGGGTGGCCCCCGGGCCGCATCAACCTCAGGGAGCCCAGAGCTCAGTGTCTAGCCTCATCATAACGCCTCCCCTCGGGAGTGCCGCGCGAGGGGGCTGGGCATGGGGGCTGCGCCTGGGTCACGCCCAGACGCACGCCGCCCAGCCAGCCCCCCCCCGGGCCTGGTTCATCGCGCGTCTCTCCCCGAGCAGAGCCAAGGTACGAAGGCCGTTTGAGCGTCAAAGGGGACTCCTGAGCATCGCGACTCAGGAGCCTAACTGGTCACGTAGCCCCTCACTCCTTAGTTCCGAAAGGCTAACGCTAGGTGAGGTATGCGCGCGGCCGGGCTCTGCAGACGTAGAACGGTAGATCCACCCACATCACACCTCCCTACTTGATGTTTGTGCGCCAAGGGGGACTCCTGAGCATCGCGACTCAGGAGCCTAACTTGTCACGTAGCCCCTCACTCCTTGGCCCCGTCCTGGTTTCCGGTCGGGACTAATGCTGGGTGAGGTATGCACGGGGCCGAGCTCTGCCGGCATAGAACATAAGCAAGTAGGAAGGAAAAGCGCAAATTTCAAGGAATTCAAAAGAAAATATTACAGTCCACACTATTATCTCAATGCCAAACGCAAGTTTAAACGCCTCCCTGAGGCATGATACATGTGCAGGAATTAAAGGCAGGACAGGAGCCACAACGGAGTCACTTGTCGGCGGTGGAGCAGCGCGGAGTGGGTTGGCCTTATGGAGCAGTGGGGTCAGTAGCGCCTTGCTTCGGCTTGGTGCTGAAGGCCCGGAACTTCCCCAGCAGAGCCTCCGCGCGACCCTTCACGGCCTCGGTAGCGGCAGCGGCATGCTCGCCGCTTACTGGCTCCAGCAGGCTGTCGAGGTCGACGTCGGGATCGCGAAGGTAGATGTGGGTGAGAACCTGCGTCAGTGCTGCAGAAGACAGGACACGCGCCTCGGCCTCGGCTGTGGGGCCAAGGCCAAGGGCGACATCTTCAAGAGCACGACCCAGGAAGGGAAGCAGCTTGGCAGGGCCGTCCTCGGCGCCAGCCAGCGGGCTCTCCAATCCGCTGTCATAAAGCGTCCTCAGCGAGGAGCGAGCCTTCGCCTCCATCTCCGTGAAGGCCACGCGGTCCTCGGCAAGAACCAGGGCCTTGTCATCCAGCTCGGCCTTCCTCGCCCCCAACTCCTGCTCCAGCGCGCCTAGGCGGTCGCTGCGCTTCCTGAGCTTGACCTCCCTCTCCTTGACGGCCGCCTCGCGAGCCTTCACGCCTTCTTCCTGCTCTTGGCAAAGCCGGACCTCTTTCGCGAGCTGGTCCCGCAGGCCTTGCAGCTCGTCCTCCAGCGCCTTGCAGCGACCACGGACGTCGACCACCTCCCCCAGGGCTGCGTCACGGGCAACCTCACGCCTGCCGATGCACGGACCCGGCGACACACCAGAGAGCGACCCCTGATTCTCGAGATAAGTCACCACCTGGAAGCGCCAGCTACCGTGGAACCATCCCCGCACCTAATGCAATCCCGTGTTAGCGACGCTGCTCCCCTTTCTCACCAAACGACGGCTGCTTGAGCGCCAAAGGGGACCTCCTGAGCATCGCGACTCAGGGGCTCTTACCGGACTCCGGGTCGCTCACCTCCTGGCCTTGACCACGGCATCGTGACCTGGCATACCAGCGACGGCTGAAGCTGCCTTGGGACTGGGACCTGTCGGCGCAGAGCACCAAGCCCTCGTGAGGTTCGAAAGGGAGGACTGAGCTAAGACAGAATGAGCAACTCGCACAATTCTACGACAAGGGTTATATTAACAAAACAGGATCACGGGCACCTTACAAGCCCCCACGGGACGCGTCTTTGATTCCTCGCAGGGAAAAGATCCTAAAGGGACACTAACTACGTGCACCCCTGCAGAAGACGCCATCATCAACAGTGGGCCATCAAGCACCGGCGCCAACCCCATCCAGATCAGAGTCGGCGGCGGCCTGACGAGCCCACTCTGCTCCAGGAGCGGCGCCGGCTCGGGGGCTCATAGCTGTCATCGCTCGTCTCCGGAGTCGTGAAGAGCTCGCCAGAGTCGCTGGAACCTCTGACGCCTCCACCGCCTGAGGAGCCGCCAAGGGAGCGGTCGGCGGGCCCAGTCCTCGCCGCAGCAGGGTCCCAGCCACCTCTCCCGGGGCAGCACTCCAGCCGGCGCCCGTTCGCATCGAAGACCTTGAAGAACATCACCAAAGCACCGTCGTACTCCAAGTAGATCGCGAAGGCGGCACTTGTCCTACAAACCTGGGCGATTTCGCTCCAGCCTCGAGTCATGAAGACCTCGCCTGGGGCAACGACCGGGACCTCTGCCTCGGTCGCGAGGGTGCTGCAGCCGGCGTGCTGCAGCCAAAGCTCAAGGGGCTCTCCCTACGGGGCGATGGAGGCGAAGAAGGGAGGAAGGCGAATCCAAGACTGAGGAGGCATGGCGACATGGAGCACGAGCTCTCGGGAGGAGCCCTCGGTGTGGACCCTAGGGGGGACGACCCACACCTTCGTGACCCGTCGGCGCCGACAGCGGCGCCGCCCGTGGCGATCAGCATTAGCTCCTTCAGGGCCCTCGATGTGGGCGTACAAGGGAAGCGGGAACCCCGGCGGTGCCCGCTCGCACCAAGGCCTCGACACCACCTGATGGGCCCCCTCATCCGGGCCACGGAGGACGAGCCGTTTCTTCGGCGGGAGCGGGTCTGGTTCCTCTCGGGGAGCCTTTCCCTTCTCTACCGTCGAGAACCGGCGGATCAGAGCCATCACAGCAAGACGGAGCAAGGACCGGGAAGAAGGAGAAGCAAGGAGGGATGGACTGGAAGGGCGCACGCCGTTCCGTACTTATGGCCGGCGAAGGCCAACCGCCGACCTCCACGATCGCAGGTAATCATGACCCGCTTTGCATGCAGGGACTTGCCCAATCCATGCAATTGCTGAGGCGCCATGGGGAAGTGGAGACGCCCACGTCCAATCAACCGCCACGCGGCGCCCAAGGCCGCAGGCTGTTAGGGCCCGCGGCGCTTCGCTCTTGCCCTTCCGCCTCCCTGCACGGCCAAGTCCGGGCGTGCCTTGGGCCCGGGGGCTACTGTCAGTGTACTGGGAACGGGGGTCCCCAGACTTGCCTGCCTGCGGCCTGCGGCGTGGCTCAAAGGGGGGCCCAGCATGGCCCATCTTCACCAACACAGACCCAAGACCCTTGCGAGGGGCCAAGCCTCGCAGGGCGGACGACGCGGAGCTTCCTCAGGCACGGCCTCACCAGGCTGGCTCGCGAGGAGGCGGAGAGATCAAGGCAGGGTACCTCATGAGGTGCCCGTGACGCAAGCCATGACGACCAAGGGCGCTAGGCGAGCGCCAGCCCGCGCAGTGTCCTCCTTTCCTCTTTGGTGCAAAGGGAGCAAGCGCAGCCGCGGAGTACCGAGGCGTCAGGCAAAGGTTGCCATTTCGGTGCAACAAGACCAAGACCAGGAGGACTGCAAGAAGGAGGTCATTGTGGAGACCAAGACGGCGTCACCACCAGAGCTTTGTGCAGGCAAAGACTACTTTTGTCAGGATAGCTGGTACTAGCTGTCCCCCTTAAATTAGCCCGCAATTGTTGGCTCCCTTCCCGCTCGATATTTGGGAAGAGGACCAGGGCCTCTATAAATAGGACCAGCCACCCACAGGGCAGAAGGAGGGGGGAAGAAAGAGAGAGAGAGAGTTTTAGGGGGATCAAGACCAACGATAGAAGAGAGTGAGAGAGAGAAGGGTGACTGAACTCCTCCCAGCAATTCATCGCCCCAGCCAAGAACAGACCCTCGCGAGGCTGTTCTTCCTTGTATTGTTCTTCATCATCAGCCCAAGAGGCATTCCACCACACCACACACTGGAGTAGGGTATTACACCACAACGGTGGCCTGAACCAGTATAAACCCAGTGTCTCTTGTGTTGTTCTTTCCATAGCTTAGATCTTAGCGAGGCGGAGGGGTGCAGGTAGGTAGGAGGCGAAATCTCCGCGCGCACCCCAGTGTTTGAACCTCAAGGGTCTGCCAGAACCTGAAATCCGACAGTCGCCGGAGTTGGTTCCTTGTGTACCGAGCCTCTTAACGACGGCATACGGACGGACGACATGAACGGTGCCGGCTGGGAACGCACCGCGCGGCGGTGCGAGGGATGAGGGTTTTTGGTGTGCCAGGGTAGTCAGCTGCTCTCGTGGGGACGTTGGAGATACCCTTTTCTCACATGACCCCACATGTCATCAAGAAGCAAGACGACCCGGCATGGTCTCAGGTCCAGGGGATGCAGTTGGCCGCGCTACACCACTCCGCGGACGCGTCACGGCGCGCGCGCGCAATTCGGCGCCCCGTGCATCCTCGATGAGCCGGGTGTTGATCTGCTGGTCGTGCCACAGTGCTAATGCCACCCTCAACACACTGAAACCCACCGTGTAAAGCGACGATGAGCGTATCGCTCCCACATGCCTCATTTGAACATTCCGCCGAGAATCATTCGCATGTGGGTCTAGACTAAGCTTGTATTTCCAATGTTGTAATTTTCTCGACATGCATACAAACAAATGGTTCATTTAAAATTTCGCTTTGGCTCCACTACGTGTCAGTTCCCATCTTTGTTTTGACATCGCATTCGGTAATTGCCCCGACACATCTTGATGAGATCGATTGATGTTGAGAGATCAATTTGCGTGTCGTGCAAGGAGATAAAGGTTTGGTCTGATTCTATGATAGAAAGGACCGGCGGGGGGTCTGTGGGGATCAGAGGGAGTATATTGTATGTTCATAAGCGAAACGAACGTATTGTACCCACCCTAGTCCTCTTTCAATCGATCTCCGGACCCCGAATGAAATCGAGAGAGAACGAGTGGGTGCATGTGTGATACGTAAGGCGGATTCAAAATTTTGAACCAGTGATCATAGCATCCACAAATCATATATAAAGGGTATTCAATGTTTGTTTCGCTCCTGAACTTACAATATACTCCCTCCGATCCTTTCTAGTAGTTTACATATAAGTTTTATGTGTAGTCAAAGTATCTTTACTTTGATCAAACTTACAGAAAAAAGTATCAACATTCAACAACGCCCAATCAATATTGTTAGATTCGTATGTACTCCTAGATTTGTATTCAAACATACATGGTTTCCAATTTGTTTTCAACCATGTGAATGTGCTTGTTCTCGCGCATGCTCTTCCTACTAGGATTTTGCCACGTATAGCCAGTCCAATAGTAATTTTTTTAAGCTCCCTAGTTAAATACAATAAATATGAAGAAAGAGATAGAGAGGGGATGGAAAAAGGTACCAATACAATAGCCAACCTTATATATTTTTTTGTGGGAAATAGCCCACACTACTGTATGAGTGCATATAGATGATGTCTATAGATGACATGGCAGTTCCTTAGAGCCATCGGCTGGCTATATTATTAACCATGCTCTAATGCGTTTTTCAAAACCGCCTTTGACTATTGACAAGATTAATAGTACATGAGATGTATAATGTGAAAATTATATCATTGGAAGCTCCTTTCACATATGAATTTGACCGTATGCTTTGTGTAAGTTGCATGTCATATATTATTTCTCTAGAATTTGGTCAAAGTTAGCCTCGAAAAATGCATTAGGCCCTGTAGATGGAAGGAGGGAGTAGCAGTGGAAGTGGATCCTCTGACGTAGGTATCCCTGCCTTACCCTCCCTTTTGTTCACTTACTGGCGGACCCCATGCTTGTTAGGCCCCGCATGTCAGTTACTCAATGGGTTCGTCCACGTTAGGGGATCCTCATCCATAGTATACTCACTCTTTTTTATTTACTCCACATAAAACAGAGGGAGTGGTAGTATAAATGACGCGGGGGGGAGGGGGAGGGACGTCGCTTTGCTCTCAACTATGGTCCCACAAGCGAGCAAAAACGCAAGATGAAGCACATTCCATTCGGTGAGAGACATGGAGGGTCCAGCATGCCAGGGTGCAACGGGAACGCGACAAGAGCGATGCACAGTCAAAAATGATTACTGGTCGTCATCGGAACCACTATTCACACCAGAACCTTTGCTGCTCGGCATACGCCAGCCACTGCCCCAAAACCACACCTCCTCTCCAGTCCATCCCCCCACCTTTCGATCCCCTAACCCACATCAAGCGTCCCCTAGTTCACCGGAAAGCCATGGTGCGCTGCAAGATCACGTACAACAAGATGCTGACGCCGGAGCGTCGCGCAGAAATCACGATGATGGTCGGTGCCATAGACCTCCTTTCCCAAGCTCGCTTTTGCGGCGGGCCAATCCCCGAGTTCTCTGGAGCCAAGCTACAAGGAGGAGGAAGCTGATCCACTGTTCATGTCGGAGGTCGCGGCGCAGAAGGCCCCCAGTGGGAATGAGATGATGGACGTTGACTTAGTGCCAGCGTCCGGGTCCCCCTTGGTGCAGGCGGACCAACGGTTCAACCTAGTGATACTAAAGGAGGACCGGGAGGCAGAGGCTAAACTCGACGCCGAGCGCACGCATGCCGCTGCCATTGAGGCTCTCCTGCAGGCGGAACTGGATGTCGTGGATGTGAACCGAGCGGCAAAGACTAAACTTGAGGTGGAGCGCGCAGATGTCGCTGCCATCGAGGCCCTCCTGTAGGCGGAACCGGGCAGCGGAGGCTCAACTCGACACGGAGCGCGCAGATGCCGCTGCCATCGAGGCCCTCCTGCAGGCAGAACCGGGCATCCTCGAGTTGAACTGGGCGGCGGAGGCTCAGCTCGACGCGAAGCGCGCGGATGCTGCTGCCATCGAGGCCCTCCCGCAGGCGGAACCGGACATCCTTGACTTGAACCGGGCAGTGCTCTCGTCTATGTAGAGAGCCAGCACGCTCCGCGTGAACGAGTAGCTGGAGGCTGAGGACAACCATGGTGCGGAGACACGTCGGCAGCTAAGGCTGGTTCGCATCGCCAGCCAAGGACGACGAGGCCGTCTCGTTCCACGAGCAGTGATAGTTTTTCTTTATGTTGTTGTTTTTAGGGATCTTTTGCTGCGTAAAAACATATATTGTTATGCAAGAAGCCTGACTTTCATCATTTGGGTCGGTCTACCATTTCAGGCTATTGGATGAATATCCTACGTCTCCTAACCCTTCTTCCTCACCTCTTCTTCTTCCCCAACAGACCACCGCACGGGCCGTACGGATCCTCCCCAATATGCGGTTGGATAAACATACTTTATATGAATGAAAATTATGTGTCAGCGGTAGGATGGATGAGTTTGGTTTTTTCACATGCGGTAGCACGTGTCAGTGAGGGTGCGTTCCCTTGGTTAGGTTTGCGACATGCAGGAGCGACTGTGTGAGGGTGTAGAGCAACCGTGTGAGGGTGGGGTGTCACCGCGACAGCCGTGCGCAAGTGTACCTCCGTTTCATTTTGAAAACTTTAGGAAAGCTTGGCAAAAATGTGTGGCGAATTATGGTAATGCAAGGCCTAGACCCAAACAGGATAAGTACGTACGTACTAGGAGTACTGGTGTTAATAAAGAAAGGCAGGGCTTTGCTTCGCGGGATTAATCGATATAAATCCTCGTTTGACATGTCAATTAATGCCTATTTTTTTATCCAAAGCCCAAAGATCTAACCATCTCACTCCTCATCGCTTGATTAATGCAGCGCCATGCAAACCAACCTTTTCACTTCCGCATGCATGCAAGGGTATATTAATGTCCTTGGTTGCTAGTACGAGGCAAACCCCATCAATTTTGCCTCAATTAGTGTTAGTGGCCTTTTGAAAATTGTAATTTTGATATACTGGCCTTGTGTACAAAAAAATGGAGGTAGTAACTATTTGACTTCCTTCCCCATTGCAGTGACGTCGACGATATCTTGAACGTTGTGGTTTGACGAAGTGCATTCGACAAAGAACACCGTTGAGGGAGACCACCGGACGCAAGTGTCGCCTGCGAGCCGAGACAACCGCCTTATTTGCATCCAGGAAGTTCGTTGAACCAAAGGACGTGTAAATGTACTAGTACTACTAGTACACAACAGCATCGTCCATCCAACTTAGTGCGGTGAGGTGGTTTCTCGAAGAAGACGATGGAGAAGCGGAGTGAGCAAAGAGTGAAATGATGGTTGCTTCGTCCGTGCTTTGTGATTTGACGCTTCAATGCTTTGTGATTTGTGATAGAAGGGATAGGGGAGTAGACTCTGTGCTCTATATTGTACATGCATCCAAGCACGGGATCAAGAGGAGAGACATTGCATTTTTCTATTCCTTCAATCAATCAATCAATCAATCAGGGAGCTTTGGTTCCATCTTTTTAGCTTTGGTGGCACCGTCCACAATGGTTCCCATCGATGCCAAAAGCTATTTTCACATTTGGCTACACATTGTGGATGCCCTTAACCGTATCACTTGGTTTTTCTCATGTGTGCTATCTATACAAATCTCAATTATATTGATCTAAAAAATTATAGAATCAAGATTAGTAAAAAGGAGGTGATTTTGCCGCGCGGATGGCGGGGGAGGTTTCTTATTTTTAGAGGATGTTGGCCTGGCATTTTTCTAACATGTGGTCCCACGTGTCAGTGCTTTACCAAGCCGATCGACATCCCACATGAGGCAGAACAACGGCAGAAGCAACACGTGGTTAACTTGAAGAAGATCTTATCATAAAAAACTCGAAGAAGATGAGGGAGAAGCGGATTCATCAACGAGTGAAGTGATGGTTGCTTCGTCCCTCCAACTTCTTTTTTTAGCATTATTACTTCGTCCCTCCAACTTAACTGTGGGAAAGGTGCAGCTTTGTGATTTGACGCCTCATTGCTCATTACTACGCCAGCGCCATAACTGGGGTGCTTCACCCCTGCTGCTCTGTGCTACCTCTTGAGCATTGCATTGGCTTTCCCTTGAGGAGGAAAGGGTGATGCAGCAAAGTAGTGTAAGTATTTCCCTCAGTTTTTGAGAACCAAGGTATCAATCCAGTAGGAGACTACACGCAAGTCCCTCATACCTAAACAAACTAATAAGAACCTCGCAACCAACGCGATAAAGGGGTTGTCAATCCCATCATGGTCACTTACGAGAGTGAGATCTGATAGAGATAATAATAATAAGATAAATATTTTTTGTATTTTTATGATATATATTGAAAGTAAATATTCCAAAACAAATAGCGACAGAAATAGCTAGTTGATGGGAGATTAATATAATTGAGAATAGATCCGGGGGCCATAGGTTTCACCAGTGGCTTCTCTCAAGATAGCATAAGTATTATGGTGGGTGAACAAATTACTGTCGAGCAATTGATTGAAAAGTGCATAATTATGAGAATATCTAGGCATGATCATGTATATAGGCATCATGTCCGCGACAAGTAGACCGAAACGATTCTGCATCTACTACTATTACTCCACACATCAACCGCTATCCCGCATGCATCTAGAGTATTAAGTTCATAAGAACAGAGTAACGCATATGGTATCAGCTACTGATATCCTAAATTGTGAGTATATATAAGCCATGGGATGAAACTAACCTCGATGAAAAACAGCAGTCGTTCCCAAAATCGTCCTGTGTAAGTACATCGAGGGGCATGTTAAGCACAATAAGCTAAACATCAACCAAATATATCCACGGCAGACAAAATAATCTCCAAAATATACCTTCAGTGTGCAGGTTTAAGCACGCTAATAAAGCAAAGCAAGTGGAAAGGTGTGTTAACTATAACATTCCTAACATTTAACAACAACCAAACATAGTCATTCAAACTAGTATTGTGTCGGTCTAAGTACACTGGTTATTGTTAAATAAAAATGGAAAGGCATGTTAACTACAAAATGTAGCAACCAAATATAGTCTTTCATAGAGGTATTGTTGAAGATGGTATTGATGAAATTGAACTGCACAGTACATACTTGCACATATAAAACATCACGTTGTGAATAACTGGAATAAACAAGGCATACTATGAACAACCAAAGATAGCATTTGAAACTGGACATGTGTTAACTACAAACAACCGAACAACCAAAATCCTTTAAAAGAGTCATATGCTAGCTATAACAGGCTTAACAGCAAGCAAATATACGCATTCCTATAGGTATGTTTAAAACTAGTATTGATAAAAATGTACTACACAGTAAATAGTTCCACATATAGAGCGTCACATTGTGAACAACTGAAATAAACAAGGCATACTACAAACAACCAAATATAGCAATTAAAATTGGACATATTCTCACTACACTACAAAATGGACTTAACAAACAACTCATGGGTTCCCCCTGTGAAGAGGCACGTCAAAATAAATCATGGATTTCCTCACTTGTCATGGATGGGCTCGTTCCCGTGGGAAGAGCACAGACCCAGGGTGCGCTCCATGTTTTCATAGATGGGCTCCTTCTTCTTGGAAGAGCACGGCTATAGGGTGCCCTCCCCAATGTCGCAGACGGGCTCTTTCCCCTTGGAAGAGAAGATGGGCTCTTCCCCTTGGAAGATCCGGAGAGGGTTCCCTCCTCGTGGTCGTCATCGATAAGGTCTGACTTGAAAGCTGTGGATCCCAAGTCAGCATCACAGAACATGTCCTTCAGAAATGACAAAAGGGGCTCGATGGCGATGTAGGATGGCAAATTCTTGATAGTGAGCCAGAGGAGATCAGCGGCGGGGCCATGGATGAGATCAATGGTGGTTGAACCCGAGGGGTTGGGGGTAAGCCACTTAACCTGTGACATAGACCGCGTCAGGCTGTCACTGTCGATGACCTCGATGTCGTAGTCGGCGTCCGCGACATACCCGCATACTCTACCCCGCTAATTGAGTGCACGCGGCCAGTAATGGTCGTCAGCTTCCTCGGCGACCACCTTGGCGACGTCGGGCGAAGAGGCCACGATACACCTATTTTGGGCCAGTTGCTCCTCGAGCTCCATGGGAAGCGTGGCCGGGCTTAGGCTGCGATGCTCTAGAGTGGGGGATGGGGATGGAGATATGATAAAGGGGGCGTTTGGCAGGCGTCATCTAACAAACTCAGGGCGACCTGGGTATGGAGATCGGTTGACAATGGAGGCCTTGCGGCGGCGGTGGCGACCTTGCTAGGGTTTCGAGCAAGGAAGGGGTTGTGGTGTGTGTGTGTGTGTGTGTGCACGCGCGTGCATGCACCTGAGGTGTGTGTGTGGAGGGGAGTGTTTGAGGAAATGACGCGACTACTGAAAATTTTAATACACGAGAGTCAAACGCGGTAGTGAAATGCCGGGGCTATTGAATGTTTGGATGATGGTGCATCGCACACGGTCCGGAAATAACAACCTTGTGTTATGAAACAGAAAAACCCTCGAGCCCGACAGATGTTTTCGAGGAATGCAAGCAGGAGCGGGAATAACAAACATCACACACGGTCGAAATATAGTAACCGTGTGTTATCAAACAGAAAAAACCTACACGCGGGTAGATATTTTTGAGAGGGGAAGCCTCGTGGAGCCCAATGTACTATGTTGATGTGCGTGACAGGGACACCAGCATGGCACACGGTTAGTGTGAGTGAACCGTGACTGTTCCGTCATCTGACTTGTCTAATGTTCATAAATTTGACGAAAATGATGCGGGAAAGGGTCAGAAGACGAACACACTTGCATGTGGACCAAATATATGTACAAAAGGGGTGGTTTGATCTTCAAATACCAAATGCAACTTCGATGTGGAACCTATCTCGCAACGCACAAGGTATTGCTCCACCCCTCATGTTGGCAGGAGGGGAATCTTAAGCTATGAACGCATGCCCGCCCCCACAGAGGTTCACCTAGCAATGTGCGAAGTAGCAGTACCGCCCCCATCATCATCATCATCATCACACACACACACATACATAGACACACACACGCACGCGCACGCACGCACACACACACACACTTTCAATCAGCAAAAGTGGGCATATCAGCAACATGTATCATAAAACGGACCAAGAATAATCCACCTTGATCGTACAACCTCTCTCTTGTTGTTGGTGAAAGTGATGGTCGTCCATGCGACCCTAGAGATGGGCTAGCTCGCCAATAATCACGCAAGTAGCTAGTCCCCAAAGACAACAACTACTTGCGTGTGGCCCAAACATTGCTGGGAAACGCAGTATTTCAAAACAATTCCTAAGATCATGCAAGATCTATCTAGGTGATGCATAGCAATGTGAGGGGTGAGTGTGTCCACGTACCCTGATAGACCAAAAGCGGAATAGTTTAGTAACGCGGTTGATGTAGTCGAACGTCTTCGCGATTCAGCAGATCCTAGCACTGAATGTACGGCACCTCCATGTTCAGGACACGTTCAGCATGATGACGCCCCTCGAGCTCTTGATCCAGTTGAGGACGAGGGACAGTTTCATCAGCACGACGGCGTGTTGACGGTGATGATCAAGTTACCGGCGCAGGGCTTTGCCTAAGCACTACGACGATATGACCGAGGTGGAAAACTATGGAGGCGGGCACTGCACATGGCTAAGACAATTGATCTTGTGTGTTCTAGGGTGCCCTCTGCCCCCGTATATAAAGGAGGAGAGGGGGAGGCCGGACGGCCCCTGTAGGGTGCGCCAAGGAGAGGAGTCCTACTAGGACTCCAAGTCCTAGTCGGATTCCACTTGGTGGAAGGGGGAAGGAGGAAGGGAGAGGGGGAAGGGACGAAAAGGGGGGCACCTGCCCCTTCCTCTAGTCCAATTCGGACTGCCAAGGGGGGGCGACCAACCCCTTGTGGCCATTCTCTCTCCCCATTAAGGCCCATGAGGGCCATTAGTTCCCTGGGGGGTTCCGATAACCCTCCGACACTTCAATAGTTACCCGGTACCACTTGGAACTCATCCGGTGTCTGAATAACATCTTCCAATATATTAATCTTAAGGTCTCAACCATTTCGAGATTCCTCGTTATGTCTGTGATCTCATCCGGGACTCCGAACAAACTTCGGTCACCAAAACACATAACTCATAATACAAATTGTCATCGAACGTTAAGCATGCGGACCCTACGGGTTCGAGAACTATGTAGACATGACCTAGACATATCTCCGGTCAATAACCAATAGTGGAATCTGGATGCTCATATTGGCTCCTACATATTCTATGAAGATCTTTAACGGTTAAACTGCATAACAACCTACGTTATTCCCTTTGTCATTGATATGTTACTTGCCCGAGATTCGATCGTCGGTATCATCATACCTAGTTCAATCTTGTTACCGGCAAGTCTCTTTACTCATTCCATAATGCATTATCTCGCAACTAACTCATTAGTCACATTTCTTGCAGGGCTTATAGTCATGTGCATTACCGAGACGGACCAAATATACCTCTCCGATACTCGGAGTGACAAATCCTAATCTTGATCTATGCCAACTCAACAAACACCTTTGGAGACACCTATAGAGCATCTTTATAATCACCCAGTTACGTTGTGATGTTTGGTAGCACACAAGGTGTTCCTCCGGTATTCGGGAGTTGCATAATCTCATAGTCGAAAGAATATGTATAAGTCATGAAGAAAGCAATAGCAATAAAACTAAACGATCATTATGCTAAGCTAATGTATGGGTCTTTGTCCATCACATCATTCTCTAATGATGCAATCATGTTCATCAAATGAAAACACATGTCTATGGTCAGGAAACTTAACCACCTTTAATTAACGAGCTAGTCGAGTAGAGCCATACTAGGGACACTGTAGTTGTCTATGTATTCACACATGTACTAAGTTTCCGATTAATACAATTCCAGCATGAATAATAAACATTTACCATGATATAAGGAAATATAAATAACAATTTTATTGTTGCCTCTAGGGCATATTTCCTTCAGTCTCCCACTTGCACTAGAGTCAATAATCTAGTTCACATCGCCATGTGATTTAACACCGATAGTTCACATCGTCATGTGATTAGTTCACATCGCCATGTGACCAATACCGAAAGGGTTTTACTAGAGTCAATAATCTAGTTCACATTGCTTTGTGATTAATACCAAAAAAGTACTAAGGTTTGATCATGTTTTGCTTGTGAGAGAAGTTTAGTCAATGGGTCTTCCACATTCAGAGTCGTATGTATTTTGCAAATTTCTATGTCTACAATGCTCTACATGGAGATACTCTAGCTAATTGCTCCCACTTTTAATATGTATCCAAATTTAGACTCCGAGTCATGTAGATCAGTGTTAAAGCTTGCATCGACGTAACTCTTTATGATGATCTCTTTATCACCTCCATAGCCAAAAAATATTTCCTTAGTCCTCTAAGGATAATTTTGACAGATGTCCGGTGATCTACTCCTGGATCACTATTGTACCCCTGTACCAAACTCATGGCAAGGTACACAATAGGTCTTGTATACAGCACGACATACTTTATAGAACCAATGACTGAGGCATAGGAAATGACTTTCATTCTCTTTCCATATTCTGTCGTGGTCGGGTTTTGAGTCTTACTCAACTTCACACCTTGCAACATAGGCAAGAACTCCTTCTTTGACTGTTCCATTTTGAACTACTTCAAAATCTTGTCAAGGTATGTTCTCATTAAAAACTCTTATCACGCGTATTGATTTATCATTATAGATCTTGATGCTCATTATGTAAGCGGCTTCACCGAGGACTTGCTTTGAAAAACCCCTTTCAAACACTCCTTTATGCTTTCCAGAAAATTCTACATCATTTTCGATCAACAATATGTCATTCACATATACTTATCAGAAAGGCTGTAGTGCTCCCACTCACTTTCTTGTAAATATAGGCTTCACTGCAAGTCTGTATAAAACTGTATGCTTTGATCAACTCATCAAAGCATATATTCCAACTCTGAGATGCTTGCACCAGCCCATAAATGGATTGCTGGAGCTTGCACACTTTTTTAGCACCTTTAGGATCAACCAAACCTTCTGGTTGCATCATATACAACTCTTCTTTAAGAAATCCATTAAGGAATGTAGTTTTGACATCCATTTGCCAAATTTCATAAAAATACGGCAATTGCTAACATGATTCGTACAGACTTTAAGCATCGCTACGAGTGAGAAAATATCATCGTAGTCAACACCTTGAAGTTGTTGAAAAGCTTTTTCAACAAGTCAAGCTTTGTAGATAGTAACACTACCATCAGTGTCTGTCTTCCTCTTGAATATCCATTTATTCTCAATGGCTTGCCAATCATTGGGCAAGTCCACCAAAGTCCACACTTTGTTCTCATACATGGATCCTATCTCAGATTTCATGGCCTCAACCCATTTTGTTAAATCTGGGCTCATCATCGCTTCCTCATAGTTCGTAGGTTCGTCATGGTCTAGTAACATGACTTCCAGAATAGGGTTACCGTACCACTCTGGTGTGGAATGTGCTCAGTTCGACCTATGAGGTCCTATAGTAACTTGATCTGAAGTTTCATGATCATTATCACTAGCTTCCTCTCTAGTTGGTGTAGGCATCACAGGAACAGATTTCTCCGATGAGCTACTTTCCAATCCAAGAGAAGGTACAATTACCTCATCAAGTTCTACTTTCCTCCCACTAACTTCTTTCGAGAGAAACTCCTTCTCTAGAAAGGATTCATTCTTAGCAACAAAGATCTTGCCTTCGGATTTGTGGTAGATGGTGTACACAAAAGTTTCTTTTGGGTATCCTATGAAGACGAACTTCTCCGATTTGGGTTCTTATCAGGCTAAAGTTTTTCACATAAGCATCGCTACCCCAATCTTTAAGAAATGACAGCTTAGGTTTCTTGCCAAACTATAGTTCATACGGTGTCGTCCCAACGGATTTAGATGGTGCCCTATTTAATTTGAATGCAGCTATCTCTAATGCATAACCCTAAAACGATAGTGGTAAATCAGTAAGAGACATCATAGATCGCACCATATCTAATAAAGTGCGGTTACGACTTTCGAACACACCATTACGCTGTGGTGTTCCAGGTGGCGTGAGTTGTGAAACTATTCCACATTGTTTTGAATGAAGGCCAAACTCGTAACTCAAATATTCATCTCCGTGATCAGATCATAGAAACTTTATTTTCTTGTTACGATGATTCACCACTTCACTCTGAAATTATTTGAACTTTTCAAATGTTTCAGACTTGTGTTTCATCAAGTAGATATACCTATATCTGCTCAAATCATCTGTGGAGGTCAGAAAATAACTATACCCGCCGCGAGCCTCAACACTCATCAGATTGCATACATCGGTATGTATTATTTCCAATAAGTCAGTGGCTTGCTCCATTGTTCTGGAGAACGGAGTTTTAGTCATCTTGCCCATGAGGCATGGTTCGCAAGTATCAAGTGATTCCAAAAGCCCATCAGCATGGACTTTCTTCATGCGCTTTACACGAATATGACCTAAACGGCAGTTCCACAAATATGTTGCACTATCATTATCAACTTTGCATCTTTTGGCATCAATATTATGAATATGTGTATAACCACAATCGAGATTCAACAAACTATTCACATTGGGTGTATGACCGTTGAAGGTTTTATTCATGTAAACAGAACAATAATTATACTTTGACTTAAATGAATAACCGTATTGCAATAAACATGATCCAATCATATTCATGATCAACACAAACATCAAATAACATTTATGTTGGTTCAACACTAATCCCTAAGGTAGAGGGAGTATGCGATGGTGATCTTATCAACCTTGGAATCACTTCCAACACACATCGTTGCCTCGCCCTCAACTAGCCTCTGTTCATTTTGTAACTCCTGTTTCGAGTTAATAATCTTAGCAACTGAACTGGTATCAAATACCTAGGGGTTACTATGAACACTAGTAAATTACACATCAATAATCATAATCTATATATCAAATATACCTTTGTTCACTTTTCCATCCTTCTTATCCGCCAAATGTTTGGGGCAGTTCCGCTTCCACTGACCATTTCCTTTGCAGTAGAAGCTCTTAGTTTCAGGCTTAGGTCCAGACTTGGGCTTCTTCCCGGGAGCAGCAACTTGCTTGCTATTCTTCTTAAAGTTCCCCTTCTTCCCTTTGCCCTTTTCTTGAAAGGTGGTCTTGTTAACCGTCAACACTTGATGCTCTTTCTTGATTTCTACCTCCGCAGCCTTTAGCATTGTGAAGAGCTCGGGTATTGTCCTGTTCATCCCTTGCATATTATAGTTCATCACAAAGTTCTAGTAACTTGGTGATAGTGACTAGAGAACTTTGTAAATAACTATCTTATCCAGAAGATTAACTCCCACTTGATTCAAGAAATTGTAGTACCCAGACAATCTGAGCACATGCTCACTGGTTGAGCTATTCTCCTCCATCTTGTAGGCAAAGTACTGTCAGAGGTCTCATACCTCTCGACATGGGCATGAGTCTGAAATACTAATTTCGACTCTTGTAACATCTCATATGCTCCATGACTTTTTGAAACGTTTTTGAAGTCCCAGTTCTAAGTTGTAAAGCATGGTGCACTAAACTATCAAGTAGTCATCATATCGAGCTTTCCACACGTTCATAACGTCTGCATCTGCTCCTATAAAAGGTTTGTCACCTAGCGGTGCATCGAGGACATAATTCTTCAGTGCAACAATGAGGATAATCCTCAGATCATGGATCGAGTCCGCATCATTGCTACTATCATCTTTCAACTTATTTTTCTCTAGGAACATATCAAAAATAAACAGGGAGCTATAACGTGAGCTATTGATCTACAACATAATTTGCAAATACTATCAGGACTAAGTTCATGATAAGTTAAAGTTCAATTAATCATATTACTTAAGAACTCACACTTAGATAGACATCCCTCGAGTCATCTAAATGATCACGTGATCCATATCAACTAAACCATGTCCGATCATCACGTGAGATGGAATAGTTTTCAAGGTTGAACATCTCTATGTTGATCATATCTACTATATGATTCAAATTCGACCTTTCAGTCTCAATGTTCTCAGGCCATATCTGCATAAGCTAGTCTCATCAAGTTTAACCCAAGTATTCTGCACATGCAAAACTTGCTTGCACCCATTTTATGTGAACGTAGAGCTTATCACACTCGAGCATCACTTGGTGTCTCAGCACGAAGAACTGTTGCAACAGTGCATACTCAAGCACTTATACCTTGAAATTTTAGTAAGGGATCATCTCATAATGCTACCGTTGTACTAAGAAAAATAAGATGCATGAAAGATAAACATCACGTGCAATAAAAATATGTGACATGATATGGCCATTTTCATCTTGTGCCTTTGATCTCCATCTCCAAAGTACCGTCATGATCTCCATCGTCACCCGCATAACACTATGATCTCCATCATCTTGATCTCTATCAACCTCTCGTCACATGGTCGTCTCGCCAACTATTACTTTTGCAACTATTGCTATTGCATAGTGATAAAGTAAAGCAATTATATGGCGCTTGCATCTTATGCAATAAAGAGACAACCATAAGGCTCCTGCCATTTGCCGATAACTTTAACAAAACATGATCATCTCATACAACAAACTATCTCATCACGTCTTGACCATATCACATCACAACATGCCCTACAAAAACAAGTTACACATCCTCTACTTTGTTGTTACAAGTTTTACGTGGCTCCTACAGGCTTCTAGCAAGAACCATTCTTACCTACGCATCAAAACCACAACAATTTTTCCTCAAGTGTGCTATTTTAACCTTCAACAAGGATCGGCCGCAGTCAAACTCGATTCAACTAAAGTTGTAGAAACAGACACCCACCAGCCACCTGTGTGCAAAGCACATCGGTAGAACTAGTCTCATGAACATGGTCATGTAATGTCGGTCCGGGCCGCTTCATCCAACAATACCGCTGAATCAAAGTAAGACGTTGGTGGTAAGCAGTATGACTATTATCGTCCACAACTCTTTGTGTTCTACTCGTGCATATCATCTACGCATAGACCTGGCTCGGATGCCACTGTTGGCGAACACAGTATTTCAAAAAAAATCCTACGATTATGCGAGATCTATCTAGGTGATGCATAGCAACAAGAGGGGAGAGTGTGTCCACGTACCCTCGTAGACCGAAAGCGGAAGTGTTTAGTAACACGGTTGATGTAGTCGAACGTCTTCGCGATTCAACCGATCCTAGCACCGAACGTACGGCACCTCCGTGTTCAGCACGATGATGTCCCTCGAGCTCTTGATGCAGTTGAGGACGAGGGAGAGTTTCGTTAGCACGAGGACGTGCTAACAGTGATGATGAAGTTACTGGCGCAAGGCTTTGCCTAAGCACTACGACGATATGACCGAGGCGATAAACTGTGGAGGGGGCACCGCACATGGTTAAGACAATTGATCTTGTGTGTTATAGGGTGCCCCCTGCTCCCGTATATAAAGGATGAGAGGGGAGGCTGGCCGGCCCCTGTAGGGCTCGCCAAGGAGGGGAGTCCTACGAGGACTCCAAGTCCTGGTAGGATTCCACTTGTTGGAAGGGGGAAGGAGGAAGGGAGAGGGGGAAGGGAAGGAAAGGGGGGCGCCGCCCCCTTCCCCTAGTCCAATTCGGACTACCAAGGGGGGTGGCCAGCCCCTTGTGGCCGTTCTCTCTCCCCACTAAGGCCCATGAAGGCCCATTAGTTCCCCTGGGGGGTTACGATAACCCTCTCACACTCCAATAGTTACCCGCTACCTCTCGGAACTCATCCGGTGTCCGAATAACATCGTCCAATATATTAATCTTTATGTCTTGATGATTTCGAGACTCCTTGTCATGTCCGTGATCTCATACGGGACTCCGAACAAACTTAGGTAACCAAAACACATAACTCATAAGACAAATCATCATCGAACGTTAAGCATGCGGACCCTACGGGTTCGAGAACTATGTAGACATGACCGAGACATATCTCCGGTCAATAACCAATAGCGGAACCTGGATGCTCATATTGGCTCCTACATATTTTGCGAAGATCTTTATCAGTCAAACCGCATAACAACTTGCGTTATTCCCTTTTTCATGGGTATGTTACTTGCGCGAGATTCGATCGTCGGCATCATCATACCTAGTTCAATCTCATTAATGGCAAGTCTCTTTACTCGTTCCGTAATGCATCATCCTGCAACTAACTCATTAGTCACATTGCTTGCAAGGATTATAGTGATGTGCGTTACTGATAGGGCCTAGACATACCTATCTGATACTCAGAGTGACAAATCCTAATCTCGATATATGCCAACTCAACAAACACCTTCGGAAACACCTCTAGAGCATCTTTATAATCACCCATTTACATTGTGACGTTTGTTAGTACACAAGGTGTTCCTCCGGTGTTCGGGAGTTGCATAATCTCATAGTCAGAGGAATATGTATAAATCATGAAGAAAGCAATAGCAATAAAACTAAGCGATCACTATGCTAAGCTAACGGATGGGTCTTTGGCCATCACATCATTCTCTAATGATGTGATCCTGTTCATTAGATGACAGCACATGTCTATGGTCAGGAAACTTAACCATCTTTGATTAACGAGCTAGTCAAGTAGAGGCATACTAGGGACACTCTATTTGTCTATGTATTCACACATGTACTAAGTTTCTGATTAATACAATTCTAGCATGAATAATAAACATTTATCATGATATAAGGAAATATAAATAACAATTTTATTATTACCTCTAGGACATGTTTCCTTCAAACATATGTATGGATGTGTTGATGTTTTAATACACAGTGGAACAACTTTGATGTGACACCATGGTTTTTGGAACCAAAAATGTCGGCGTCCTGGGAACGGGGGTCCCCAGACTATCCTGCCTGCAGCCCACAACGTGGCTCCACCAGCGGCCCTGTACGGCCCATCTTCACCAGGCTGGCTCACGAGGGGCGAAGAGATCAAGGCAAGGGGCACCTCATGAAGTTCCTGTGACGCAAGCCATGCCGACCAAGGCCAGGCGGGCGCCAGCATGTGCAGTGTCCTAGTTTCCTCTTTGGTGCTCAGGAGGCAAGCGCATAGGAGGAGTCCCAAGGAAGCAGGCAAAGGTTTCCATATTGGTGCAACGAGACCAAGACTAGCAGGACCTCAGGATAGAGGTCGCCGTGGATCCCAAGACGGCGTCATCACCCGAGCCTTTGGCAGGCGATGACCATCATTTGTCAGGATAGCTTGTACTAGTTGTCCACCTTCGAATTGGCCGTTGTGGGATCCCTTCCCGCCTAATATTTTGGAAGAGTACCCGGGCCTCTAAAAATAGGGCTAGCCACCATGGTAGCCAGGGATCGGCTCATCAAAAGGGAGAGAGATCCTCGACCCACCAACTCACCAAGCACAAGAGCACCTCTCCTCAGGAGGTTGTTCTTCCCTTGTAACTGTTCATCCTTAGCCCAAGAGGCAATCCACCACACCACACTAGAGCAGGGTATTACACCGCACTGGTGGCCCGAACAAGTATAAATCTTGTGTCCCTTTGTTCTACGAGTTCGACGATCTGAGGCTTCAGATTGCGGTGAGGGTGAGAGCTTGGGGCAGGGGAGATCTTCGTGCGCACCCCAGTGTTCGTACCTCAAGTGTTTTGCCAGAACCCGAAATCTGACATTTGGCGCACCGGGTAGGGGTGCGCTAAAGTTTTCCTTCCGCTGATCCACGTTCCGCTGCTCCACCACATCCATGTTGGACACACGCCGAGCCCACGCCGAGCGCCTGGCCGCCCTAGCCGCCCGTATCGCTCAGATAGCCCCTGTCAGCGGGCCCCCCTGTCGTTCTACATCTCCTATTGCCAACGCTGCTACCGGCCCGGTAGCAAACGAGAAGCAAGCGTCCTCACTGCACCCCTCCATGCGGCGGGATGGCCGCACCGCCACGCCATCGCTGACTTCGACCGACTCATCATCTCACGCTCGCCGTGCAGCCATGGACGCGCAGGCTGCGCTGCTCATGGCATGCGAGCTCCTACGTTACCGTCCGGTCGACGACCTCTACGAGGACTGGTTGGACCGCATCGCCGAGCTCGTCAGCGCCGCGGGAGGCTCTCCTGCACCATCCCTCCTGCTGCCTCGCCCACCTCCAGCCTCGGGTGATGTGGCTCACGGAGCGCCTCCTCTGCCTCCACATCAAGATGGCGCCCTTACGCCGAGATGCATAGCTCACGGAGCGCCACCACCACCTCTGCATCAAGACTGTGTCCTCGCCCCAAGACGCGTGGTCCCCCGGCGTGATCCACCACACCGCGTGCCCGCACCACAAGAGGTTCCCGGGCCACAAGAAAGCGCTCCCAGCACCACCACGACAAGACCGTGTGCCACCTGCGGCGGCGCGCAGACATCAAGGCCAGGCCCCGCATCAGCAAAGGGTCCTGGTGGCCATGGCAGGCTGCCGCGCCTTCACTCCCGAGCTGCGTAGCGTCGTTCGGCCAGGCAAGTTCAAGCCCGATCTGCCTCCTCACTACGACGACACCCCCGACCTTGTGGAGTTCTTGCAGCTCTATGAACTGAGCATCGAGGCGGCTAGCGGCGATGAAAAGGCCATGGCAAACTAGTTTCCCATGGCTCTCAAAGATGGCGCTCGCTCGTGGCTCCTGAACCTGCCGCCAGGCTCGATCTCCTCTTGGGATGAGATGCGCGACCACTTTGGCGCCAACTTCCAGGGCACTTGCAACCGCCCTCCGGCCGCGGGTGACCTGCGCCGCATCAAGCAACAGGCGGGAGAGACCTTGCAGAAGTATATACAGCGCTTCAACAGCGTGTGTCTCAAGATTCCCAAGGTGACGGATGAGGCCATCATCTCACCTTTTTCTGACGGCGTCCATTACATCAAAATGAAGGGCGAGCTATGCACGACCCTGGAGCTGTTCAACATAGCGACCAAGTGCGCGAGGGCTGAGGAGGGGCATCTCTCCCTCCTTGAGCTCCGCGCCACCGATCTAGAGGAAAAGAAGGCCAAGGTCAAGGACGTGAAGCACAAGGGAGTGGCCGTACTTGCGGCAGAGCCAGACACAAAGCGCGGTCGGGACCTCCCCGAGTCATCCAAGGGCGGCCGTCCGTTCTGCGCCTTCCACAACGTGCGCAGCCACAACACCAACGATTGTCAAGAGCTTTGGGCCAATCGAGACGGACGCTTCGGTCGATGCCCCAAGCACAATGACCGGGGCTACGGCCGAGGAGGAGTACGAGGCGGAGGACGCTGGGACGACTATGGCTCCCGCCAGGAGTGGCGCGGCCAGCCTCGTGAGGAGCGCTGGCAGGACCAGCCTCGTGAGGGCGCTAGGAGGGACCAGCCTCGTGAGGACCGTCCTTAGGGCAATCCTGGTCTCCCTCCGCTGCCGCCACCACCAAGGAGGAACGAGAACCACCATCAGGACGAGGGGGCTAGGGGCTTCCAGGACCCACACGCCATCGCTTGCATCTTGGGTGGTGCTCAGGCCCCGGCTTCCCAGTGCATCTTCAAGCAATTCTCTCGCGATGTGAATGCAGCCCTCCCCAAGCTCGAGGCCACACGCCCGCTCAGATGGTCCAAGTACTCCATTACCTTCAGCTCGGTGGACCAGCTCAAATGCGCGGCGACCACTGGTGTCCTCCCAATGCTCTGCTCACCCGTCGTCAGCAATGTCCAAGTCACCAAGACCCTCATCAACGGTGGCGCAGGGCTCAATGTCCTATCTGTCGAGACATTCGACAGCCTCCAAGTGCCATACGATCAGCTTCAGCCCACCAAGCCTTTCTCAGGAGAGACCGGCGGCTCTACCACCCCGATAGGTCAAGATCATCTCCCTGTCACCTTCGGTCAGCACGACAACTACCACGCCGAGCTCGTCGACTTCGACGTCGCCCACATCCGTCTGTCGTACAACGCCATCCTCGGGTACCCAGCGTTAGCCAAATTCATGGAAGTGCCCCACCATGGCTACAGCGTTCTCAAGATGCCGGGAAGCGGCGGCATCATCACAATCCCCTGCGAAGAAAGAGATGCGGTGTGCTCCCTCGAGCGTGTCTTCCAAGCCGCATCAATCGAAGACCCTGCTAGCGAGGGTGCGCGGTACCCTCCTAAGGCCATCCCCAAGAAGAAGAAGCAGCTACACTACACAGGGCCTCAGGGGAGCGGCGCCTCCAGCGGTGCCACCTCTGGATCGGCGCCTGCACCTGGGGCGCCTTCCTCCCTCGCATAGGAAGGCGCGCCCGACACACTCCTCGGGCAGGGCTCGGGGGATCTCTTCTAGAGGACCATGGACCTGGCCAACATCACGAGGGAGGCACTCGGGCACCACGTGGAGGCGTGCTTTGTGGCCCGTTTCCCTCGGGAGGGCACCGGGCGAGGAGCGCCCGGCGCTCAGGAGTTCATCACCAAGGCCACCCAGGAGCTTCAGGAAGCAAAGGCGATACGCGACGGCTGCTTCCCAGCTGGTGTAGATCCCCACCTGGGCGAGGGTGGCGAGCTGCGCGTCTACATCGACATCCCAGGGCTCAACAGGGCCGCATCTCAGGAGCGCTTCTGGCCCTCGCGTGCTGGCCGGTGTGAGGGTCCACCACACAGCTACGTTCGCATGCCGTTCGGCCTGCAGAGCGTAGAAACCGCCTTCCAGCGCAATCTACGGAGCATCCTGGTGACCCAGGAGGCCAGGCATCACGCGGTCCTGGCAGAGATGGAGACAGTCCTCAGGAGGTCACCTGAGCCCCCAGAGCCTCCCGAGGCTCAAGGTCTTGATGGCTCGTGAGGAGCGACTTCTTTAGCGCGCTCCTTCACCTACCCCAATGCTCCTTCGAAGACAAAACCAAGTGACATTTTCCAAGTTCGTTCAGCTGGGAGCACCCCCTGGGCTGCATCATTCCCAGGTCGCATGGGCCTGTCCTATGGCATGTATCCTCTTGCATCTTTAGCTTACCTTGCTGGGGACGCCCCTCGGGCTGCATCATCCCTAGGCCGCTCGGGTCCGACCCAGTGGCATGTATCGTTCTTGCATTTACCTAATCTAGGTTGCTTTCCATGCATGAGTTATTTATGGTCATTACCTGCTTGATTATCACCCACCACGGGAGCACTCATGCCAGCATGGTGCTTGTGCTCGGGTCCATCCCTGCAACGCTGACAAATCTGAGCGGTCGAGCTCTGGCTCGCGGCATGCCCGCGCACGTCACCTCACTAGGCCCTCAGTGCCTTCACCTTCTCGTGGAGCGACCAGTCGCAGATAGGCAATCATAGTGGCAATTTGTGTCCCTCCTCACGCTAACCTGCAGGAACCTCCTGAGGACAACAACGGGCGGCACCAAGGGCTCCCTCTTCTCCATGCAATTCGCTTGAGCTTTAAAAGGGGGCCTCCTGAGCATCGTGACTCGGGAGCTCTAGCTAGCTCTCCAGCCCTCAACCCCTGGCCTTGACCACGGCAACGCGACCTGGCATACCAGCGGCGTCCGAGCTCACTCGAGGGCCGGGACCTAAGGACGTAGAGCACATAGAACAGCATGGACAAGAGGAGGAGGCTCGCATGGGCCTAACCTGGCTACAGTAGGGCCGTCGGCTCACGAGTCTGGAGTAACACAAGGAAACAACTCCGGACTACCAAGATATGTTTTGCACCCGGGTCAGCCAAGAGCTATGGCATAAGATTCCCACCTCTCGCAGCCCTGCTGCGGTGGCGGCGCCTCCCGTTCCCGCCTTTAGGTAGCAGCTTGAGCTCTAAAGGGGACCTCCTGAGCATCGCGCCTCAGGAGCTCTTACTGGACCTTGGGCCACTCACCACCTGGCCTTGACCACGGCATCGCGACCTGGCATACTAGCAATGGCTGCAGCCTGCCTAGGGATCGAGACCTATCGGCGTAGAGCACCAAGCTGCTGCAGGGTTGGAAAGGGGGAGACCGAGCCGAAGCAGGACATGCCTTCACAAAATTTCATAATAAGGACAATATCAACAAAAGAAATTACACACCCTTTACACGCCCCCACGGGGTCCGTCTTGATTCCTCGCAGGGAACGAAAGAAGGGAGTTTTTAGAGGGCCTATCTACACGCGCTGAATGCCGCCGACACCATCATCAACAGTCAGCCACAGGAGGCCGACGCCAACCCCATCCAGATCAGCGATGGCGGCGGCCGAACGCTGCAACCTTGCTCTGGGCGTGGCGAGAGCTCGGGGCACATAGCTGTCGTCACTTGTCTCCGGAGTTTCGTCGGGCTCGGGAGAATCACTGGACCACCAGGAGTCACCACTACTGCTGGAGTAGTTGCTACCGAAGCCAGCAGCAGGCTCAAAGGCAGCCGTAGCACCGTCCTGACGACCCCCTTCAGGGCAGCACTCCAAGCGGCGGCCTTCTACGTCAAAGACTTTGAAGAACATCATGGAGGCGCCGTTGTATTCGAAGTGGATGGCGAGGGTGCCTTCCGCACAGCAGACTCGAGCGACCTCGCCCCAGCCACGGGTCATGAAGATCTTGCCTGAGGAGATAGCTTCGATCTCTGCTCCAGTCACCGGGGCGTCGCAGTCGGCGTGCTACAGCCAAAGCTCGAGGGGGGCCCTCGGCGGCATCTCGGCGGATAAGAACTGCAGGAAGCGAATCCAAGTGCGTGGAGGCATCGCCGCCCACAGCACGAGTTCAGGAGAGGAGTCCGCGACGTGGGCTCTTGGGGCGACGGCGTGCGTCATCGTGGTGCGGTGACCACGGCCATGCCGTGGGTGGTGCCATTCGCCGCTTCACCCTCCGGAGCCCTCGGCTCTGGCTTATAGGGCAGCGGATACCCCGGAGGTGGCCGCTCACACCAGCGCCTCGAGACCTCCGGCCTCACGACTATGTCGCAACGATGGGACATCCTCTTTTCGGTGGAAGTGGCTCAGGCTCGTCGAGGGGGTCTTTCCCTTCTCCGCGGCTGAGGACCTCCGTATCGGTGCCATGGTCAATGCAGAAAGCAATGAAGCAAGGAAGAAGAAGGAGCAGGAGGAGCGAAGGAAGAGATGGGTGATGGAGGCTCTGCTCCCCTCTTCCCATTTATAGCCAAGGGGAGGCCAACCGCCGGCCTCCGCGATCTAAGATAATAATGATCTTTTTCTGCATGCAGCAAGGACTTGTCAAGTCGGGCAGTTATCGAGGTAGCGTGGGGAAGCGGAGAGGCCCACGTCCAATCAACCACCACGTGTCAAGCAAGGCCGCAGGTTGTTGGGGCCCACGGCGCTCCGCACTTGCCCCTTGGCTTCGCCTCGAAGCCAAGCCCGAGCGCGCCTTGGTCCCGGGGGCTTCTGTCGACGTCCTGGGAATGGGGGTCCCTAGACTTGCCTGCCTGCGGCCCACGGCGTGGCTCCACCAGCGGCCCTGTACGGCCCATATTCACCAGAAAACACTCAAGACCCTCGCGAGGGGCCAAGCCTCGCAAGGCGGACGATGCAAGACCTCCTCGGAGGCGGCCTCACCAGGCTGGCTCGCGAGGGGCGGAGAGATCAAGGCAAGGGGCACATCACGAGGTTCCCGTGACGGAAGCCATGACGACCAAGGCCAGGCGGGCGCCAACGTGTGCAGTGTCCTCGTTTCCTCTATGGTGCTAAGGACGCAAGTGCAGGCGAGGAGTCTCGAGGCAGCAGGCAAAGGTTCCCATATCGGTGCAACGAGACCAAGACCAGCAGGATGGCAGGACGGAGGTCACCGTGGAGCCCAAGACGACATCATCACCCGAGCCTTTGGCAGGCGAAGACCATCTTTTGTCAGGATAGCTTGTAATAGTTGTCCCCCTTCAAATTGGCCGTGGTGGGATCACTTCCCACCTAATATTTGGGAAGACGACCCGGGCCTCTATAAATAGGGCTAGCCACCATCGTAGCCAGGGATCGGCTCATCAAAAGGGAGAGAGATCCTCGACCGCATCAACTCACCAAGCACAAGAGGACCTCTCCTTAGGAGGCTGTTCTTCCCTTGTAACTGTTCATCCTCAGCTCATGAGTCAATCCACCACACCACACTGGAGTAGGTATTACACCGCATCGGTGGCCCAAACCAGTATAAATCTTGTGTCCCTTTGTTCTGCGACTTCCATGCGTTGAGGCTTGAGAGCACGGTGAGGGTTAGAGCTTGGGGGAGGAGAGATCTTCGTGCGCACCCCAGTGTTCGAACCTGAAGGGTTTTGCCGGAACCCGAAATCCAAAAAAAATCCCCACACAGAGCGAGGGTTAGTTGACGACGCATATGTATATCACACCACACTTCGAGCCGATGACGGGGATGCATGCATGCATAGTATGCGCTCAAACTTAATTAGGTCTGAATCTCGCCATGACCTACTACGATAACACGAACCAAAGGAAGAATCCTCCATGGTAACCTATCTTGTTGTCGGTCAAAGTGATCACGGATGTCCACATGGGCCCACGAATATCTAGGCTTGTCATCGATAACCACGCGAGGTAGTGTAACATTCGAAGACAACCACTACATGCATATGTATGTATGGAGGTGATGCGTGCATGCATGTTTGAATACCATTCACAACATTGATGTGCCGCGTGCGTCGAAAATCGTACAGTCCCCCACAGAGCGAGATCGGTTCATGACATGTCATGGTACCTGCCACTTCGACTTGATGGGAGTGGGATTCAGGCGTACACATGGATGTGTAGTGCTCAAACTGTATCATGTAATCCCAGAGAATGACCTATATACCATAATACAAACAAACAAAATAATCCCCTCCTAAGTCAAATTAACCTCTCTCGTTGTCAGGCTAAGTAGTGATGGACCAAGCGGGCCCATAGATGGAAATCATCGATGTCAATGTTAATCGCATGAGTGGGTGCGAGAGGAGAACCACCATCACTTTGCATGTGGGTCAAACATATGTTGAATACCCAAAATGCACAACTTTGATGTGACACATGCCTCGAAAACCATAAAGTCCCCACATAGAGCAAGGTTCATGAAGCGTACTACATATGCTAGTCCCCTTCCCCCTCTTCGACACATACTATATGCTCCTATGGTAATACAACCCAAAAATAATCCTCCTTGATAGTGAAATTAATTAACCTCTCCCGATGTAGGTCAAAGTGATGCATGCATCGACAATGACCTCGCGGGCCCGTAGATGGAAGCATCATACATGAGTGTCCATAACCACCATCTGCATGCATGTGGCCCAAAGAGGTGTTTTGTGATCTTTGAATAGCCAATGCACAACTTTGATGTGGCACGTGCCTTGAAAACCAAAAAGTCCCAACACTAAGCACGGACGCGTACGTAGTTTATATTGTAGTCCCCTCCCACCTCTTCGACGCATACTATATACTCCCACCATAACACAAACAAAAAAGGTTCTACCTTGTCGGTCAAATTAGCCTCTCTACCGGCTGTTGGTCAAAGTGATGAAGGACGACCTCGAGGGCCCACCGAAAGCGTCACACGCGAGTGAGGTGTCGTGTAGGACAACTGTCGGTGTCAAAACCGGCCGATCTCGGGTAGGGAGTCACGAACTGTGTGTCTAAGGATCGAAGGTAACAGGAGGCAGGGGACACAATGTTTACCCAAGTTCGGGACCTCTTGATGGAGGTAATACCCTGCTTCCTACTTGATTGACTTTGATGAGAATAGGGGTTACAAGAGTTGATCTACCTCGAGATCGTAATGGCTAAACCCTAGATGTCTAGCCTATCTAATTATGAGTGCCTCTACGGACTAAACCCTCCAGCTTATATAGACACCGGAGGGGCCTAAGGTTGTACAAATCCAGTTTACAGAGAAAGGAATCTTCACATCCAAACGCCAAGCTTGCCATCCACACAAAGGAGAGTCCCATCTGGACACGGGATCTTGTATCTTCCCGGCCTATTAGTCTGGCCCATATCACATAGCGCGGACGCCCGGGGACCCCCCAATCCAGGACTCCCTCAGTAGCCCCTGAACCAGGCTTCAATGAAGATATGTCCGGCACGCATATTGTCTTCGGCATTGCAAGACGGGTTCCTCCTTCGAATACTCCAAAGCAGTTGGTCAAAAAAACTATGTTCGGCTCCGTATAACAGTCACAACCCTGAACCACAAGGGCAAAACACTTAAAAAAATAAGTTGTGTCCATGGACAACTTTTTCGGCGAGACGTTATGTTCTGGCCTTATTATTATTTCGAACCATTTTTAGCCTCCCACTTCATATTTCGGGGCGCGGTCCTCATTGACACGTCTTGTCAAAACAGAGATCGTGTCCCCGTATTACGGGATTCTCATCGATACGGGTTTTGGTAATCCAACCGTGTCATTAGCACGACCCCTTGGGAATAGGCTAGTTTTAAGGCTCGTGGGGGCGCTTGATATTCACAGCCTTTATAAGGAGATAAAGACCCATCTTTTTACCCCATGCCTTCTTCCTCCTCAGCCCATCCGCCATCGAGCTCCAGCACCCGAGTTCAATTCTTTTCGTCCCCATCAAACACTCCAGCCATGTCCGAATCTGGCGCTCAGGGCAAGTGGATGGCCTCCTCCGTCACGGAGGAGAACATCAAGGAACTCCGGGAAGCGGGGTACTTGGCCGCGGAAATCACGCACCGGCTTCCTACCGAAAAGTAGGTCGTCCCCACTCCAGAGTCCAATTTGAGGGTAGTATTTTATCCCCCACTTTCTTCATGGACTAGGGTTTCCTCTCCAGCCTTTTGTCTGCGGGCTCATGTTCTATTACAGGCAAGACTTTCACGATCTAGCCCCAAATTCCTTCGTCCACATCTCGGCGTTCATCGTCGTGTGTGAGGCGTTCCTCCACATCGCCCCCCCCAACTTCGGATTATGGCTCAAGGTCTTCAATGTGAAGCCGAAAGTGGTCGATGGTCAACACATGGAGTGCGGCGGCGCCATGGTGAGCAAGCTCCCCAATGTCACTTGGCCCTAGGGGGCCTTCATGGAGACCGTGAAGGGATGGCAAAAGGAGTGGTTCTATGTCACAGAACCTCACGATGGCACATGGGCGCCACTCCAGAGTTCAAATCTGGGCCTCCAATGTAGCTCACATCATGGGTTAAAAAGGGTCTGTACTGGGCATCGTCCGACGAGGTGATGACGCTGCAGAAGCGCGTCAAGGGTGTGATAGAGAAGAACATCAGCCTCGCCGATGTGATCCAGTTGATGCTTTTTCGCTGGATTCTCCCCTGCCAGCGCCGGACTCTCCATATGTGGGAGTTCAATCCGGCCAGCCCTCGGACCTTGCAGCACTTCTTCGGCACGATGCATGAACAAATCTGGAAGCTGCTTTTCAAGGCCCAGAAATCGTGGCCGGGAACGACTGAAGACCTCGGCCTCGACTGCGCTCACCCGGCCACTCCAGTAAGCTTTCAGATTTCCAAACATAACCTCTACTTGTAGATTCGAGGAGTATGCTAAGACTTCCTTTTCTCCTTCAGATCTGGACGAAGAAAGCAGAGCGGATCAATGTCCAGCTCCACTGCCCGAATACCCAGCTATTCCTCTGCTAACGAAGATGCTAGTACCGGCGATGTACCAGGCACCAGAGAAGAAGGCCAAGAAGAAGGCCAAGGACGCCAGAAGTGGCCTCTGCCATAAAGGTACTTTGGACATTGTGTCCGAAGACACTGAGGTTCTCTCCTCCCATGAAGGAGATGAATATGAGAAGGAAGAGGAGGAGAGAAATTCTCCCCTTAAGGAAGAGAAGAAAAGGGCAGCGTCCGCGGACCTAGAAGCAGAGGCGTCCAACAAGGGGAGGATTTCCCTTTCAGATGATTCAGAATCGGACGCCGAAGTCATCCCCGAGCGGCGCCTCAGGTCGAAGCCCCCGGCCGAATCATAAGTATTTAAAGATACTATACCTACATCTGGACTTTTACAGATCGTAGGATAATATTTCATCTACGTGTTTTCAGTCCGGCCCATGATCTCCCCCAACAATTGCCGTCTTCGAGAAACTCACTGGCGCCTGAGATGATGGAGAGCGAAATGCCTCCGCTAACCTCTCCGCCACGAGCTGCGGATCACACCGAGGTGTTGTCCCAAAGGACTTCTCCAGGCCAGGGGAGGTGCGGAAGGCCGCTGAAGCGGGGCCAGAGGGTAATGCCTTGGCTGCCGAAAACAAGGGGGTCACTATGCCCATGTAAACTGATGATGGGGGCTCGGATTAGTCTGCCCCCCCAGCCGAATACCACTCTAGAGACCCACATGGCTCCAAAGTCGAGTGAGCAGCCCCCTTCAAGGGAAAGGGGAGCGTTGACTCCACCGGCGACCTCTATCCATCCAGAGGCGCTTGATGCATTGAGGGAAGCGCTTCAACGTGCTTCCGTTGTGGAAGAGCACCGTACCCTGATGGGTACGGTGGTTGAGAAAGTTCAGTCCGCCAAAAGTGGTACGAATGAACCTTTCACTAGCTAGTTAACATGTTTTGAGGTAAGGGATGCCTGTATATAGATAGTAGCCCCTGGGACTCTATTTGGGTCTTTTGAAAATAGAGCCGGATAGAGGATCAAATAGTTGCCGGAGATAACGCCTTCATCTTATTTTGATAAACAGGCTTCACTGTTGGCGGCTGCAGCTAGGGATGTTGAAGTATCCGAACTCCAACAGAAACTGAAGCTGGTTGACAATGAGATTGACCGTATTAACAAGCGGTTCAATGAGGCCCAGGGTATGCTTTCTTTTTGAAAGAGACCCCTTTACAAGCCTAAATTATAATGCAAACTCAGAGTTTATGCTCATGCGACGCTATGCAAACAAATGGTTGTAGGCAACGCGACCAAGGTCGAGGTCCTCAAGGATGCCCTTGCCGAAGCCAAGGAGGCGAGGTCAAGCAAAGAAGCCGTAGAGAAAGCGGCTACGGATGTAGAGGCCGAGAAGGTCATCCGCATTTAGTATAAGGCGAGGGTGACCGAAGTAGAACAAGCGCTCTAGGAAGCCGCCAACAAGTGTGAGTCCTTGGAGGAGAGTAAGAAGGCCCAAGCGGCCGAAGTCACGAAGGCTCTTCAGGCTGCGAAGGAGGCACGGTCCGAGTCCCGGGCGGCTCGCGAGGAGATCAAGCAAGCCGGACAGATAGCGGCTGGTAAGCCTTTTCTTTTATAGAGTATATTCAGCGGTCGAAGATGTGATTTGCTAAATCGACTGTGGAGTGCTCAAGATGCTTTTTCGGATCTCCCGAGGAGTGCTGCCGAAGCCGCCAAGTATTTCCGGGCCCAAGAAGTGAACACGACAGAGAAGCTCTTCTAGTTGCAGTACTTGGCGCCGGAGCAACCAGCACTGCTGAACAACCAGATGATGCAGCTAGCACAGCTGCATCGGATGTCTGGTTTGGCCATGAAGGACCTCATAATTCAGCTATGGCCATCCAGACCTATTCCGAGCAGCTACTTCAGCTTGGCCAAGCGGCTTGACAACTCCTTGCCCCAAGGGCAGGTCGTGAAGTGCTCAGCATGCATAGAAGGTGCGCGGATGGCCTTTTCCCGTGTCAAGATGCACTGGGCAAAAATTAAGGCCGCCATTGTGGCCGTCAAGGGTCCACCCAGGGGCAAGGGTCACTCTACACCGGAGCGTTACTTTGAGGATGTCTTGGAAGGTGCCCACTTGATAGAGGGCTAGTGCTCAAAGGACATCATGTTCGAGTGAATGTGTCCGGGCTACCCAGACAATGTATTATAAACAAGGTTGTGTAATATATTTTATATAGTTATCTAAACTACTTTTCTCCTGTGCGGCCGTATATTATTAGGCTGAAAGTTTGATAGTCGTCGGCTTCGGCCCCCACGTAGATACTACTGGGGTGTTCAGAATAACATGTAATCACTCTTGACCCAATGTCTTGGTCCGTAAAGGATGTGATTTACGTTGTCATCCAGGCAAACAGACTATGCGGCTTTAGCACTTTCACTTAGCCATAGGAGTTTGATGGTGGACTAAGAACTAGCCCCTGGTGCGTATGCGGCTATCGAACTTGGATGCCTTTCAAACGCTTGGCTAGAAAAAGCCAGTCCTTCGTGTAACATGGAAGAAATCGCTAGGGATTTAGTAAGTCACCGAATTGCTGACCAGCTCTCGCTGCATCAAGACAGTCTGTTTTCGGCCTTCTCTGCTGAGGTATTTTAACTGGGCCAGCCGGAAACACAATCGCAGTACTTCTCCCTTTAATACCTTAGCCAAAAAAACGGAACGTAAGGTAGCAAGCACAGGAGTCGGGCAACCCAACTATTGACAAAAGACGTGATTCAGAGCCGATGCATATAATATAGTATTCGGGATACCAAAGTATACCCTGAGAGTGTTCGGTCTTTCTATTGTTAAAAATATATATATGGCTTCAAATAGAGCCCCTGGCGATTTAAGTCGCACCAAGGTGTATATGCCAATTCGGACATAAAGTGGGAAAACGGATTAAGAAGTAAACCAATACCGAACAAGGTTGGGCGAAACTGTTTCCATTATAGTCTAACATCAAAACATATTTTTATAGAGGATGCCATTAGCATCAAGACCATTTTACATGCCGAGAACAAGGGAAAGTTGTATACAGGTCCTAAATTTGAAAAGATGATCTTGAAGATCTTTTTGGACATTCTGTCGCACGTCTACGTCACTTTTCCCTGTAGTATATGGTCCTTTGAGAGGATCAGTGGTTGGGTGTATATGAGGGGCCTAGGAGAGGACCCTAAGTACCATAGAAGGGTGGTGTGGGTTGTAAAGAACCTGAAAAAGAAAAACAAGGAAAGAAGGAAGAATATGAGGGTCTGCATAGGGTCGAACCGTATTGTGGACCTTATTTTTAGTAGGCCTCCCTCCTTGCCCATGGTATATTTAGTGCGTAGTTATGTACGCGTGGTACATATGCCTCTATCAAGTTGGGGTTTGACGGAGGCTGGATTGCTAATCTAGCTCTGGACGAGCCGGACTGTCCTTTTGCAGGGTAGATCGGACTCGTTTGACATTGTCCACGGGCTTGACTGCCGATGTAGTATTCGGCTTGATGAGGCCACCCTATGCCTTGGCTGCGTGGGCCGCGGTATGCTCCTTAGTATGGAGGGAGTGCTTCATGTTGCCATTGACTGTTATAACGCCACGTGGTCCGGGCATCTTGAGCTTTAGATAAGCGTAGTGCGGGATTGCATTGAAACAGGCGAAAGCGGTCCGTCCGAGCTATGCATGATAGCCGCTGTGGAAGGGGACAATGTCGAAGATCATGTCTTCGCTATGGAAATTATCCGGTGAACCGAAGACTACTTCCAGCATTATGGATCATGTGCAACAGGCCTCTATGCCGAGTATTACTCCTTCGAAGGTAGTTTTAGTGGGCTTGATCCTTGATGAGTCTATACCCATTTTGCGGACGGTGTCCTAATAAAGCAAATTAAGGCTGCTACCGCCGTCCATGAGGACGCGCGTGAGATGGAACCTGTCGATGATTGGGTCGAGGACCAATCACTACAAAAAAACACAGTTCCGTGATGATACGTGTTTGTCACAGTAGGTCGCATTTTCTGTCATGCATGGACATCCATGACGATTTTATGACAGAATCAAGATAGTCATACCTGCGCTGTCGTAGAAGTGTTCCATGACATTACCAAAATTATCATCACGGAAGTGTCCACTTCCATGACGATAAATCCCGCGTCACAGAAGTGCTTTCGTCAAGGGTGATCGACACATGGCATCCACCGTAACGGAATGCTGTTAAGCTATCGGGTCGGGTTTTGGATCCGATAACCCGTTAACAGCCCCGACCAATGGGGATTTTCCACATGTAAAATCATCATTGGCTGGAGGAAACACGTGTCGGCTCATCGTTGGGACAGATGTCATCCACTCATTGGACAGAAGGCGCCTATGATACGTCGACACGTGGCACGGCCCAACAGAGGCCCATTCCTGTGAAAAGGCCCGTTTGACTTGGTCAAAAGGTGGCGGGCCGGCCCATGTAAACCCTGTTAACGGCCTGTTCGCATATAGCCCATTTACAGCCCGCTAACCCAAGGCCCATTACGCCCTATCCGAATTAGGCCCAGTAGCGTCATCTGGGCCACCCAATATGATTCCAGCCCGTTTTCACTTCTGGCCCATGACGTCTTTCGGCCCATATGAGGCCTTATGTAACTCTTGGCCTATTAACGGCCCGTGGTGAAACTGGCCCATAATGAACAGTTTATCACTTTACACCCATTAACGGCCCGTGGTGAAACTGGCCCGTCATGAACAGTGTATCACTTTGTACCCATTAACGGCCCATTATTCCGTTGGGCCGCTTCCAGCCCATGTTATCTTTCAGCCTTCTCAGAGCCCATTTATTCTTGGGCTCATTTCCAGCATCCGTTTACTTACGACCCGTTACTGTCATTTTCTTCTTGTGGGCCAAATTTAGCCCGTGGTTACAGTCGACCCATTTGTGGTCTGTTAATACGTTGGGCCGTTTTCATATCGTCATCAGATATGGCCTATTAACGATGGCCCATTATGGTTGGCCCATGAATGGACGATTCCAACTCTAGCCCGTTTATGGCCATAATGCGGTCTGTTTGGCCCATGTTTGGCCAATCGATCGTACGACCCGTATAAGGCCCATTGATGATACGGCCCGCAGAAGGCCCATTGTTTCTATGGCCCGTAGAAGGCCCATTGTTTCTATGAACCGTAGAAGGCCCACTCTTTCTACGGCCAGTAGGAGGCCCAGTGTCACTATAGTAAATATTAGCCCATGGTTATTGTGGCCTAGTTTTAAAAAATAGGTTATTGCAGCCACTAGCTAACCACGGAAAAAGAACTGCAATGGCTACAAGCAAACAAATAAACAAGACAACAAGGAAATAAATAAGCAAGCAACTAACGCTAGGCTATCATGGTTATTACACATATTACATCCACTTGGCATCAAAGTTCGCCACCAGTGCAAATATAGGGAACAAAGCAGCATATCATATACACTGGTTGTCAAAGTTGGCGACCAACACAAATAAACGCCGCAGCAAAACAAATCCAGAACTAAAACCACTTCAGAAGATCTCAAGAAACAATATCCTGGGTACCCATAATGCTGGCAAGATGCTTAGCAAGCTTATTAACTTCTCTTGTTTGGCGCTTAAATCCTCCAGCGCTTGCTGTTGCACCAGAAAATATGCATCTGAATTCTGCAGGGACTTCCTCAGTCCTTCAGCTTCCTGTCGCAGCACATCTGATCGATGTCTTTCAACTTGAAGTTGAGACTCAAGAAGACAAACTGATTCAGGCAGCGAGTTCGAAGAGCTTGTGCCAGCAGTAGTGGCCAGTAACTCAAACACTACATGAAGATAGGACTTTTGGGTTCCCTCACTGTCGTCAAGATAGTTTTTATCAGCTTTCTTGGAGACCAACAGGGATGTCTCACTATCTTGAACCTTATCTGCATTACTTCCTATACCATTGGATAACGCGGTACTGTTCTCCAATATTTTGTCCGCATTCTAAAAGAGAAACAAGAAGACACATCACATGTTTACCATGTTGTATATGAAACTCATTTTGGTAAATGAGTTCAGTAGTAAAGTGGACAGGATAACAACATGAAAAAAACATATATCTATGTACCATGGTCACTTTATGGTCTATATCATTCTAGTTTTTGTTGCCAAATCAAGATAGAGACATAGTTCAAATAATATTTGTTCAAGACAAAGCAGAATAGACAGAATATAAGTGTGGGTAACTATAGAGCAATAACAACACTTGTAATGCGCATGACATGAGAACATAACTGTTTATTCAATTGAATCTGAAATCAACATAGAGCAGGTTACAACAGCAAACCAGTTAAAGAAACAGGTTTAAAACATACCTGTTGCGCCATTGGAGTTTCAATTCCATCCTTCAAATTTGAAAATAGTTGGTATGAGTAAATACAGTAATGCAAGAGCAAAGGAGTATGAACCATAGCTACAGAACCTGAGCTGAGAACAAATCTTCTTCTCCTTTAAGCTTTGAGTTGGGATTCGGAGTGGTGGTCCTCGTGCTTTGGGCACTGCAGTTCCCTTACTAACTGCTCGTGTTTGGGTGCTCTGTGGTCGAGACGGTGTTGTGTCAACTGGAACTGGGTTACTATCTGTCGGGGTTAGGGTTAGAAGGGGTGTAGCTGGTTCTCTGTCCAACTGGGTAGGGGTACAATCTGCGAGAGTCTGGGTTATGTGTGGTGGATCTGGTCCTTGGGCAAGTACAACCGTGGTTCTATCTGCATCAACTGGTAGCACTATCTTTTCTGAAGACTGTGTTGGTACTCCCTTAGATACTGCCATCATGATCTCCAATTCAAATGGCTGATAAAAAAGAAAAGTAATTGAAAGTATAGACATTGTATGATAGACAGGTGCAATGGATAGTGGGGAATAAAAGAGGGCATGAAATAATTCATATTTATGTTGTCTAACCAAACAGGATAGCATGACACAATTTCACATATATGATGGCTAACTAAACAGGATAGCACGACACAATTTCACATTATGATGGCTAACTAAAAAAGATGGAAAGACATAGTTCAAAATATGAGACTATGTAAACAGGATGACATGACATAACTATATAATGTGTTTATTAAATAGGTTGGCATGCCATAATTCACATACATTCACGGATAGAATGCCATAATTCAAAATATGATGAATGTAAACACTAAACAGGATGAGATGATATAACTATATGATGTCTTTATTAAATGGGTTGCCATGCCATAATTCAGATAGATGATGTGTATGTACTATGTAAACATGATGGCATGATATAATTCAAATATATGATTTATATAGTAAGCAAGTAAGCAGATGGCAATCCATATATGATGTAAAAACTAAGCAATGCAAGACAACATGCATGACATGGGTAATATAACCTTGCCAAGTTTGAGCATAGACCTCAGGGGGGAAATAGGACTGGTCATCATTCTCTGAATCCTCCTCCGAGGAGCTCTCTGTAACTAGCAAGATGTCTGCTCTGAATACCTTGTTTTCACTCCAGATACTTCCATCACCGCTTCAAATGGCTGATGCACAGGAAGAGTAGTTGAATATACAAACGTTGTCGACAAATGGAACACGTAATACAAAAAAATGATAGCATGATATAATTCACATACATGGTGATTGGCTAAACAGCATGGCATTGCATAATTCACATATATAATGCCTTTGCAACAAGATAGCATTGTATAATTCACATATATAATGTCTTGCAACAAGATGGCAATGCATAATTCACATATATAGTAATTAGACACTGAAAAGGTGGCATTCACACAAAGCATGTCTAAACTAATCAAATGACATAGCAATGCGAGACACCATACACACGATATGAGCAACATAACCCTGCCAAGTTAGAGCATACACCTCGCGGGGGGGGGGGGAATAGGATTGGTCATCTGTCTCTGAATCCTCCTCTGAGGAGCTATCCGTAACCAACGAGATATGCACTTCGTCGGATAGCATAGTCTGCTCTGAAGACCTTGTTTTCACTCCAGAATTTGCCATCACCGTGTCAAATGGTTGATGCACACGAAGAGCAGTTGAATGTACTAACATTGTTGAAAAATGTAATATGTAATGAAAAATAAAGGATGGCCTGATATAATTTACATATAAGATGACAGGCTAAGCAGGATGGCATTGCAAAATTCACATATATGATGCCTGGCTAAACAAGATGGCGTTGCATGATTCACGTAAACGATGAATAAACTAAACAGATGGCATTCGCACAAAGGATGTCTAAACTAAGTAGATGACATATTTGATGTATAAAGTAAGCAATGCAAGACACCATATGCATGATATAACCAACATCAGCATGCCAAGTTAGAGCGAAGACCTTAGGGGGTAAATAGGAGTTGTCTTCTCCTTCTGAATCCTCCTCAGAACAGATATCTTCCTCTCGATTACAATCCGAAATGCATGGAGGGGGGGTTGCCTTTGCGCCTATCATGGAGCGACGTCTGCCTGAAATTTTATTGCCACGCAAGGCTCGTCTCTTTTGCTCTACATGTTCAGTTCCATTGTTTACAATAACTATCATGCATAGGAATAAAACATAGTGAGATTATGTAAGGAGTGCATTCAGAAATCCAGAGTGATGGTAGCAACCTGTGTATAGACCCAAAACCAATAATAGCAGGCAGATAATGGCTTCAGTCAGAAAATACAGATAATGGCTTCTTTACTATTTGTTTCACACCCAACATGAAACTCATAGTAGACACTGGAGATTAACCAGATAGTAGATAGATACTATTGATAGCAGCCCTGATATGTACCCCACAACCATTTAAAAACTCAAGTTTGACCATTAGTTTGGATCTTAATCAAAGTCTAATCGGTGAACAGGACGATAAAGTAGCATGTAATGTTAAGCGGTGCATAACGTAAGCAGACACGAAAGAGTGCGACCTCTCTTGCGGACCCGTGTAGTCCTCGAGGTCATCTGCTCGGTTGATGATGGTAATGCAGTTTTCATGGCTGCCAACAGCGGGGAAGAAGATCTGAGGCGGCAAAAGATAGGCTGGAGGCCGGATCCCTGCTGTGCTGGACCCTTCTGTCGTTGGAGCAGCTGAGCTGGGGTGGACGACGGCGCAGCAGGAGCGGGACAAACCACACAAGGTTTTCTTTGACAACTATCTGTAAGAGAAGTAATTCTGTAAGGGCTCGTTCGAATTGGAGGATTCCAACAATGCACAGATAGGAAATAGACAGGAATAGGATAGGAATGCACGTGCAAAACAGAGAATTTAAAAACATAGGATTTCTGCCAATCTGGGTGTTTGATTCACAACAATTGGAAGATCACAGGATGCAAAGAAGCATGGTGAGATTAAGTCAAACCACAAGAAAATGTACAGTTATAATGCTATTATGCTACTATCTCTTAGTCTTGTGATTCATGAATAGGAATTTGAAAAGGAGGACAAGTGAAAATTAAAATTCCTACATTTTTTTCTTTCAAGGAGACACTAAAGGAACAAATCAGTGTGCTCAGTGGACAATATATATAACATGTAGAGTAAAAAAAGAGATGCAACAAGTGTACAACCTCTTTGGCGAAGCCATGTCGATCTCAGCGTGATTCGGTTGGCCGGTGAGGATGCTCCGGCTGACTTTGCTGTCGGAAGAGGGGAAGAAGATCTTAGGCGTCTGGAGATGGAGCCCGAGGTACTGCTCCACTGTGATGGAGGGTTTCGTCGTTGGAGCAGCTCCGGTGAGTTGTACGACACTGACGCTGAAGCAAGACAAGAGAGACAACGAACAATGTTAACCTGAGTGGAATTCATGAATAGGAATTTGAAAAGGAGGACAAGTGAAAATTAAAATTCCTACATTTTTTTCTTTCAAGGAGACACTAAAGGAACAAATCCGTGTGCTCAGTGGACAATATATATAACATGTAGAGTAAAAAAAGAGATGCAACAAGTGTACAACCTCTTTGGCGAAGCCATGTCGATCTCAGCGTGATTCGGTTGGCCGGTGAGGATGCTTCGGCTGACTTTGCTGTCGGAAGAGGGGAAGAAGATCTTAGGCGTCTGGAGATGGAGCCTGAGGTACTGCTCCGCTGTGATGGAGGGTTTCGTCGTTGGAGCAGCTCCAGTGAGTTGTACGACACTGACGCTGAAGCAAGACAAGAGAGACAACGAACAATGTTAACCTGAGTGGAATTCTAATAGCATCTCCAATACATGACGTAAAATACATAACCACAAAGTGCTAGATGTAAAATACATCAGCCGCTCATCTCTGAACTTAACTATCGAAACTGAACTTAATTGTCGAAACTGAATTTTGCTGTCGAAACTGAACGCACTAGCAAGGTGAGGCTACACGTCGGTTGACTGACTTTTTCATCTCTAGTCAGTCAATTTTGCAGCCATTGGATACGAAATCAAGGGCCTGCGGTTCATCTTCAACCTCCACCCCCCTGAGCCGCCAGCCACCACTGGCCAAACAGCAGTCCCCCGCCGCCCGCGGCCGGCGGTGCGCCGCCCCGCCCGCCCCAAAAACACTCCCCACCGCCGATCCGCCGCCGCCTCGGCCATCCCTCTAGCCCCCCATGCCGAGCTTTTTATCCGGCGATCCCCACGCCACCGCCCCGCCAACGCCCCGCCACCGCCGGCGACCACCGCCCCCATCCTGAACCCTAAGATAGATAGTGGGATACCTCTCCGGTAAGCCCCCCTCCCCGCTGCGGCTGGTTCTTCCTTCACCCCGGCGAGCCCTCCCCACCCCCTGAAAATCGACTGACCCAAAAGTCGATTCAGTCGACTGAAGTGTAGCTAAATCGGAGCAGCATCGCAAGCAAGAGCAAGAGCGAGAGCAGCAGCGCGAGCAAGAGCAATAGCAAGAGCAGACCTGGAAGGGGACCGAGAGCAAGAGCAGAGCAGCAGCGCGAGCGAGAGCTAAAGCAGCAGCAGCTCCTACTGATGTAGATGTCGTCGCCGAGGGAGCGATGCCGTGGAGGAAGTGGCCGGCGACGCCGACGTGGATGGAGCCGCGCCGTGTCGGCTCGGGACCGAGCGCCGGCAGCACCGTGAGATCGGATCAAGAAGAAAATGCGGCGATTAGTGTAAAACCTCTTTGGTGGCACCAATTAGGCTGCAGCTTCATCCGAGGAAACGGTGATGATGGTGCTCTTCCAGTGGTGCGGGTGAAGACGGCGGTGTGGGAATGGAGGTGGCGCGAAAGACGAGGGGAATGTCGGGGCAGCTCCTTGGAGGTGGAGGACGGGGTGGCTGAACCGGCGGGACGATGAGATCGACGACAGATCCTCATCCGATACGGTGGATGAGGGACGTCGAGGTGTTGCTGTGGATGACGTCGTTGGGGAAGAGGCTCCGGCTGGGTGGTGGACGGAGCAGGGTGTGGGGTTTCGTCGCGGGTTTTCGCGGCCTCGGTGTACGAATGGGTGGGCGGATGGGATGGCAGTGGGAACCATGGCTTAGAGACGCGCTTGTCCGAAATGTGGGGTAAGTTACAAAAGTACCCCCACCAATTTGTGGCGGTTCTTTCGGTTCAGGGGTACCACGGGCATTTCGCGTGTCGGGATTTCACGGGAGGTGGGAGTTTTCGCGCGCGTTGTAATTTCGGAATAGCAAGGCGTGGGTTGAGATGGAGGGAGTTGTCAGAGCACAACGAGGCAAATATATATCTTAAATATTTCGGGCTAACAAGGCGCGGGTTGAAATTTCCGGACAAGCCTAACGTGTACTGTACCAAATCAATGCGCACTACAAATGTCATTCAAAACTTTGAATTCATGTTATGTTCAATTAAAATATTTCGCTACGTGTATAATGCATGCAACCTACTACTCAAATGAACGTTTTAGTGCATTCCAAACGTATATACTACCGCTTCAATATGAACTAAATTTGAATTCGTTTCACTATTTGAATAAGATCTACAGTAATGATTATTGTGAAGTCAAAGCATTTGAATTCGTTTCTCTATTTTAATAAGATCTACAATCATCATTATTGTCAAGTTAAACCATCGTTTGTGTATTATCTTCACAGCACAGCACATGATTAGTCTCGAGTTCCATATGAACTATGTGTACTATATGAACTCGAAGTAGATTTTTTGAATCCACTTTATTTTGATTTCAAATCACATTACATTTCTAGCTCTAGCTAGATCTTCATAATCTAAACCATGTCTCATATGTATAATGTGTTTATCACATTATGTATGGTGCCCCGCCCCCTACGCCTACAAGTATTTAGATGTGAGTTGCAAACACCACACATTACCACAAATTCAAATAAAATGTGAGAATGTTCAATATATAGTATTGTTTAGATTATTCGATATTTAGTTGTAAGCTGCAAACGCCACACATTATCACAAATTCAAATAAAATGTGAGATTGTTTGATGTATAGTATGGTTTAGATTGTTTGGCATTTAGCTGTGAGTTGCAAACGCCATGCATTATCACATTATGGTATAACATGTGCACAGCACATGTATCACCGCTATATTCATGCATGCAATGTCTAAAACACTATGATCTCCTATTCAAATATATGAGTCCGCTTTCATATCAAATTATGATCTTTGTTAGTCTCTTACACCCACACAATCCTCTAACCTTTGTAGCTACCACTAACTTTCTCTCGTGCATGCACACGCCCTCCTCGCCCTCCCCCTCCCTCGCCATTCTATACACCGGGCACATTCATTTTTTTCTTGAGGTCATTCTCCCAGAGTCTCCACAACTCCTTTCCGAAACACACCGATCGATAAACCTCTCCAGCGATGTCTGCCTACAACATACACACACACCTTCAATCTCCTCCTTTATGTGTCCTTGCCTCGTGTCTCTCATACGCTCAGACACACGTGTAAACTCTCGCCCCTCTTTTCATCGATCTCACAACCGCACACTCCTCCCCCTATCTAGCTAGTAGTTGGGCCTCTCGCACCACCTCCTAGCTCCATTCTCTCTGTCTATCCGTCTCGCTGGGCCTTATTTGCCTATAACAAATGGACGTACACTAACCGATCTCTCGCTATACATATAGCTATCTAGGTCCTTATAACTCGTTTTTACCCACACGTCAATCGATCTACCTCAATAGTTGTGTCTCTCCCTTCCTCCGACAAACAACAATTGATCTACCGATCTAGTTAGGTTTGCTTACCAAACACATGGTTCCCCTTCATCATCCATGGATGCGTCCGGACAGATCTATAACGCACAGGCACACACAGAAACACATCCCCACTCTTATTGATAACCTTGCAGTTCCACCCTCAGTTTGTCTAGTAGGCCTCTCCCACCATCTTCGAGAAGCAACTCCATCACCCATCCAGCACTCTACCCCTCTCCCTCCCTCTCTCTCTCCTCTCTCTCTCTTTGTCCCAACATATTTCCCGTCCTTCCGTTATGTATGGATGTCGACCGATCTCCATCAAGACATAGCTGGGTCTCTCCTTCTCAACACATATACGAGTCGTTCTACCTCTATAGTTAGGCCTCTGCCTACCCCTCCCCCCACCCCTCCCCCCCACACACACCGATACATCAAGCGCTCTAGTCATGTCTCCCTGCCACACACAAACTTGACATGTGCCCTCTAACGTTCCGGTACGCCAGTCGCCCTATATCTTTGACTTGCACACACACACAATTTCGATGGCTCTCTTCATCGATCTCACACCCACCCACTTGATCCTCTCTTCGACTCTATCGATAGCTATGACCCCTCCCTCTCTTCTTGTGGATTGCCCGACCCTCTATGTATGATATGGATAGGCCTCCATTTCACACACATTGCATGCAAAATTTTGTTTGAGATGTCATCGACACATATTCCCACAAATAATTCACGAAATCAACCCCCACCCCACCCCCACCCAAAAACAAAAAACACTCATGAACGCGGTTTGTATCTCTCACACACACCCACATAGGTGGGGGACGTGCACGAAGAGAAGAGGTGCATGCACGGCGCACGTACTCCCGTCTCTTTCCCAACCACACCCGCGCGGGTACACGATGGAGCTCATTTCTGTACGAAAAAGGCAGCCCATGTGGTAATTTGGCACATGTACTGGTTGTCCACTTGGTGGAGGGAGGATCATCTACCACGGGTGAACAAACAATTGCGACTTGACGTATTATGTTAAAAAAGAGGCAAACCATGTGGGGCCTACCTTAGAGGCAAGGCTCTATACACTGGAGTACTTTTGATGTGTCCCGTCATCTCACAGAACGAGGAGAAGCTTGCTTAGTACGCCGTCTCCCCCGTTCCTAAATATAAGTCTTTGTAGAGATTTCACCATGAACCACATGCGGATGTATATAGATGCATTTTAAGTGTAGATTCATCCATTTTGTTCCGTATGTAGTGGAATCTCTACAAAGACTTATCTACTAGTAATAGCTAGCCCCCACTACTAGGAATTCTCTATCCTCTCCTTGAGCCACATCATCAAAATTGATGTAGCCGTTAGATGAAGTAAATCAGTCCATAATAGCCGTCTGATCTAGACGTTGAGAGGCTCCACACTAAGCCACATGCAAGCATGCAGGAATACCATGGCACATGCATGTGAGTGGGTTTTAAATCACATCAACCTGTCTACATGCAAGCATGCACCGGTAGCATGCATGTAAGTGAGCTTTTAAGTCCCATTAACATGTCAAAAAGAAAAATATAATCCCATTATGCAGTAGGAGTTGGCTGATCTTTTCTACTTACGTGGGATGATCTAAATGATGATGGGAATTTATTTAGTTTGGTACCACATTTTCATGCAGTTAGGTGTCGCACGGTGATAGTGTGAGGTGGGCCATGTAATCACTGAGCTTGTGTGTTTTCACTGCTCTTGCATGCCTCCACTTTAAGAATGGAGAAAATTGTAATCTACTAGTAGTACCTCCTTTCGCCGAAAGAGTGGGGCATCCAGCAGTCCTACCACCTCAGTAATAAAGACCAATGAGCCGTCAAATCACATAGACCCAACAGTAAGTTGGACGGACGAAGCAACCATCACTCTTGCACCGGTGAGAGGTCACGTCCGCTCTGCCCGGGCATGAATGCGGCACCGATTCTATGGAGCGGCGCTGTCCGTTTCGGGCGGGAAGTGCGCGCGGGCGATGGAGGGGCTTTGGGTGGGCCAGGCTGGTCAGGAGCGGGTGTGGTAGCTGTCCGCATGTCCCTATAGGTCACGCCCGGAAACGAGAGGATGCACCGACTCTCGTGGCTAAAATCATACACTACACAACATCCCTCTGTAGTAGTAGGTCGATCTATCGCTCTCTCTAACACAGACATGCTGTTAAACACACACATGTTGTTAAACACACACACACACACACGCACACACCTTGGTCCCGTTGCACCTTCTAACGTGACTTATTACACCTAGACGGAGGGAGTAGTATGTATACGAGATACGGTGGCACACTGACTTAAGTCGAATACAAGTGCCCAAAATTTGTGTTCATGTTATAATAAGGATTCACTTGAAATAGTACGTGAGCGAACAGAGGGATCAATTGGACAGTGTCCCCGAGTAGTAGCGAGATGTGTGAGGTAAGAAACACCGCTCGCGCTTTTAATTTTTCTTATTAATTTGTTTTTTCACCCTCTGACTGGTGGGACCCAACGTACTACGTGGAGAGAGGTAAGGTGACTAAGGCTGCATTATTTCTGCACCACTGTGGATAGTCTTACCACCAAAGCCACATGACACGATTATGATTGAAATCCCAATGGCTCCCACACACACACAAAAAAACACGGCATGCTTGTCACACGAATGCAGGAATGTATAAAAGGTTATTTCCCTCTCGTTGAACATAACGGGAGGGTTGTGTAGCTGGTTAGCCTGTTCGCTCATCAAACTTGAGCATAATTTGTGCCAGGAGGATTCTTTGACTGGTCAAAATGTTTTCTAGGGTTTGCATGCTTCACACTCTCTCTCCAGTATATATATATACACGCTGGAGCCTTAGCGCTTGTAGTTGCTCTCTTCACACTCTCTCGCCCTCTCCCGCTGGAGCCTCGGCGCTTGTAGTTGCTTCTTCACACTCTCTCGCCCTCTCCCGCTGGAGCCTCAGTGCTTATAGTTGCTCTCTTCACACTCTCTCACCCTCTCCAGATCTAAACAAGACTTCGTTGGCCTCTCTCTCCCCTCACTGCTGCTGAAAGAGCGGGCATGATCCGTCCGCTGGGAAGGGAAGGAGGCTTAATGATGTCGCCGTCGGCGAGGGACTACCGGCGCAGCTGTTCACTTTCCACCCAGCGGCGGCGTGGGAGGGCTTCCGACCCCTTCTTCTTCCCCGTCGTCCCATCGCCCACTGAACCACACCCCTAGAACCTTAAGGCATAATTTACTTACTCCACATGCATTGCTCTAGCTGCATGTATACCATGAATCTAGGACGTGGTTCAAAGAGGAAAGGAGTGGGGGAAAGTAGTGGGAAAAGTTGTATATAGCATGAATCTAGGACGTGGTTCAAAGAGGAAATGAAGGGGGCAAGTTGTATAGCATGAATCTAGGACATGGTTCAATGAGGAAAGGAATGGGGGAAAGTAGTGGGGAAAGTTGTATCGCATAAATCTAGGACGTGGTTCAAAGAGTAAAGAAGGGGCGAAAGTACTAGTTCAAAAAGGAAAGGAAGGGACAAGGCTATAGAGTTTGAGCAGGACTAGATTTGCTACGCTCACATAGGGAAAGGTGTCTAAAGATAACAAAACTGGGTCCAATAAAAATATGCTCCTTGGTTGTTTGTTCTTTGTTGCAACAGACTATGCATGACCACAGTACATCGAGAGATGCACATGGTGCTGGTGCATCCACTGTCCCGTGCAACTCATTAGCTGTTGTTAATCTAAGGCCATGTTTGGTTAAAAACTCCCTAGTCCCTACCTGCTTGGTTCCGGGGACTAAACATGGACTAGAGGTTATTAAATGACATGCGAAAAGACCATGTTACCCCTAGTAATGAACTAATAGAGACAAGGTGCGACGCATGGCAGGGGCAACTGTTGGAAAAAGTCCCAAAAAGACTCCCTCGGGGTCTTCTTTCTTTAGTCCCAAATGCCCACTTTTAGTCCCTAAAAGTCCCTCTTGTTTGGTTTAGATGGGACTTACACGGGTTTTTTTAGTCCCTACACCAAAATGTCCCTGTAAAGAAACACCCTCTAATAATATCGCTGGAAAATTGATGCAATGCCACAGTTAAAAGCAAATTACATGTTTAACGAATTTTATTTTTAATATAATCTCTATGTTAATATTAATCAATGCCACTATTTGAGAAATGCTACTGTCTTGCTTTCTTTCCCATTTACATAAGGTAGATGCTTCTTTTTGTTGGCTTCTGTGTCATCCACCATTATTGACCACTAATTGTTTCCTTTGCACCTCTGTGTAAACAGGGTTATCTACTTCACCTCGTTGCCATTGTGACCTTTTGTTGCATTGCACAAAACACTTTTGTTTTAAGAGTGTTTTGTGCAGTTCAACCCAAATGTCACACTGACAACGTTTCTTGATTGCTTGACCTTTGTTGAACTGCACAAGAGGAGATCTTACTTCCTATTCATTAAGACGAATTTGGTTCAGATCTTCTTCTTGTGAGTTGTTTGAATTCTGCATCATGAGAGGTCAGTAATAGCCTTCTTTCACATGATTCTGCAGTGTGCTTTCATATGTTGTGCTAGTTGTACGATAATGTTGCTTGATTTTAGTGAACTGCACAAATGGTGACAAGACTTCCAATCTGTATGTGCACCGTAATATCCCATTGAGGTAAGATAAGGATATTTCACAACTGCTGGCCTGTATTTTGCCACTTTCATTAGAAAATTAAGTTTAGTACTATACTTATGCTCCCTAATTGACATGCCAAATCTTACATTGAAGGCGAAGCTTGTCTATTATTGAACCAAGTGTTGAGGGGGAAGAACAAGCGAAAGAAAAACAAAAATCAACTCACGGTGCTGTAATGAAGCACTGGAATTATGATGACACAAGTAATGATATAGTTTTGCATCTTAATTTATTGCTATGGCTGGAACGAGCAATTGTTTTGCCACTGATTTGATGCCACTCTTAATGTAATATGTAATTATCTCTACTTGTGCAAACAGGGATCTTCTTTGAAGATACCATATATTTTAGTGGAACTGCACAAGAAGATGTTGGAAACATTAAACTAGTACTGGAGGTACAGACGGAGGCAAGCGATTTCAATATGGTCCAAGCAGCCTCGCGCCTCTTCTGTAGAGTCCTTACGACAAGTCCGAGGAGGAAAACGCAGCCATATCGAACGCCGAGGTGGAAGCCCATTTTGCACCAAAACCGCCACCGCTGCCAAGGGAGGAAGTGCCTGAGGAAAAGATTGACCACTTCATTCGTATGGCTAGACCACCAGCTCCCAAGCCTGTTGACACAGACTATGAGCGCCACCTCAGGAAGTTAAATCGATCACGTCTACAGAAAGAGGCGAGCAAGAGCTCGAGCAAATCAGCTGGCAAAAGGAGCGGTAAAACCGTTCCCCATCTGGAAGAACAGGCGGCGCAATCAATCCCCCCGCTTGTTGTGCCAACAACACATGAGAGTACGCACGCCCAATATTATTGTGGGCAAACCGTTAATGTTCCCGGGCTGGGCGATGTGGTAATAACCGAGGAGCATATTGAGTAGGCTAAAAGGCTCATGATCACTGTTGGACAACTCCTCGATGTCGAGCCCATGTCTCTGCTTAGAGAGGAGGAAATAAAACGAAAATATGTCCGGGGCCAACCTTTGGTCGAGCCAGACGAGGTCAAGAAGCTCCCAACGAGAATGTATGAATTGCATCAATGGTACATGGACATTACCAAGATTTCCAATCGAGAGTCCCTCATGGTGAATGTCAAGAAGGATCATTACTTCCATGAGAAAGCTGTGTCCGTTGAGTATTCAGAACTATTTCAGTTGTACAATCAAGACGCACTTGACAAATCTATCGTCAGTTGCTATTGTCTATAAGTGATTTCTTTCTGTAATTTAAGTCTCAAGCTAGTTGTAGTGATCATTTTGATCAATCATTACCTGTAATTATCCTCACTATATTCTTTTCTGTGGTATTATGCAGGATGAAGATGTATGAAATGAAAAAAGGTGGATGCTATGGCATTGAGTTCATTGACCCAAATACCATTAATGAGTACACATGGAAATTAGATGCATATTATGAAAAAAGTGTAGAGGAAAGCATGCTAGAGTTCTTCAAGCGCCTCAATACCAATGAAGATATACTACTTCCTTACAACTTCGAGTGAGTCACACTGTCTTGTACTACAAATTCTATTTTTGCCTACTAGCTAGCTACATGTTTTTGCTTACATATGCCCGCTTAATTAAGACATGAAAACGTGTGTGCATGAAGATTTCACTGGATCTTGGTAATCATTAAAGTTGATGAAGGAACAGTTGAAATACTGGAATCACTACTTAAAAAAGCATGCGACTACACCATCTTGTTTGGGATAGTCAATAGGTAATTTCAATCATTATTAACTATATCTCGGCCTATTTAGTTTGTCATTTCCTGATATGAACTATTTAATAACCCCTTTATTCATTTTCTTTGTCGGCGGGCAAGGCTTGGGCAAAGTTCATTAGCGTCACTCCAGGCCAATGGAAACAAAAGCTGAAATGGTATCGACCCAAGGTAAGTAATTAAGTAGTACTAGCTAGCTAGCTGCCATCTCTTTAATTATCATGCTTGATTAATTATTATTTGATCAAATTCCATTCTCGTAAAGGCCCTGAAGCAGGTGCCGGGGAATAATCTGTGTGCATACTACGCTTGCGAGAACATTCGCATGATGGTGTCCAAAAGGAGCAGATGTCAAAGACAGGACTGGGTACGTTTGTCAGAACACTATTCACAATTTTTACACCATTATCGATATCTAGGCACACAACTAATACACATGCATATTGATCTTCTTCTTAACAGTTCAGAGAGGTCCGGGAGAAGCTGCTAACAGAGGAGCGCATAGAAGCAATTCAAGAGAAAATAGCGGGATTTTTGCTCGACCAGGTCATAGATCCCAAAGGAGAATACTATTACCCACTACCGCCTCCATGAACCACTTCCAATTGTCATCGTGCTCCGAAGGCACCAATTAGGCTAATGCCACTGGCTCCGAAGGCACCTATTAGGAGAAATTGTATATAGGTAGCTAATTGTGTATATGTATATGTATATATATATACATGTGTGTATATATGTGTGAATTAATGGTGGTTGTGAGACATTCGATGATATATATATATGATCGGTTCTACTAGAAATTCTATTTATATATATGCATAACGTGTACAATATGTAGTATCGTAAAATACCAGAAAACGAAAAATAATTAAATGGAAAACACAAAATTAAATGAAAAAGAAATCATAAACCCAAAACCCCCAACCTTTTAATACCGGTTGGTGTCACCAACCGGTACTAAAGGGCTCCCTGCCCCCGGAGCTGGCTCATGCCATGTGGTTGCCCTTTAGCACTGGTTCGTGCTGAACCGGTACTAAAGGGGGGGTGGGCCTTTAGTGCCCACACTATAGTGTCGGTTACTGAACCGGTGCTATTGCCCGGTTCTGCACTAGTGTACTATTCAACTAGCCCTCCACGGGGTCCTGTTCATCCACCGGCTTGATCGATCAGGGTACTGTTTATCCAGCGGTAACAGCCTCTACTACCACGGGTTCCTGTTCATCCAACCCCCCACTAGGAACTGTTCATCCAAACCCCCTCAACAACACTCACTATTCATCCAGCGAAGGAGGCAGCAGTGTTTGATCGGCTTTAGTTAGCAGCAGTAGCGAAGGAATCACTCGAGTTCAGTTAATAGCAAGGGATCGATCGATCACTCGGGTTCAGTAACACGTATCCTACAATGCAATCGCTCGGGTTCAGTTAGAGCCCAACGCCTCGCTCAGGTTCAGTTAAAGCCCAACGCCTCGCACACATGTGTGTACGTACGAGAGAAACGCGCATCGCTCGGCCCCGACCACCCACCGTAACCGGGAAGGTGTCCTCGCTTCTACCACGGTTTTTTCCGTCATGGACTACCCAAAGAATGTCATGCAGCAACGTCTCCGGCCCACCCAGGACGAAAAGCCCATTTTTGTCATGATTTTTTGTCATAGAAGTAGGAGCCCACCACATCTATGATGATACCAGGTTTTGTCACAATTATCGTCATAGAAGTGTCATAAGTATGACAGGGAAAAAATTCGTTCGGCCCAAAATGCCACGGATGTGTCTTTTTTTAGTGTTGCCTTATTAATTTCCATGCATGACACAAAGTAGTAGAACATTCAATATGATATGGTATCATGATATGATACCACACCCTCTCTTTCCTCATTTAACTGTGTGCCACATCATCCAAAAAGTCTAGTTGGCACGCATGATACCGCTTGATACTCCCATTACAACCAGCCTTAGGTTGGGCATAGTGGGGGTATCATATATAGCCGGTATCATGCACTCGGGAATAGCAAATATGATGATGTGGCAAAGAAGCAATAACATATATAATAAATGCTATACTACTTTGTGTCATGCATGGTCATAAATACTGTCATCTATGATATATACTACTCTATGATACTATATATGCACTATGAAGGTACATACGTAGTATCATACACTAGTATCATATGCATGATACTATAGTATATGATACTCCCCACTATATAAGGCTGGCCATAGTGGTGGTATGATAGCCGATGATATCATGCACTTGGAAATAGCAAGTATGCTGATGTGGCAAAGAATTAAATCTAGAGAGGGTTAGAGTAACATATGGGTAGATACTGCATCATGTTAAATGTGATGCTAATTTGTGTCATGCATGGCAATAAATATGATCTATGGTACTATACCATATGTATTATACTGCGCTATAATTAAGGTAGAATCATACACTAGTATCATATATATATATGCATGATACTAGTATATGACACTCTCCACTATGAGTAGCCTAAGTATAGCCTAAGTAAAACACCCACATGTAGTTGTAGTAGGGCTTTTGACTCTAATTATATGCACTACAATGCAAGTTAAGTGCAAAGAATTACTTAAACATAGCAGACGACCTGAAATGGGCCGGAATGATGTAGCTAGTAACTGACGATTTGTAGTCCAAAGTGCCACGTCTCCTTTTAGAAACTATGATCCTTCTTGTGAGATTCTCCGGTATGGAAGGTGGGAGCACCAAAACTTGTGCCAAACTTTACCAAAAATTTTCCACGCGATCGTGAGAGCATGCCACAATGACACAATGATTTTCGTTATTTTCCGGACTCTATATGCATATACTGAAATTAAAATAGGCCTACGCCTCTGGCCGCACCCCGCGGCCGGACTGTTTGAAGTTTTTTCCAGTTTCTCGCACAATGAATGAAAACTCGCAAAGTGACACACAAATGATCTTGCTAACACATACGTGTAGTTGCGAATGGATATATACATACAAACGAGATCTCTTTTTTGTATATTCAAAGTTTGAGATTGCTAGCGATGCCTGTCGCCTGGTAAAATGTACCAGAAAATCGAACCATAGGGTACAATCGTGATTTCTTATCATGGAAAAAAATTGGAGGCGAAACGATGAACTCATGTTTTCATTCAAACAAAAGTATGCCGTTAGGTAATGTAAAAGTTTTCAAATAGCACACGGTTCACTCACCAAAGCCGTGTGTCCACTAAACCGTGGCCGAAGCCCCCCTCTACCACGCGCCTGATCTGAGTCGTGCATTCTAATTGGCCCGAACCCAAACCCCACGGATCATACATCTGCACCGTGGGGTTCACCTAGATCGAACAACGATCATCATCCCTTTCGGCAGCACATGCAGTTCCGGTTGTGATTTTATTTATATTCACAAATTCCAAGTTAAATTAAAAAATGCCTTAAATATAGCAAACGATTCCTGAAATGCATTAGAAAATTAAACCCGTGGTATAATGGTGAATGTGTACCATGGAAATTTTTATGAGGCCAAACGGCGAAGTCGCCGACCACTAGAGTTTGAATTGACACGTCTCCTTTTCGAAACCATGGTCCTTCATGTGAGATTCTCCGGCTTGGATGGAGCGATCATCAAAACCTGTGCCAAACTTTACCAATAATTTTCCCCAGGGTCGTGAGAGCACGCCACGGGCACACACCGATTTTGATGAAGTCTAGACTCCATCTGAATTCCCATTAATTAAAATACCAACTAGGCCTACGCTAGTGGCCGCACCTCGCGGCCAAAATGTTTGAAGCTTCTCCCCATTTCGGAGAAAATGGATGAAAACTCGCAAAGCGACACACAAATGATTTGTACACCTTCTTTGCTAACTAACACCCCAAATGTAGTTGTAGAACGGATTTGAATTTAATTATATGCACTAAATGCAAGGTAAGTGCAAAAAATGACTTGAATATAGCAACGAGACCTGAAATGGGCGAGCAAATCAAACCTAGGGTATATACGTGATTGTTTACCGTGAAAATAATTCAAAGCGGAACGAGTAGTCACTGACGATTGGAGTCTGAAGTGCTGCATCTCCTTTTGGAAACTATGATCCTTCTTGTGAGATGCTCCCATTTGGCGGCAATCAAAACTCATGCCATCTTTACCAAAAAATTTCCATGTGATCCTGAGATCATGGCACGGTGACACACCGATTTTTGGACTCTATATGCATTTCCTATAATTAGAAGACCAACAAGACATGCGCCTCTGGCAGCTCCCTGCAGCCAAACTGTTTGAATTTTTTCCCGTTTGTCGAACAATGAATGAAAAATCCCAAAGAGACACACAAATGGTCTTGCTAGCTAGATAGCACCCACATGTAGTTGCGACTATAGCAAACGACTCAAATATAGCAAACGATACCGCAAATGCACGAGGAAATTGAACCATAGGGTACAATGGTGATTTCTTACCATGGAAAACAATTTGGAGGCAAAACGATGAACTATTGTTTTCATTCGAATGAACATATGCTGTTAGTTCATGTAAATGTTTTCAAATAGCACATGGTTGACTCACGAGAGCTGTGTGCCTACCAAACCGTGGCCAATGCAGCCCCTTTGCTGCGCGTGTGATCTAAGTCATGCGTTTTGATTGGCCAGAACCCAAACCCCACAGATCGTACGTGTGCACCATTGGATGCTCCCAGATCGAACGACAATCCTCATCCTTTTCGACAGGAAATGCAGTCCGGCTAGGAATTGATTTATATGCCAAAATGCACTGTAAATGCCAAAAAATGTCTTACATATAGCACACGAGACATGAAATGCGCCAGCAAATCAAACCCGTGGTATAATGGTGATTGCTTAACGTGGAAAAAATTTAGAGGCGAAATGATGAACTCGCGTCTTCATTTCAAAATTAGTACGTTTTCATTTCAAACAAAATTATTCTCTTTGTGCACATGAGCGCTTAGAGGCAACCGTTTGCATAGGCCTTTCCACGCGGCGACCGGAGATATTTTCCACCCTTTTCACCTAGGCAGCCAACACCCCCCACCATCCTCCCGCGTTTCACTCAACTAGTCCACCCAATCTCCATCACCAGCTCCCCCTCCTTCGATCCAGAGCAGAACCCTCTCCAGCGCCTGCGTGCTCACCCTGGTCGTGTGGCCGCTCTTCGCCGTCAAGCCTACCTCCACTTTTGTTCCCAATACGCAGTTGCCCGCGCCTCGCCATCTCCGTTTGCTCGCCAGCCACCCTCGAGCATATCGATGCTGTAACCCTCGCCTTTCCTGTGGTTCTGCCGGGTCTGCATTAAGAAGTCTGTTAGTTACTGCTTTCCATCATGGTGAGGCATATTTCCTCTCAATCCCTCTTCCTATTTCATTCCGTATGTTCCCAAATTGGCTATAGAATAATGGAGAGCGTATATATGTTCATTATCTACCTTCCTAACTACTCCCTCCGTTCCAAAATAGATGACCCAACTTGTACTAACTTTAGTACAAAATTAGTACAAAATTGGATCATCTATTTTGGAACGGAGGGAGTAGTATATATAAGTTGTATTTGTTCCAATAAGTTACTGCATATTTATAGATCGCGGGTGCCCGAGTCACACAAACTTAACAAATTAGCCGTACATTTACTAAATTATTGCATGACATGTTTAGAAAGCTTGATACCAAGTTGTTAATTTTATGCTTATCCTCCTTTCCCGAGTTTCGCATGTGTTCTCTATAGATGCCGAGTAGCAGCGAAAACACTCATGCTTCAGGCAATGTATTTTCATCTGATTCCGACAACCCTAGGTCTTTAGAAGATTGTGAGGGATCAAGTAGTCTTGAATGGGATGTAGCTGCAGTAATTACCCTTTCATTCAAGACACAGACGAATGCTCCAAGGAAGCCCACACACTAGCCTAAAGGTGTATATGAAGAAACCAAGATTGATTTAAAGTCTTGGGCTCCAACTAAACCAGATAAAGCATGCACGAGGTTCAGGAGTGTGTGTGGATTTGTTGGTAGGGCAAGGCTGAACATTAATCTGCCAGGGTTTCGGAAGGCTGACACAGAAACACAGCAAAGGATAGTTCGGGAGATCATGGATCACTTCAATGTTCCAGAGAAGTGGAGAATGTAGGTGGAACACGCTGCACTGAAGAAGGCTAGGGATGCTTGGAGAAACTGGAAGCACGTGATGTACAAGAAGTACTTGAGTGAAGGCAGGGACCCAATCCCCGCATACCCCCAAATTACAAAGGTAGACTGGGTAGAATTCAAAAGGGTCAGGGCAACTAAAGAGTTTGCTAAGAAGAGTTTCACGCAATCGAAACTTCAAAAGAAGAACATACATCCCCATCGTATGCATGTGGCAGGATACTAGAACATGAAAATGATATGGGACTAGGAGGAAAAAAAGCAGTAGCGGCGGGTGGAACCCAACCTTTACTGAAACCAGGGGCCAACGCGCAAGAGACTACTTGCAGGCACGTGCAAGGTGGTGTGATGACAAAACTTATTACTTTAAAAACTCACATGATGAAGAACTGTATCAAGTGATGTTAGAGGCTTCCAAGATCCCTGGAAGGTTCTACATGAACTCAGGTCCATGTGACTTTCTGTCCGTTGCTCAGGAAACAAGAGAGCCCCCTGGCCGTGCAAGGGGTATATGTGCTAATGTCCCGCACAAGAGGGCTTTCACACTCAGCAAAGAAGAGAGGCCCAACATGGAAAAAGGGAGGAGTGAAACAAAGTAGAATGCATTGTATGAAAGGTTGAGGAAGGACATGTATCCGGCTATTCGAAAGGATATTGAGGAGTCAATGATGATGCAGAAGACTCTAACATTGACAGATAGCCAGCAGATGGGAGGGTAGGCGGGCATGGAGGATGATGCTTATTGCACGACAACACTGCACAAGAGTAGCTGTGCATCAGCTGACCCCAGCGATACTGAGACTGCAACTACTCGTGATGATGCTATCTAGAATGAAATATAGCCCGGGTTTGCCCACCCTTCTTGGAAGATGGCCTCTTGTTGGACAATGTGCCATTGAAGTTGGGTTGTGTGAAGTGCTACGTGAATGAAGTAAAGCCTGGATTCAAGGAATTTTCCCTGAAGAATGTCCTAGGAGACTTCGATGAGCAAAGGACCTTGGGAGAAACACTATTACATCACATCTAGTGGCCAAAGAAGGAAATAGAGTTTATCGATGAGATCCCTGAAGCCCCCGCCTAGAGCAACCAATGTCGCCCTGGACCGGTGACGCTCTACTTGCCACAACATCTATTGCGTGCTTCCCCCAAAGAACCTAATACTCGTAATCCGATGGCTGATGCATCCACCTGTGATCAGCTGGCCGAACTTTGTGGCGTACAAGCCATGTCATCCTCCTCCCCAAAGAAGCTAGTGGCAATGCCTACAACTGCTGAAGACGCACCACCGGTTCAGATGCCGGCCGCTGAAGCAGCGGGGGGAGACCCAGATGCAGCACATGCTCAGTAGACCAACCTAGTGGAACGGACTTCTAAGCAGTCTGATGCTTCAGAACCGCCTGCTAAGCAGTCTGTAGGTCCTGAACTGACTGCTCATCAGTCCATCGGTCCACGGTCGCATGATCAGCATACCAATGCGTCAGCACATCCTGCTCAGCAAACCAACGCATTGGCACGACCTCCTCAGCACACCGAGAAGTTGGCACCACCTGCGTAGAAACCCGACATAGCTTCAACGCATGGTCAATAGTCCGATGCCTCTTCTCCTACAACCCAGCAGTCCGTCACAGCAGCACCGCCAGCTCAGCGGTCCGGCATAGATAAACCGTCTGCTAATCAGTCCATTGAAGCTTCATCGTCTGCTCGGTAGTCTACCTTGCAGCCAACCAGACGTTCTGCTAGAAATGCTTCAAGTACCAAGAAGGAAGTGCCAAAAAGGCTACACCCACGAGGAAGCATGGCGGGAGAGTGAAGAGGAAAGAGAACGATTGCCTCTTACTTAAAGCACTCATCGCCTAGAACCAAATTAACAGCTCGTTGTTCGAATCGGGGAGTAATATTATTTTCTACGGCATGGATGATGAAGAACTAGATTTGTTGCTTGCTAAAAGTAAAGCAGACGTACTTGAAGCACGCAATTTCGTCCATGGCCAGCCATTTCTTGTTGGCGAATACTTTGATGAGTGCAGCTCTAGTTGCCGCGAGTTACATGAATATTGCATTGATCAAATGTCGGCAGGTGATCATGGTTTGCTAGTCCACTACAACAGAGATCATTTCCAACACGATGCTGCTTCCATCAGTGTGAGTTTCGAAGACTTACATCTCTTCTTCAACTTCAACAAGCTCGATGCCACTCTTGTTAGATGCCTGATTTTGTAAATGATAAACCTTTGTGGATACTATGTTTGCAGACACATGATCTCCATCTGCAAATCCGCTGATAGTTATGACGATCCACGCAAATTAGTACCAGTAAGTCTATCTTAATTAATATCTCGTACTCCAGTCATATGGCACATTCTGATCATAAAAATACTACAGCTCATCTTAGAACCGAGGACCCCTGAACCGCTCGTGGCTGGTGAATGGCTGATGGTTCGGAGATTTATCAATGACTTCTTCTTGAATCACTACATCAATCCCACTGGTGATAATGAAGATTTCAACATGCGTTCTCCTCAAACATTGAGTAAGAGTTAGCCGCTAAACATATACACATGGATCCATGGTTTTCCATCTGATGAGGTCTTTGTATTTAGTACACTATGATTAATTATGTAACGCATATATGTGTGGACAAATCACTGGAATTTAGCTACCATATGTTCAATTGCAATTGTTGCGAAATCTGATGAATGTTCTTCCTGAATCACTACATCAATTGAATATTGTGGCAAATTTTCTTTTTGCGTGCCGATTCAAAATGGGATATTTTTGTTTATTTGTTCAATTGAATAGTGTGGTGAATTTTCTTTTTGTGTGCCCATTCAAAATGGGATATTTTTGTTTATTTGTTCAATTGAATATTCTGGTGAATTTGCCTTTTGCATGCCGATTCAAAATGGGATATTTTTGTTTTAACCTAGCAATTGCTCCACACACGGTTCAACTAAATGAGTGTGTGTGATCCACATCGGAAAGCATACCTCAATCATAGCGGAACCGTCGGTGACACACAACAGATCGCAATAGATTTGCAGCGCTACTACGTGTGCGTAGGGTCTCCGAAACCATTTGTGATATCGCGTTATCGCACATGGGAACTCGGAGTGAACCATGCCCAGTGTAAAATACAATCCCAGTCGTAATTTTTTCCGGAAACGTGTGGGATCCCAAACGAAAAGCACACGTCACTCTTGCCGCAACCGTCGGTGATACACAACAAATCACAAACGGTCTGCAACACTTGTATGTGTGCGAAGGGGCTCCTGAACTGTCTGTGATAGAACATTATCGCAGACGGTAATTGTTGCGAAACGTGTGTGATGGAGTCTTACATGGCCGACGGGTTACGTAAAAAACTTATGTGCCATGGGGGTAAAAATCGCACACAGCTCATATGTTGGCCCGTGTGCCTTACATACTGTTTCCCAAACGGTTCATTACGACACACCGTTTGGTTTCACTGCGTCATTAGAAACGTTTAATCACCGATCCCACACGTGCGAAAGAATTTAGTGTGTGCTGCATCGCACATGATTACATTTTGGAAGGCCTCTGGATCATTGCTCCATATCCTCGACGGTTTCTAGGTCGTGTGGGAAGGAATCCCCTATCGCCCACACTCACTTGGCGACAATTCCAAATGCCGTTGTGGAAAGGGGTTAAAAACTATTTGTATAGCACCGACGCGTACCAGTGTTCGGCGGCGCATTCGCGCGTCAGGGCACAGGGGCTGGAGCTATGGTCATCTAACCCACCCAGGACAATCTATACTATGCCTTGCAGCTCTGCTTCCGGCAGGGCGAAAATGTCTCCAACAACATCGCGGAATATGAAGGCCTGATCGCCGGTCTCAAGGCTGCAACAGCCTTGGGAGTGAAGTGCCTCACCATCAAGGGAGACTCCCAGCTCCTCGTCAACTTCTCCAACAAAGCATATAAGCTGAAGGACGAGCACATCGAGGCATGCCTCGAGGAGGTGCGCAAAATTGAGAAACAATTCTTGGGCCTGGAGTTGCAGCACGTGCCACGCGACACGAACAAGGAGGCAGACGACATTGCCAAGAGGGCGTCCCGGCGCCTTCCTCAAGAGCCTGGCGTCTTTGAGGAGTAGCTCTTCAAGCTGTCGGCAGCCCCACCCATCGAGGGACCGGCATCGCCTCAAGAGGAGCTCCCTCTAGCACCTCTCTCGAGCGCCGCTGCTTGCGGTCCAGCCTCAGGAGCTCGTCTGCTCCTCGCACTAGAGCCTCAGGAGTGGTGCTGGACAGAGGATTTCAAGGCATACCTGCTCCAAGGCATGCTGCCGGAGAAGGAGGAAGAGGAAGAGCGTGTGGCCCGCCAGGCCACTGCATTCTGCATCCAGGACGGTGAGCTCTACCAAAAACGGCCAAACGATGTTTCTCTGCGATGCATCTCCACGTAGCAGGGATGCAAGCTATTGGTGGACATACATGGCGGGGACTGTGGGCATCACTCTTCGTCATGCACCCTTGTGGGCAAGGCGTTCCGCAGTGGATTCTATTGGCCCATGACGCTCAACGACACCACCAAGCTGGTAAGATCCTGTGAAGCCTGCCAATTGCACGCCAAGCAGATCCACTGTCCCGCTCAGGGTCTCCAGAACATCCCGCTCTCATGGTCGTTCACGGTCTGGGGGCTGGACATCTTGGGCCCATTTCCTCGAGCGCCCGGGGGCTACCGCTACCTCTACGTCGCCATCGATAAGTTCACCAAGTGGGCGGAGGTGGATGCCGTCCGCACCATCCCGGCTGGCTTGGCCTTCAAGTTCATCAAGGGCCTCGTGAGCCATTTTGGGGTCCCTAACCGCATCATCACCGACAACGGATAGCAGTTCACCAACAATCTTTTCAAAACATATTGTGCTAACCTTGGAACACAAATATGCTACGCCTCGGTGGCTCACCCCAGGAGCAATGGCCAAGCTGAGCGCGCCAATGCAGAGGTCCTAAGGGGCCTCGAGGTAAGAACCTTCCAGAAGAAGCTCGATGCTTGCAGTAGGGGCTGGCTCGACGAGCTCCAGTCCGTGTTGTCTTCCATCCGCACCACCCCGACCAAGCCAACATGCGAGACTCCATTCTTCCTCATCTATGGAGCAGAAGAGGTTCTCCCTCACGAGGTCAGGCATCGCTCCGCGCGGGTCTTAGCGTTTGACGAGGCATGCCAGGATTCCTTGGGGGGGATGGACATCGTGTTGGGGGAGGAACACTGCCGCCAAGCCTCGCTCCGAGCGGCAAGGTACCAGCAGGAGCTATGGCAGTATCACTGTCACAACGTCCGCTCCAGGGCGCTCGAGGTGGGCAATCTTGTCTTGAGGAGGGTACTCTCTAGGGAAGGTCTACACAAGCTCTTGCCCATGCGGGAGGTCCCGTTCAGGATCGCCCATGTCTCCAGGCCTGGTGCCGCGCGCCTGGAGACACATGATGGGATCCCCATCTAGAACGCCTGGAACATCCAGCATCTCCGGAGGTTCTACCCATGAAGCAAGGCCCAATGCTTGTGAAGGTCTCCGCTCGTTACACTCTCACAAAATAATGAGTGGGGCTGTACACGCCCGGGAGTCTCCTGAGTGCCACCCGCGGGCCTGACGGGGGCTCCCTCCCACGTCCTAGTGGTAGCACTTAGTTCCGCGCCGGTGAGAAGACTAGTCTAGGTGCCGAACGCGGCTGTTCTTTTGCTTCCTTTCTGTAGCTTGTGTGCAACTTCTTGAATGAAATTTGGAGTTCTCATGTTTTTTCGTTCGCCGGAGTTGGTGTTTCTTTTTCTCTCCTCTTGATTCACTCGCCTCTTCAGTCTTGCCCCAGGAAGAGCGGCAGTTGCCCGTCGCTCCTCCTCGTGCGTCCCACTGACGGGGGCTAGGCAGGTGTGTATGCTTGGGCCGCTTGTGCCGCAAACACACCTCGCCAAAACATCGTTGCCCCAGGGCTTCAGCTTCCTTATTCCTCGTGAGACGCTCTCGAACGAGCTCATGGGCATGCGCACCCTCTCAAGTCCGTGCCTCCGGGTAGTGCGACGCGGTGTACTAGTCACAACTAAACCATGTCCGGGGGCTCACTTGACGAAGAACGAAATGCCCCGTTAAGCTTTCTAACAACCTTGCAGCTCTACAATGCCTCCCGAGGCCCGACTGCTCCAGAGTCATCAGGAAGGGAGCTTCACTAGATGCTAGTAGAAGGGCGCACCCTCGTGAGGCGAGAAACTATCACAAGTGCACCGAGCTAAGTTACTCTAACCGCACCTACTCAAAACATGGATATCACGGCACAATATCAAAATAACAAACATAGCATAATGGCATAAGTACCATGGTTCACTACACACCCCAGCGAGGCCCTCTACTTTTTTCAAAATGCAGAAGAAAGGAAAGGTTAAACAAAAGCGAGCCGCACGACCGCATCAGCTCCCAAGGCGAGGCTCCAACAACACCCGAGGCTCAGTCCGAGCCTTCCTCCCGCTTCACTAGAGCGCGATGGTGGGATGGCCCGTCGCCTGCCCCAATCCGAGTCCGGCAGCGGGGTGGCTGATCATAGCAGCCGCTGCTGGAGCTCTCGCCGGAGGAGGAGCCGCCGCCACTTGGGGTGGCACGGCCGTTGCCAAGGGCAAGCTCACCCCCGTCGTCAAGGCCACGCCCATCGTCGTTGCTGCCATCCTTGGGGCAGCACCCCGCGCGGCGATTGTCTTCCCCGAACACCCTCACGAAGAGGGGCGCGAGGCCATCGTACTTGAAGTGGAGAGTGCACCTCCCGCTCCGGCCTCGGGCGCGGGCGAACGCCTGCCAACCGTGGGTCAAGGCCACGTTGCCTGCGAAAGTGACCTCGAGCCCAGCCCATGAGGCTCTGCTGCCGCAGCCGTGAGCTTGCAGCCAGAGGCCGTAAAGCCCCATGGTCGGCAGCTCGCCTGCGAAGAAGCACGGAAGCGGGAGCTAGGTGCCGACGGTCCTCTCAGATCACACGACAAACTCCGGGAACGTGTCCCCAGAGTGGAAGCACGACCGAGGAGGACGAGTGAACAAGGTGCACCTTCCCCCATCACAGGAGCTGCCTCATCCTCGGCCTCTCCCACCGAAAGAAGAAGCGCCTCCACGACCACTGGAGGCAGCACCTGCTCTTGGAGGAGTGCACCTGTGCCACTGGGAGGGCCACTGCGAGGGTCACAACATACTAGCAGGGACGTCCGCGGCCCCTCTTGGGCGGCGGCGAATTCGGTCCCTCCTTGGGGGCCTTCCCCTTATTCATGGCGGAGAACTTCCTTGTCGGCGCCATGGATGCTGCGACAAGGCGATGAGGGAAATAAGAAGAAGGAGCAGGCGGCGAGAAGATGGAGATGAGCAAGGGGGCTTCGCCCCTCCCCTCATTTATAGCTGGAGGGAGGCCAACCGCCGGCCTCCACGATCCCACGCAATGATGATCTTTCTCTGCATGTAGTAGGCTCTTGTCATGTCGAACGGTTTCCGAGTCCGTGTGGGGAAGCGGAGATGCCCACGTCCCATCAATCGCCATGTGTCGACCAAGGCCGTAGGAGGTTAGTTCCCGCGGCGCTTCGCACTTGCCCTTTAGCTTCGCCTAGAAGCCAAGTTCTAGCGTGCCTTGGGCTCGGGGGCTACTGTCGGCGTTTTGGGAACGAGGGTACCCAGATTTGCCTGCCTATGGCCCACGGCGTGGCTCCATCGACAGCCTGGTACGGCCCACCTTCAGCATCAACAACTCAAGACCGTCGCGAGGAGCCAAGCCTCGTGAGGCAGACAACACCAAGACCTCCATAAAGAGCAGCCTCCTCAGGCTTGCTCCTTAGGAGCAGAGATTCCTATGCAAGCCTCACCTCGAGAGGTTCGGATGACGTGAGCCATGACGACCAAGGCCAGGCGGGTGCCAGTGGGCACAGGACAACAGTTTCCTCTTTGGTGCTAAGGAGGCAAGTGCAGGCGCGGAGTTCTGAGGAATCAGCTAAAGGTTTCCATTCCGGTGCAACAAGACCAAGACCGCCAGGACGGCAGGAAGGAGGTAATCACCGAGCCCACCGCAGCGTCACGACTAGGAGCTTTGTAGGCGAAGACTACTTTTGTCAGGATAAGATGTACTATCTGTCTCCCTTCGAATTTGGTCATTGTGGGATCCCTTCCCGCCTTCATTTTGGGAAGAAGACCAAGGCCACCATAAATAGGACCTAGCCACCACCATAGAGGAGGAGAGACCAGATCGGATCCATTCCATCCTCACCAGCTCACCATCCCACTCGAGCACAAGAACACGCCTCCTCATGAGGTCATTCTTCCACTGTACTAGTTCATCATCAACCCCTCGAGGCCAATCCACCACAAAACAGGAGTAGTGTTTTACACCACAAGGTGGCCTGAACCTGGGTAAACTGATGTGTCCCACTTCCATCCAGTTTGTCGAGCTAGGCTGCGAGATTAGTGATTAGACAGACTGGGGAGGTTGAGTTCTTCGCACGCACCCCAGAGTTCGAACCTCCACTATTGTAGGATGCTGCTAACGCGACACTACGATTAGAGACCCTTCGATGAAACTGTGTGTGATGCAATAATCGCAAATGGTGGTGTAAAAAACCGGTCGAAAAAGGTGCAAAACGTTTGTGATGGAGGATGCATCAAACACGGTTCATATTTTAGTTGCGTGTGTGATGCAGGGCATATGATTCAGTTCAATTAACTATTTGCGATGAGGAGGAACAAAAAAACCGGCAGCCAGATGAAGGTGTGTGCGATATACAACATACGGTTCACTTGGATGAACTATTCGTGATTAGGCAACACAAAAGAAACGGTTAGCCAGATCACGGTGTGTGCGATATACGGCATGCGGTTCATTCAGATGAACTGTTTGCGTTTAGACAAGATAACAGAAACGGTTCAACTTAACAAGATGTGTGTGACACGCAACAAACAGGTCTGTAATCAGAAACATGTGTGAAGACTGATAACAAGGCAGACGATTGCTGCTAATAAGCACTACTAGGGAAAAGCCTATACACAGAATTTTACCAGTAGCGCTGTACAAAATCAAGCGCTGCTGCTACTTAGTAGCAGCGCGCGTAAATAAACCACGCTACTGCTATGACTTTAGCAGTAGCGCGTACTAGCAAAAAGCGCTGCTGCTACGTTTGAACTGGGCGCACATGGCTAGCCCAACCTAGCAGTAGCGCGTATAATGGCCCAGCGCTACTGCTAATCTCTATAGCTGCAGCGTGTATTCCAGAATGCGCTGTAGCTAACGTAGCAGCAGTGCCCTTTTTGGAACGCGCTACTGGTACTTCTGACTTAACCACGCGGTTCGTCCTTCCCCACGGCCACTTCATCCCCCAAATCAACTCCACTCTCGCCGCCGCCGTCGCTCCTCGGCCACCGCGCGCTCTCCCCACGCCGCCCCCGACCCCAGATTCAACGCCGGCCCCACCCCCGACCTCAACGCCGCCCGGGACGCCGCCCCCGACCCGGACCTCAACGCCGCCCCGGACGCCGCCCCCGCCCTCCCGACCTCAACGCCGCCCCGGAGCCCCGACCACGACCTCGACGCCGCCTACCCCTCCCTTGTCGTAGGCACCCGAGGTGAGCACGCCTGCTCCTCCCTCTCCCCTACCTCTGCCTAGGGTTTCTACCTCCATCATATTAGTTAGGATGGAAACGAATCGGATGCGGATGCGGCTCAAATGAGTTAGGGTTCATGTAAGGGTGGAAACGAATCAAATTTCTAAGATGAATCAAAATAACGAGTAAAATTTGACCACTTATTTCACTTTATAGTTGGAACTAGTTAGTAAGAACTAGTTAGTAAGAACTAGGTACTAATTAGGTACTAGAATATTTTTATTTATATTAAGTTTATTTTTAGTAAGAACTAGTTGAATTAATAGAACTAGTTAGTAAGAACTTGTTGCTATTTTTTTAGTTAAAGCAATTTTCCCGCATCGACGTGGACGATGCCTATCCCGCATCCTCGTCATCGAGTCGGCGGAGGACGACACCTTCTTGACTAGATGGGCCATGTCCGGGACTAGGCTCCGCCGGGGTGGTACTGGGAGGCGCTACCTACTGGGGGGCGCAGGTTGGTGAGGAGCCAGCCTATCGTTGACCCGAACCTTCTTTGGTGGCGGTCGCGTGCGCCAGTGACGGTCCAGAGGCTTGAGGACTCCGCGGAGGTGGTGCGTCACCGTGTCAGTGAGGAGGACGCGCACGTCCATCCCTACTTGTTTGCGTTGGAGCACAGGTTCTCCAATACCTGGCAGGTTCTCCAAGGATCTCACTAGAGCTATGATCCCGTGATGGTTCCTTCTCTGTGGGTGGACACCGCCCGCGCCGATACCCGTTGTGTGCTAGGGTTTTAGTTGTACTAGTGATGTTATATGTATGACACTATTCGGGATGTATTAGTGATAATATTCGATGATGTACGAACGCATGAGATGATTTACTTTTGCTTATTGAATGCATGCTAATTTGAGTCTTATAAGATATTTTGAAATGTATATCTTGTGTTGCTCAATATCCAAGTGGCCGGTCATGTTTGCAGGTTACACCTCTGAGTGGCCTATGTTTTGTCGGAGTGTTGATTCATTTCCGTTCCGGCAAATTTCAGGCGCTCGATATATCCTATTTTAGCAAAGGTCATGCTAGATTTTTCCATGAATTTTGGCATGACTGTTGCTAGAATATGTAGGAAATATCGAGTGCCCCGGATTTGTGTGTTGAGTATCCTGGTAGTTGTCTTCTATCGATTTTCAATTAATGTTTTAACTATGAACATAGGAAATGTCTGACGACAAAAAGGATTTCGGTATTTGCAAATACTGCGAAGACGAGCACGACCTGTGCGACGGAATCTTCCTAGATGCTGATAGGCGCTTCAGCATCAAGCTGGACGAGAACTTCGAAGTGGATACAGTAAGTCACAACGACAAGTCTTTTTTCGTAATTAAGCATGACATCTGCTTCATTTGCTTGAACTTATATTTTTTTTTACTATTCTACTAGCGTATCCCCTGCCATGCAAGAGTTTTTGTATTGGATAAGATAGGTTTTAGTCATACTACGGAGGTAAAGAAAGTTTATTTGAAGACCGAGCATGGTTATACTTTCCACGCAAAATTATACAATTCAGACGACTACACCTATTTTGGATGCAAAACATGGTGAGCACTATGCAAGACTTATGCATTTCAGCCTGATATGGTTATCACCTTTGATATTCGTCCGGAAGATGATATTGAAGGTAATACCGACATCTGGGTCAATGTGCAGACGCCTCCAGTTACACCAAAATGTAAGTTTCTCAACCATATTTATGTCTTTGATATTGTTTATTCAAAAATAGTTGACAACTAATTTGTATTGTCAGCTTATTTCGGTGCAAGCAAACATGTCCAGTGCTTGGTAGACAGGACCTACTACTGTCCCGGTGCTGAACTAAACTGCGAGGAGCTAAGTCATTATGTTTCATGGCTTGAGGATCTTGATACCGTCAAGACAAATTTTCTTCCTGGACTTAGAAATCTTAGTACTGAAAACGTGCGACCAATAGTGTTCGTCATGAACTACGATCACATCTATTTAGGAAGGATGGTAAGATTTTTACTATTTGTCCTCAGTGCATCTTTTCCATACATTATTTGTGAAGCTAAACTTCATTGCTAAGTATGTGACCATATGATGTTCTTCAACAGGGACTCCCGATGAATGTTGTGCCTTATGGGATCGAGACTAAAGGTACCATGAGTATTATTAGCTTATGGCCAAGATATCCCACATGTTACTTTAGTGCAATCAAGATCAGCGATGAATGCTTAATAGTGCAAGACTGGACCAGATATGTGATGGGGGAGCGCAGACAAGTACTAGGGGGCAGCAAACAGATGTGCTACCCAAAATTAGGAGATAGGTTCATCTCCATGCTCCAACTTGATCAAGGAGGAGAGCTACACATGTTTTCTGTTGTTTTACCTAAGAGAGAGCAGCAGGAGTGATTAGCTAGAAATGAGTTTGAGGATGATGATGTGCTACACTATTACTATGATGATAAAATAGCTAGTGTTGGTGGTAATGACTGATGATTATTATTAGCTAGTGTTAGTGGTGATTAAATAAATATTGCTGGTGCTAATGATTATGATGATGATTAAATAGCTTGTGCTGGCGGATTAGATTCAAGTGGAGGCAACATGTGGTGCACATCGAAAGTACTACTAGTCCAAACTAGATCAAGTTTGGATTAGTAGTATACTTTTGACATGCACCACATATTGCCTCCACTTGAACCTAATCCACCTTCATTTGACACACTGTTATGGACATAATGATGTAAACCTCATAACTGGTATTGTACCAATATTTGTACGATGGCGCATAAATACACTAAAAAAAACAATACTAGTAGCGATGGAAAGAAAACACGCTGCCAGTAGTTACATTAGCAGCAGCGTGGGAGTGAAAAAGCGCTGCAGCTATTTGTCCTAGTAGTAGCGCGTGCGGCACGCGTTACTGCTAAGCAATAGCTGTAGCGCCTTATTAGTAGCGCGCCTATCCGTGCTACTAGTGAGCACAAAACCAGCGCTACTGCTAGGGTTTTCCCTAGTAGTGAAGCCGTGTGTGTTGTGAGCAAACGATTGCTGGTATAGAATTGTGAGTGATTGATGAAAACATCACCGACGGGTTCCATTATTTAGTATGTGTGCGATGTGATTTTCTTTGTCCGCACAACATCTACGCTCTGTCTACAGAGCATCAACATATATACTTCAAAAGACAGCATTGCATAACCAAATTAAGCATACAATTACACAAGTGACTACACACATAACATTTCCACACACCAAAGTAAGCAATTACATGCATACTAAACTAGGATAAATGAGGATCTAATCATCTACTTATTGTTGCAACAACGCTTGCTAGTGATCTGCTTTTGGCTGGATCCCTGGCCGTTTTGGGGAAGGAGGCACTTCCTCATGTCAACAATCCACCTGTACATGTCGTAGCTCGTGTACCCCTCCTTGGCCGCGTACACGATCTAAGCTTTGTCGAGTTTCTCCATCCAAGCCAAGTGCCAGGCACGCTTGTCCTTGTTGCACGAATCCTTCATGTCACTGTAGTAGGGGTCGATGATGGCCTTGGCAAGGTGAACTAGTGAGTCCTTCTCATGCTCCATGCTATCCCAGATCTTGTATTGGCCCTGGATGTTGACATGATTCTGCAGGCAATGCCCGAATTCTCAAGCGCCTTTACATCATTGGGGATGTCCACCGTAGCAAACATGTAGTGGGGGTTGTTGACAAAACTTGGCGAAACGCTTGCAAGGCCTTGTGGCCAGGCAGTAGTGGCAGACGAGGACATGGTGGTGCACGCACATCCGGGCGATGGCGACCTTGGGACGAGACCCAGCACGGGCGCGTGTGTACTAGAGGTCAAACGCGACCACCATCTACCTCTCCTCGGCAAGCAACAGCTCCATGATGTGGATGGAATGTTCCGTCCAGACAGGTTCCTTGGTGTACACCACCGGGAGGTCCATGAACCTTCTGTGGGTGTTCACCACGACACGCATGCTGAACTTCTGCTCGTCGTCGGCAGCCACTCGGAGTGCCATTGGAGCCGCACATGATACCCTCTAAGAAGTTCTCGTGGTGGGTATGCTTCTTGCAATGGTGGGCCGCGATCGAAAGGTTGAAGAGACACAAGGGTTAAATGGCCGCTGTAATAAATGGGGGCTGGTCGGCCCTTAATTGTCACGTCTTGTCACGATGTTCATAGCGGAGGATTCCAGTGCACGCTTGAGAACACCGCACCGCACGCGTGGGCTCAAACAGGCGCAAAATGTATTGTTAGTGAGCCTGTTCCCGCGCTACCACGCAGTTTATCGTGCAAGCTTCGCACCCGACTAGTTTGGCCATGCGTCGGCTAGAAGAGGGACAAATCATGGGCGTTTATTGGCAAAAAGCTTTGTAAAAATGAAGTGTGTGGAATGACTTCGGTCAAAAGTTTACCCGTGGGTGATGAGGTCAAAGTTACACAGAAGGTTGATGATGGACACTCGAGTGCGATAATTAATTATGCGCTCTAGAGGGCACACATTGGAAGAAACCAACTGTGTGCAATAATGTCGAAGATCGTAGTCGAGTTAGCTATACAGATTGTGTGCTGTGAGATCGACAAGGTAAACAGATTCAAGAATGGTTAATAAAATCTAAGACCATTGCATATTAAGGTCAAAATAGTGCTACCAATATGCGAGTCTCATACGATGCCATTTCAATGATTGTACCACAAAAGCTCTGAATATTACAAGGTTCAAAATCCATAGTTATATGGCTCAAATTTGAAGATTACAAGGTTCAAACTGATATTAGAAATGAAATTCAGCTCATCAGCTGCAAACGCTCGCGCTGATCCGCTGAACATGGATATCAAAGAGGTTCAAACAAATATTACCACTTCTAAGTTTGGTTTTGAAACCTCAGTATATTTGCAAAGGGGCCAGCCACTGAGAAGTCACGTATGGGGTTGATACGATGACTTCCAATTACTCTGTCATCTGAAGTACCAAAATGAAATTCAGCATTTTTGGAGCCTATTCCATTCTGCCGCAGGCGCCGGCGCTGATCAACAAACCATTCATTTTTTGAGAAATAAATGTGGGGCAAACTCATTACCTTTAGCACCCTTGCTCTGAGAACAAAGAACCTAGTGAATATAATCTCCGGTAAGGTCTGGGTCCGTTTGCGCCTTTTGGCTCACGTATATGATAGTGTCGCTAGCATCCATATGACAGAGAACCCGGGCCGACATGGCTAGTCGTGAACCCAAAGCGGCACAAACCTATGGAGACAGGCATACATGAATCACATCGAGCATGTCGGTCATCAGCGAGTGATTCCGGGCTGTAGCACTTGGCTAACAGGACTCCGAGGAACCCGGGCTGTAGCAGGCTAGGCAGGACTCCGGATGTCATCGCGTGACATTTCCCCGAAGGGACAGACATAGGAACGACGTGAAACACATGCCGACCAGTCAAGTGTCCTGAGCAGTAGTGCTGGGCTAGCAGGACTCCGGTGAACCGGGCTGTAGCGGACTACTATGGCTCGAGGAACACTAGACTACATTTCCCCATAAGAAAGGCTGCCAAGGATAAACAACTAGATTGTCGTATCCCACTCATACCAAGCATTTCAATCATACACACAATATGCCCGATACGAGTACATACAACATGGCATCACAACAAAACTCTACAATTCAAGTACTTTATTTAAAGGCTCCAGAGAGCCATACATAACATGTTCATACAGATAGGGGTCACATGACCCGACACTCAAGTCATACAATCATACAAGCACAAGCGGAAGCAACTAGTCTGAGTACAGACACTAGAAAGAAAGAAGGCTTCTCGAAGCCTGATTATCTACATAGGGCCCTCCATGGGCAGGATCACCACCTGCGGGGCTAGTCACTCGTCAACGTCAAGGTCTATGTAGAACCCATCGGAGGGGGCGGTGTTGTCGTCTGAAAACAGTAATTAAGAAAACATGAGTACAAAGGTACCCAGCAAGTCTTACAACAGAACGTACTATACATGCTCATTCTCAAGAAGGTGGTGGGGTTATTGCAGCAAGCCAGCTTTGACTCTTGGCTAAGCTATCCTGCGGAACTCCACTAGTAAAATAGTTTTCGCACACGAGTCCACTAGTCACCAACATATTACTCCACCGGGGATCCTCCCTCGTCATCCTACGAGAGGGCCATCCTCGGTACTCACACTTATCTTGAGTCTTTTAGTAGTATCCATTAACTTGTCTATGAACTGTATAGGCAACCAAGTAGTCCTTTACCGGGGACGCGGCTATTCGAATAGTTTTATACCCTGCAGGGGTGTACTTCTTCATACACGCTTTCACCACTTACCGCCGTTTACACGACATGTACTCAGCAACCTTCAAGCGGAAGCCCAGCGAGGGTGTTGGCCACGGCCTACCTAAACACTTAAGTCTCTAGTCCAGGTTTATCGCCTATCCAGGTGCCATCCGCAGGGAGTCCGGCCGAGGTTTCCACATACGGCCCCGAACAATGTGAACAAGGTCCCGAGACGCCAAACTGGCGCCCGGCATACCCGGCCACGGTGTATCTACCGCAACATAGCCCACCCCTAGGGTCTGCGCTATGCACGGCCGCCAACACATAACCTACATACACCAGAAACTATTTGCAACTCCTGGACAGAGTACTAGGGTGATTAAGAAGCCGAGAGGGTCCATTGGTTTCGAGCCCAATGTACGGTAGTAACTGCATCTTAAATCACATATACAGATCTCAGTTCTTATTGACGGCCTCAATGAAACAACCCACCATGTACTCCTACATGGCCTCTCATCGATACCTTTACCAAAACATGTTCAACACATCCATCACATTACCGACATAATCATATCACTCTAGCCCATCACCCAGATGAACCAGACCTGACACAACTCTAAGCTTAGCAGGCATAGCAAGGTAGGAATCACATACATGGCTCAATCACCTCCTACACATGCTAGTGGGTTTCATCTAGTTACTGTGGCAATGACAGGTCATGCAGAGGATAAGGGTTCAACTACCGTAGCACACAGCAGTTTGAATCGCGTTGTATTAATGCAGTAAACAAGAGCAGAAGCGAGAACATGGGTTTGTATCAGAATGATCAATGGGTTGCTTGCCTGATGTAGTGGTAGTAGGGTACTGCCCTTCAGACGGATACTCGGGGTTATCCTCGGAGGCAGAACCTACCATGAAAATCACACCGAACATAATCAACACATGGCAATATGCAACAATATGATGCATGCTATGACATGGCAAGATGAAAGTGTTTTGGCCTAATGCAAGCTAAAATAGGAGGGGATGAACTCATTTGAATCAAAGATTCAAATATTAGTTCATTAAACATGGCCTTATTAGAGCATTACCTTATTCTTCTTAAACAGCAAGGTTATCTTGTTTTGTCATGCATGAAACCATTACAGATGGATAGATTGAATTTTTCTGATCATTTTTCATATATAAATCTTTGCATTTGGAGCTATGGTTGATTTTCTATGATTTTTAGAAGTTTTGGCTATTTTCTGGAATTTCCTATTAAAGAATAAACCCAGTAATTGAATTAATGCGTCAGCATGACATAGGTGTGACGTCAGCGGGTCAACTGGGTCGGCCAGGTCAAACCTGACTGGCGGGCCCTCTCTGTCAGTGTCACAACTAATTAACAGAATTAAATTAACACTAATTAGCTATCAGTGGGGCCTGGGCCCACATGTCAGTGACTAAACTAATTAAATTTAGTTAAAACTAATCCTAAACTAATTAGCAGACTGGCCCCACCTATCATAGACTCAGGGGGGTCTACCTGGGCCCACACGAGGGTCAAACAGGGTCAACTCGCCGGTGGCTTGATGTCGGCGACGTCAAACACGGCGGAGGGGCTCGGGTTTGCGTCTCCGGCGACCAAATCGACGACGGAGAGCAGCTATGTGACGCGGGGAGCGAGCCGCGTCGTTTGGTGGAGGAAGTGGGGCCTGGGGAGGCCGGGATCAACGCCGACGACGACCTTGGCGGTCGCCGGAGTTCGGGCGAGGATGAAACCGAGGCTACGGGGCACGGCGAGGCGCGGGGAGTGGTGCATTAGGCTCCTGGGAGTGTGTGGAGGACGAAGGCGTGCTCGGTGGCGCCCCAACGTGGCTATGGCCACGACAACGACATGCAGCGGCGGCGGCGAGCTTCGGCTTCGATGGCAGAGGGGGTTAGAGGACGCGGACGATCGCGGGGAGAGGGGGAAACGATGGCAGATCTCACAGTGGTTGCACAGGAGCGAACGACGAGCTCGGGGAAGGGCTGGAGCGAGCGGGGCGGCGAAGGGGATCTCCGGTGGCCGGAGTTGAGGATGAGCTCGGTGCAGCGTCTCCGGGGCGAGCGAGCGCTCGGGGCTCGGCCTACTCGATGTAGTCGACGACGGCGAGGCTCATGGACAAGATGGCGCGGCGCGAGGACGACGGAGGGCACAGCTACGACGATGGTGCGGCGATAGGAGCATCGGCCATGGTGGGGAACGGCGAGGGGAGAGAGACAGGGGGGAATGGCGTGTCCAGGGGCTGCAGGGTGCGACGTGGAGGCGTCCAGGCGTCCAGGGGCACGGGCGGCAAGCAGGTGACGCCGTGGCGAGCTCGGGCACGTCGGCGTCACCTCCCTGCCTGCCTGACAGGGAAGAAGCAGCTGGCTGGCGTGGGCCAGCACAGTGCTGGGCTGCCAGGTGGGCCGGCGGGTGAGCTAGCTGGGCCGTGCCAGGTAGGTTTCTCTCTCTCTCTCTTTTTCTGATTTGTTTTCCTTTTCTATTTTTCTGCAACTGTTGGGCTTTATTAAAAATACCTAGACATCTTTAAAAATCCTGAAAATAATTAGGGGCTCTGTTTAGATTATTCCCAACAGCCCACACTTATTTCCAGAATTATCTAAGCACTTAAATTATTTTATAGCATTTAAATGCCCAAATTCAAATTCTTATGATTTAATTCAGAGAATCCAGAATGTCCTAGAAAAGAGTGCACCATTTTTGCCAGGGGTTTTAGCCCAATCCAGAAATGATGAACATTTTGTGAAGGGCATTTTGGGTTCATTGAAAATAATTTTAGTAAACCCTAGTTGTTTCCAGGGGGTGTGCTGGGGTTTCTGTCTTCCCCATTTCAAATTTAAGGGAATTTAAACATGATGCACACTCTAATGCTTAAACTAGCTAGGGTGTGACAACTCACCCCCACTCAAAAGAATCTCGTCCCGAGATTTAGGATCCTTCGGGAAGAAGGTGGGGTACTCGAGTCAAAGACGATCCTCCCTTTCCCAAGTGGCTTCTTCCTTGGAATGGTGTGGACATTGAACCTTGAGAAACTTAATATTATGACGTCGAGTGGTACGCTGGGCTTGATCAAGGATACGAATGGGATATTCCCGATAAGATAGGTTATCTTGTAGATCAAGCCTTTTGTGGTCCACTCCATGGATAGGATCCGCGAAGCAACGCCTGAGTTGAGAAACGTGGAAGACATCGTGAACTCTGGAAAGATGCGAAGGTAGTTCCAATTGGTAGGCAACTTGTCCTCGTTTGGCAAGAATGCAAAAGGGTCCATGTAACGAGGAGCCAATTTGCCTTTGATACCGAAACGATGGGTTCCCTTTAACGGAGTAACCTGAAGGTAGGCCTTCTCGCCGACTTCATAAGTCATAGGCTTATGTTTGCAATCATATTGACTCTTTTGACGAGATTGGGCTGTTTTCAATTTCTCACGAATAACGCGAACCTGCTCTTCTGCTTCCTGAATCATATCCGGGCCAAAGAGTTGTCTTTCCCCGGTTTCTGACCAGTTAAGAGGCGTTCGACATTTTCGTCCATAGAGAACTTCGAAAGGAGCCTTGCCCAAGCTAGCTTGATAACTATTATTGTAAGCAAACTCCGCGAATGGAAGGCATTTCTCCCAACCCATTCCGAACGAGATGACAGAAGCTCGGAGCATATCTTCTAGAATTTGATTGACTCGCTCTACTTGACCACTTGATTGAGGATGGAAGGCGGTGCTAAAAGAGAGACGAGTTCCCATAGCATTTTGGAAACTTTCCCAAAATCGAGAGGTGAAGAGACTCCCACGGTCTGAGTTAATTTCCAATGGAACACCATGAAGAGACACTATTCGGGAGATGTATAAATCGGCTAGCTGGCTAGCGGTGATACTCTCACGAACAGGTAGAAAGTGGGCTACTTTGGAAAGTCGGTCGATCACGACGAAGATGGCATTATTCCCTCTCTTGGTCCTGGGAAACCAAGTGATGAAATCCATACTGATTTCATCCCATTTCCACTCAGGAATAGCCAAAGGTTGAAGGGTGCCAGCCGGCCGTTGATGCTCTGCCTTAACACGACGACAAACGTCACAATTAGCAATGTATTGAGCGATTTCTCTCTTCATCCTAGTCCACCAAAACCTCTAGCGTAGGTCTTGATACATTTTAGTACTACTGGGATGAATGGTGAGAGGGGATTCATGAGCTTCCTTAAGGATCAGCCGCCTCAGGTTTCATGCCTTTGGAACCACTAGGCGATTTCCAAAGTATACGACACCTTGATCATCAATGGAGAAACAATTCACGACTCCTTTCTTAATGTTTCTCTTAATACGGGAGATTCCCGGATCTACCTTCTATGCCTTGATGATCTGATCCGTAAGGGTAGGTTTCGCCACCAGGGTGGATAGGAATCCTCGAGGAACAATGTGAAGATTAAGCTTAAGAAATTCCTCATGGAGAAGTGGTTGACTTTGTTGTAACATCAGGTTGTTATAATAGGATTTATGACTTAGTGCATCAGCCATGACATTGGCTTTGCCCGGGGTGTAAGTTATTCCTAAGTCGTAATCCGAGATCAACTCGACCCAACGTCTTTGCCTGAGATTCAAATCTGGTTGGGTGAAGATATATTTCAAACTTTGGTGATCAGTGAAGATCCCGCAACGATTACCAAGGAGGTAATGTCGCCAAGTTTTGAGTGCACGGACTACAGCTGCAAGCTCCAGATCATGTGTGGGATAGTTCTCCTCATGTGGGTGTAATTGCCGTGAAGCATAGGAAATTACCCGACGATCCTGCATGAGTATGCAACCTAGTCCTTGTCGCGAGGCGTCGCAATAGATAATAAAGTCCTTGGAGAAATCTGGTGGTACCAGTACGGGAGCAGATGTCAGGCGTCTTTTCAGTTCTTGAAAGCTGAACTCGCACTATGGAGTCCACTCGAACTTTTTATCTTTCTTGAGGAGTTCAGTTAGAGGTTTAGCAACCTTGGAGAAATTCTCGACGAAGCGGCGGCAATAGCTCGCTAAGCCAAGGAAGCTCCGAACTTGCTTGACCGTCTTAGGTGGAGTCCAATCAAGGACGGCTTGAACTCGCTCGGGATTGACAGCAATACCCTTACCAGAGATTACATGGCCTAGATAGGTCACTTTTGGCAACCAGAATTCACACTTGGAGAATTTGGCATAAAGGCGATGCTCTCGAAGTTTCATCAATACCAGCCTTAGATGTTCGGCATGTTCCTCTTCATTCTTGGAGTAGATGAGTATGTCATCGAGGTATACTACGATGAATTTATCCAAAAACTCCATGAAGACCGAGTTCATTAACCGGGAGAAGGTGGCTGGGGCATTGGTTAAACCGAAGGACATAACGGTGTACTCGTATTGGCCATAACGAGTAACAAAGGCCGTTTTGGGAATGTCCCCGTTTCTGATTTTGATTTGATGGTATCCCAACCTCAAATCCATCTTGGAAAAGACTGAGGACCCAGCGAGCTGGTCATACAGATCGTTGATCCTGGGAAGCGGATACTTATTCTTGATGGTCACCAAGTTGACAGGTCGGTAATCTACAACCATTCGATCCGTTCCATCCTTCTTCTTGACAAAGAGGACGGGGCAAGCCCAAGGAGAGGAACTAGGATGGATGAAACCCTTTTTCAAGGACTCATCGAGTTGGTTCTTTAGCTCGGCTAGTTCTAAGGGTGCCATCTTGTAGGGTCTTCTAGAAATTGGAACGGTTCCTGGAACAAGGTCTATCACAAACTCGACATCCCTGTCAGGTGGAACACCTGGCAGTTCTTCTGGAAAGACATCCGGAAAGTCTCGGACTACCGGAACATCCTCAAGGTCTGGAAGGGGGTTGGCATTTAGGGAATAAAGTTGGCGCTTGGCCACTCAAGTTAAGACATTGACTGTCTTGCCCGATGGGTGAGTAAGTTGAACGGTTCTAGTGGCACAATCAATCTTAGCATAATGAGCTGACATCCAGTCCATACCCAAAATGATGTTTATGTCTGAGGATTTGAGAGATATTAAGGATGCAAGGAAGACAAGTCTATCGACAAGAATTTCGTTCCCATGGCTTACTCTAGAAGTTTGCCATCTAGAGCCAGGGGTTTGAATTTCCATGGTAGAGGGCATGTCATAGAATGTCGTGTTATGCAATCGAGCATAGTTCTCGGATATGAATGAATGAGATGCTCCAGTATTGAAAAGAACAGATACCGGATGGCAGTTAACAAGGAGCGTACCAAGGACGACGTTAGGATCCTCATGAGCCTCCTCGGCTGAAACATAGTTGACATGGCCACGTGTGGTAGTGACCGGCTTGGCGTAGAATGTCTTTCCCGCGGGCTTACCATGCCCAACGGAATTTCCAGTTTGATTGGGGTTGTTGTTCTGGGAACACTCTCGGCTATAGTGACCTGGCTCTCCACACTTGAAGCATGTCACCACATTGGGGCGTGGAGCAGCATTAGCAGCGGGGCCACCATAGGGCTTGGGCGGTGCAAACTGCTGGTTGGGACGAGGTGCCTCAAAGGATGGCCTCGGGATGAACCTGGGTGGCAGTGCCGTGCTTGGGATCCACACCCGGCGCTTCTGAGCTCCAGATCCGGATGAAGAGCCAAAATTACGGGAGTGCTTGCATGAAGCGTCATAATCAGTCTGGCCTGTCTCAGCACTGATGGCTTTATTGACCAACTTCTAAAAGGAAGTGCACTCGTGCAGACGAAGATCACGGCGAAGCTCAGGGCTAAGTCCCTTGCGGAACCTTGCCTGCTTCTTAGCGTCAGTAGATACCTCTTCAGGGGAATAACATGCCAGATTCCCAAATTCACGACTATATGCATCCACAGTCAGTCTTCCTTGGGTGAAATTGCAGAACACCTCCCTCTTGCGATCCATGAGACCTTCCGGAATGTGATGTTCATGGAAAGCTTCACTGAATTCAGCCCAAGTAGTGATTTGGCCGACCGGGCGCATAGCTTCGAAGTTTTCCCACCAGAGGCTAGCAGGGCCTTCGAGGTGATAGGAAGCATAAGTAACCTTGTCGGCTTCGGCTACGTTGGCAGAACGTAGCTTGTGAGTGATGCTGCAAAGCCAGTCATCCGCGTCGAGGGGCTCGACGGAATGGTTAAACTTTGGTGGGTACAGCTTGATAAAGTCATTGATTGACACCAAGTCATTTCGCTGATGGCGTGCAGTGTTCTGTTCAATCCGCTCTAGCAGGCGGTTAGTCTCATGCTTGTTTCTTTCCGCCTCCAGCATTACTTCGGCCAGAGAAGGCGGGTGAGGCAGATTTTCACCCCTAGCTGCACTGGCTTCCCCCTGCTCCGGGGCAGCAGGGTTGCTGCAGGTGTTGACCATCCTAGGAGAAAACAAGACAACGGTTTAGATAAGGATGGCTCAAACTTAGCAAGGAAGTGCAGAATGTAATGGATAACACGGAATGCAGAGATGTTCATCTGTATGTCATCGTAATATAAAACTGCCATATATATACCAACGGTCATACACATCATACATAGTTTAGTACAAGCCCAGGCTACCGTACAACTATGATGAAAGACGTTACATCTCATCGGAGGCATTCCAAGCTCCTATACATTATTTGTCTACACCTCCGGAATTGATTACACACAAAGTCATATTCCACAAGTCACACAGGACAGTGGAGATACAACTATTACAATACTAGTGATACTACTACTAACTCAGACAGCTCCATAGTAGTCCTCATAGAAGTCACCTCCATAGCTTGGAAGTTCAACGTGATCATCCGGGAACAGACGGTCCTGAGAGCTTGTGGACCAAAGGGGCTAGGATGAGGTCTTGGACCAACAAACGGTGGCCTGTAGGGACCACGGGGTGGGGTGATGCCTCCCACATCACGCCAATCCACCATGTCTGGCAGAGCAGATCTCACAGGATACAGATCCCTTGTATCCATACATCCAGCTTGCACTGCAGGTGCAAACCGAGTCAATGTGGCCCAATGACCAGCACGGGTATTGAAAAGCTCCAGCCTCAAGGCCCGATTCTCTCGGTCCTTATCTTCGAGCATCTCGGCAGGTGTACGAGTTAATGAGTCCTCCTGAGTGGAGTTAGCATAGATAGCCTGAAGATACCCTTGCGCTCCCGGAAGTGAAGCTGACATGTAACGGAAGTCGGTGTTCCGAAGCAGGACAGTCCGGACTCGCATAATGGTCATCATGGAATAGGCAGCATCTTGCACAGCCATCTCAATAGTAACCCCGAGTCCATAGGAACAGTGAAGGGGCTCGGTAGATCCAGGATAAGAAGGAAATATCCTGACGGTGAAGAAATATTGGCTTTGATTAAAGTCTCGGAATTGCTCTTCGACGGCGTATTCGGGATACCAACGGTAACCCATCTCGATCATTACCCGGACTAACATAGAAGTATGACCGGGCATGTCGAGGCACCGGGTCGGGCGAACCACTTGGTTTTGAACACGGTTGGCCATCTGAAAGCACAACCACAATGCAAAGACATTAGAATTTCTAGGGAAAATTGGACAGCATAACAGCTGTATATGCTTAGAAAAAGATTTGAGACATCCACAACAGCTTGCAATACCACTCAACAACATCATATCAAGGTTCTGATTCAATTAGCAACATACTAAAAGTAGTAGAATCCGTACTGAGGCTTGTAACAACAATCCTATAAGCTACTACGGATTAGAACACGTGAACCTGATAGAAGAAGAGAGCCTAGTCCTTAACCCATGTAGAATGAGAAGAGAATGACTCAGATCAGAGGACATAAGGTAAAGGAGTAAAAGAGCCTTACGTTCCCTTCCACAATCAATTCCCCTACATATAACTAAAGCATTTCTAGACTCGACATCGACCAGTTTGGCTCAACGAACCTACAGGCAATCCGGCTCTGATGCCAACGCTGTCAGGACCCCGATTCCAAGTCACATCGATCTAGCCGGTAACACCTCATATCACATTGCGGCCTCATGCACGGTATCCCACGGGTGTCGCCTTACCATGGCCCGGGACCGTTTGCGCCTTTTGGCTCACGTATATGATAGTGTCGCTAGCATCCATATGACAGAGAAGCCGGGCCGACATGGCTAGTCGTGAACCCAAAGCGGCACAGAACTATGGAGACAGGCATACATGAATCACATCGAGCATGTCGGTCATCAGCGAGTGATCCCGGTCTGTAGCACTGGGCTAACAGGACTCCGGATGTCACCGCGTGACATTTCCCCGAAAGGACAGACATAGGAACGACGTGAAACACATGCCGGCCAGTCAAGTGTCCTGAGCAGTAGTGCTGGGCTAGCAGGACTCCGGTGAACCGGGCTGTAGCGGACTACTATGGCTCAAGGAACACTAGACTACATTTCCCCATAAGAAAGGCTGCCAAGGATAAACAACTAGATTGTCGTATCCCACTCATACCAAGCATTTCAATCATACACACAATATGCCCGATACGAGTACATACAACATGGCATCACAACAAAACTCTACAATTCAAGTACTTTATTTAAAGGCTCCAGAGAGCCATACATAACATGTTCATACAGATAGGGGTCACATGACCCGACACTCAAGTCATACAATCATACAAGCACAAGCGGAAGCAACTAGTCTGAGTACAGACACTAGAAAGAAAGAAGGCTTCTCGAAGCCTGATTATCTACATAGGGCCCTCCATGGGCAGGATCACCACCTGCGGGGCTAGTCACTCGTCGACGTCAAGGTCTATGTAGAACCCATCGGAGGGGGCGGTGTTGTCGTCTGAAAACAGTAATTAAGAAAACATGAGTACAAAGGTACCCAGCAAGTCTTACAACAGAACCTACTATACATGCACATTCTCAAGAAGGTGGTGGGGTTATTGCAGCAAGCCAGCTTTGACTCTTGGCTAAGCTATCCTGCGGAACTCCACTAGTAAAATAGGTTTCGCACACGAGTCCACTACTCACCAACATATTACTCCACCGGGGATCCTCCCTCGTCATCCTACGAGAGGGCCATCCTCGGTACTCACACTTATCTTGAGTCTTCTAGTAGTATCCGTTAACTTGTCTATGAACTTTATAGGCAACCAAGTAGTCCTTTACCGTGGACGCGGCTATTCGAATAGTTTTATACCCTGCAGGGGTGTACTTTTTCATACATGCTTTCACCACTTACCGCCGTTTACACGACATGTACTCGGCAACCTTCAAGCGGAAGCCCAGCGAGGGTGTCGGCCATGGCCTACCTAAACACTTAAGTCTCTAGTCCAGGTTTATCGCCTATCCAGGTTCCATCCGCAGGGAGTCCGGCCGAGGTTTCCACATATGGCCCGAACGATGTGAACAGGGTCCCGAGACGCCAAACGGGCACCCGGCATACCCGGCCACGGTGTATCTACCACAACATAGCCCACCCCTAGGGTCAGCGCTATGCACGGCCGCCAACACATAACCTACAAACACCAGAAACTATTTGCAACTCCTGGACAGAGTACTAGGGTGATTAAGAAGCCGAGAGGGTCCATTGGTTTCGGGCCCAATGTACGATAGTAACTGCATCTTAAATCACACATACAGATCTCAGTTCTTATGGACGGCCTCAATGAAACAACCCACCATGTACTCCTACATGGCCTCTCATCGATACCTTTACCAAAACGTGTTCAACACATCCCTCACATTACCGACATAATCATATCACTCTAGCCCATCACCCAGATGAACCAGACCTGACACAACTCTAAGCATAGGAGGCATAGCAAGGTAGGAATCACATACATGGCTCAATCACCTCCTACACATGCTAGTGGGTTTCATCTAGTTACTGTGGCAATGACAGGTCATGAAGAGGATAAGGGTTCAACTACCGTAGCACACAGCAATTTGAATCGCGTTGTATTAATGTAGTAAACAAGAGCAGAAGCGAGAACATGGGTTTGTATCGGAATGATCAATGGGTTGCTTGACTGATGTAGTGGTAGTAGGATACTGCCCTTCAGACGGATACTCGGGGTTATCCTCGGAGGCAGAACCTACCACGAAAATCACACCGAACATAATCAACACATGGCAATATGCAACAATATGATGCATGCTATGACATGGCAAGATGAAAGTGTCTTGGCCTAATGCAAGCTAAAACAGGAGGGGATGAATTCATTTGAATCAAAGATTCAAATATTAGCTCATTAAACATGGCCTTATTAGAGCATTACCTTATTCTTCTTAAACAGCAAGGTTAACTTGTTTTGTCATGCATGAAACAATTACAGATGGATAGGTTGAATTTTTCTGATCATTTTTCATATATAAATCATTGCATTTGGAGCTATGGTTGATTTTCTATGATTTTTAGAAGTTTTGGCTATTTTCTGGAATTTCCTATTAAAGAATAAGTCCAGTAATTGAATTAATGCGTCAGCATGACATAGATGTGACGTCAGCGGGTCAACTGGGTCGGCCAGGTCAAACCTGACTGGTGGGCCCTCTCTGTCAGTGTCACAACTAATTAACAGAATTAAATTAACACTAATTAGCTGTCAGTGGGGAATGGGCCCACATGTCAGTGAATAAACTAATTAAATTTAGTTAAAACTAATCCTAAACTAATTAGCAGACCGGCCCCACCTATCATAGACTCAGGGGGGTCTACCTAGGCCCACACGGGGTCAAACAGGGTCAACTCGCTGGCGGCTTGACGCCGGCGACGTCAGACGCGGTGGAGGGGATCGGGTTTGCGTCTTCGGCGACCAAATCGACGGCGGAGAGCGGCTATGTGACGCGGGGAGCGAGCCGCGTCGTTTGGTGGAGGAAGTGGGGATCGGGGAGGCCGAGACCGACGCCGGCGACGACCTTGGCGGTCGCCGGAGTTCGGGCAAGGATGAAACCGAGGCTACGGGGCACGGCGAGGCGTGGGGAGTGGTGTGTTAGGCTCCTGGGAGTGCATGGAGGACAAAGGCATGCTCGGTGGCGCCCCGACGTGGCTATGGCCACAATGGCGACGTGCGGCAGCGGCGGCGAGCTTCGGCTTCGATGGCAGAGGGGGTTAGAGGACGCGGACGAGCGCGGGGAGAGGGGGAAACGATGGCGGAGCTCACAGCGGTTGCAGGGGAGCGAACGGCGAGCTCGGGGAAGGGCTGGAGCGAGCGGGGCGGTGAAGGGGATCTCCGGTGGCCAGAGTTGAGGATGAGCTCGATGCAGCGTCTCCGGGGCGAGCGAGCGCTCGGGGCTCGGCCTACTTGATGTAGTTGACGACGACGGGGCTCATGGACACGATGGCGCGGTGCGAGGACGACGGAGGGCACGGCTATGACGATGGTGCGGTGACAGGAGCGTCGTCCATGGTGGGGAACGGCGAAGGGAGAGAGACAGGGGGGAATGGCGTGTCCAGGGGCTGCGGGGTGCGACATGGAGGCGTTCAGGCGTCCAGGGGCGCGGGCGGCAAGCAGGTGACGCCGTGGCGAGCTCGGGCACGTCGGCGTCACCTCCCTGCCTGCCTGGCGGGGAAGAAGCAGCTGGCTGGCGCGGGCCAGCACAGTGCTGGGCCGGCGGGTGAGCTAGCTGGGCCGCGCCAGGTAGGTTTTTCTCTCTCTCTCTCTCTTTCTGATTTGTTTTCCTTTTCTATTTTTCTTCAACTGTTGGGCTTTATTAAAAATACCTAGACATCTTTAAAAATCCTGAAAATAATTAGGGGCTCTGTTTAGATTATTCCCAACAGCCCACACTTATTTCCAGAATTATTTGAGCATTTAAATTATTTGTTAGCATTTAAATGCCCAAATTCAAATACTTATGATTTAATTCAGAGAATCCAGAATGTCCTAGAAAAGAGTGCACCATTTTTGCCAGGGATTTTAGCCCAATCCAGAAATGATGAACATTTTGTGAAGGGCATTTTGGGTTCATTGAAAATAATTTTAGTAAACCCTAGTTGTTTCCAGGGGGGTGCTGGGGTTTCTGTCTTCCCCATTTCAAATTTAAGGGAATTTAAACATGATGCACACTCTAATGCTTAAACTAGCTAGGGTGTGACAATATTGTATCACATTATCCACCACTAGGCCTAATATTATCTGCAAAGGAAGAAAACTTGTTAGTTGAGGGAGTCCTGGATTAGGGGGTCCCCGGACAGCCGGACTATATCCTTTGGCTGGACTGTTGGGCTATGAAGATACAAGATTGAAGACTTCGTCCCGTGTCCGGGTGGGACTCTCCATTGCGTGGAAGGCAAGCTTGGCAATTCGGATATGTAGATCTCCTCCCTTGTAACCAACTCTGTGTAACCCTAGCCCCCTCCTTGTCTATATAAACCGAGGGTTTAGTCCGTAGGACAAAAAACAATCATAATCATAGGCTAGCTTCTAGGGTTTAGCCTCTATGATCTCGTGGTAGATCAACTCTTTTAATACTTATATCATCAAGATCAATCAAGCGGGAAGTAGGGTATTACCTCCATCGAGAGGGCCCGAACCTGGGTAAACATTGTGTCCCCCGTCTCCTGTTACTATCCGCCTTAGACGCACAGTTCGGGACCCCCTACCCGAGATCCGCCGGTTTTGACACCGACATTGGTGCTTTCATTGAGAGTTCCACTACGCCGTCACGATAAAGGCTTGATGGCTCCCTCGATAATCGGCAACGATGCGATCCAGGGTGAGGTTTTTCCCCCCAAACAGATCTTCATATTTAGCGGCTTTGCACTGCGGGCCAACTCGCTTGGCCAGCTGGAGCAGATCGAGAGCTACACCACTAGCCGTCAGATGGGCATCGATCATTCGGTCATTCGGTGATCAAGCCCACTAAAACCACCTTCCGAGGTATTATACTAGGTGTGGAGGCTAGGTGTACAAGCTCCATCGCCCTTGAGGTAGTCTTCTGATCACCGGACAATTACCGCGTCGAAGAGTTCATCTTTGACATCGTCCCCTTTCGCAATGATTATCAGGCACTGCTCGGACGAACCGCGTTCGCTCGATTAAATGCGGTACCACATTATGCCTACCGTAAGCTCAAGATGCCCGGTCCGCGCGACATCATCACAGTTAATGGCAAGGCCAAACTTTCCCTTGGCAAGAAGGAGTATACCGCTGCTTTAACAGCAGAAGCTACAAGTGGCACCTTCCAACCGAACCTCGAGTCGACGGCCCGACTCCCGGAAACCACCAAAGGACTTCGAACTACTTCGGAGCAGGATAGCCCGGCTCATTTAGAGGTCAATTAAACACTCCAGCAAAGGCCAGGACATGCCACATACCGCGGCTCAACCGCTCTGCGGCACACAAGCATTTCTTACATTTTGTTGGCAGGTTCAACTTTGTGCAGATCAGGACTAGTGATATGGAAGCAACTCGAACGCACAAGGGAATCCTTAGATATTCCCTGCAATGACCATCCGACTATACTCCGGATCCGCACACAGCTTCTTCCCCCCTGGTTTCAGCAGGTTCCATAGTCATATTTCTTTTTTATCACATTTCCTATACTCATACGCATCGACGTACTATTCAAATACAACATGTGGATTTATATAACGCTTATCTACTGTTATTTCTTGTTGAAATTCTTTTGTCAAGTGGCATCTGTACACCAAGATATGCCTTAAATATGTCGGGGGGCTTCGTTTTACCCATAATACGGCAATCAAGTCCGAACACCTTCATGGAAGTTCGACACCCCGAACTTATAGCATTATATGCATCAGCTCCGAATCATGTCTTGGGTCAAATGTTGGGTTTGCCCGGTTCCCATGTTTTGCTACCTTACGTTCCACTATATCGGCTAAGGCGGCACAGGGAGAGCTACTACGTTTGTGTCCCGGTTCTTCTGGACGAGCACCTCAGTAGAGAAAGCCGAAAACTGACAGTCATGATACGGTGAGAGCTGGTCGGCTGTTCGAGAGGTTGTAAAATCTTTATGGATTCCTCCCGCATAATGCCATAACCAATGCAGCGTGCGATGGATCGGCTTTTCTTTCGACCAGGTGCTTATATAGCCCCTCCTGCGGTCTTCTGAACACCAGGGGCTGCGCCTACCTTCCTTTTCTAAAGCTCCTATGGCTAAGTGAGAGTGATAAAGCCCTATAGTCCGATTGCCTGGTTCGTTGTGTTGAACACCTCCTTCGAAGGACCCAAAACTGGGACAAAGAGTGATCAGGTTTATCCTGAACACCCCCGTACTTCCTACCGGGGGGGGGGGGGCAGAAGCCGACGACTGGCCAACTCTCAGGATTAATATATAAAATGGCCGAGTAGGAGGATAAACTTTTATATAACATGCAATAAATAATAGAAATGACCTTATTCAACATTACAAAGGACAACATGATTGTATTCACGGAAATATAATGTCCTTGGTGCATTGCTTTGCCGCAAGGCAGGATCCTTTCAGGACACTTTCATAATATAATTCGGGCTTGCGGTGCTCCTTACCCTCTGGCGGTCCCTCGGTCATCAGCTTTTCAGCATCCATCTTCCCCCAGTGCACCTTTGTGCGGGCGAAGGCCATTCGCGCACCCTCTATACAGACCGACCGCTTGATGACGTCAAGTCGAGGGCAGGCACTCACAAGCCGCTTCATGAGCCCGAAGTAGCTGCTTGAAATCGGCTCGGCGGGCCATAACCGGACAATCAAATCCTTCATGGCTAGTTCAGCCGCCCTATGCAGTTCGATAAGCTGTTTCAGTTGGTCGGCAAAAGGCACCGGATAATTCGGTGCCAGATACTGCGACCAGAAGAGCTTGTCCGCAGGGTTCCCTTCTTCGACTCGGTAGAATGGGGCGGCATCCAATATGCTACGGGGCAGTTCCGCAAATACCCCTGGAGGAATCCGAACTCAAAATTAGAAACATGATTTTCTCCTCAAATACTTGCTTTACATGGAAAAAGCCTTACCCGGCGCGATCGTCCTCGCCTCTTGGATCTCCTGTAGGGCGCCTTGGGTTTTCCCCCTGGGCATCGCGCGCGGCCTGATGAGCCCTGGCGAGCTCGGATTCTTTCTCCATTAAACTCTGCTCCAAGGTTTGACATTTCTTCACGGACTCTTGAAGCTCCTGCTCAGCTTCAATAACCCTGGCCTCGTGCTTCTCACGAAGAGCCTACTCTGCGGCTGCCTTTTCATCGGCCTCGACAACAGCCTTCCTCAGAGCCTCGACTTCGGTCATCACCCCTGGCGCAAATAATGAAAAATATTTTATCATACTGGAAATTTGTTCGCACTGAAGGCGAACAAGGCTTGCGCATACCTTGTTTATCTTCCAACTGCCTTTTCAACATGCCAAGTTCTTCTTTGGCCCACTCCAGACTTTGATTCAGTCCGGAGACCTCCGCAGTATGAGAGGCAGCAGCCACTGCAGACACCTTCTTATGAAAGAAGAGAGATAGATGTCATCAAGTGAGTCTTGCTGCGAACATAAAATTGATCCTCTGTCCAGTCCTTTCTTGCACCGAGTAGTGTATGAGGGGCTACTATCCATACTATGACACTCTTCGAAACCTCATAAAACTTACCTCAAAGCCTCTTATAAGGCTGATACATGCTTCATTCAGTCCACTCTCAGTAGACTGAATCTCCTTAATCACCGCATCCATCAGGGCACGGTGTTCATCTCGATGGAGGCGCTCTTCAGTGCCGCCAACAAAACCCGGCACCTCTGGTTGGACAGAGATTGAGGTTGGAACAAGCACGCCCCCTCCAACCAAGGGAGGCCGCCTGCTTGATTCTGGAGCCGTATTGGTCTCCGGAATTGCGTATGGCTGGGAGCCGAATTCAAGATGGCTCCCGCCGTCGAATCCCATGGGAATCTTCTCCCCCATGTCTCTGGCCCCCGAAGTTTGACCTCCAAGCGACGCTTTCACGATCTCTTCCCCCCTCTTTGGTCGGGGTCCTTCTGGGATGAAGCCCCGGTGTTATTCACATAGTTGGGGGAAGGGGCCTTCGGGGGCGCCCCGCTCTCCATAGCATCCGAGCTTAGCAAATCCTTTGATGAGGATCGTTCGGTGCAGGACCTCGCCAGAATACAAAAAATATAGCTTAGGTTAAAATATTATTCCATGATGAGTCTGGACGCATAAACGTGTTCGGATTTTATACTCACAAGTTTACCAGGGGCTGGGCCCGGGGATCCCACGCCGGGCTACTATCGGCGGCTGCACTGGACTCTTCCGGAAGAGGAGCTTTTCCCCTTTTAGGCGACTCGGCCTCCAAGTGTCTGGAGGCCGCCCTCTTCTTTCTACCCCCCGATGGGGATTCGTCTTCGTCCTCCTCCTCGTCCTCTTCGAAGGCATAATAGACGTTGGAGCCTTCGGATATGGTGTCCGAAGTGCCACGGCGACGAAGGCCGCCCCGGGTCTTTTTGGCCTCCTTCTCGGCCTTCTTCTTCGGCGCATTGTACGGCGCCCGGACCAGCATCTTCGTTAGAAGTGGGCAAGCTGGTTCTTCGCACAACGAGGCTGGACAGTGGATCCACCCCGCCTTCTGCGTCCAGCCCTAGGGGAGTTGAGGAAAACACATTAAGCACTTCCCTTGGGTTATGCGGATAAAATGCGTAAAAACATACCGAGCTTGCAGGGAGGGACAGTTGGTACCTGCGGTCCTCAGCCAAGTCCGGCCATGATTTGCCGGACTTGAAAAGCACCTTCCAGACGCCTTTGTGCGAGGAGCCAAAGAGCTCTCGCAGGGTCTGGTGCTTGGCCGGATCAAATTCCCATAGATTGCAAGTCCGGTGTTGACAAGGCAGGATCCGACGAACTAACATCACCTGGACTACATTGACAAGTTTGATGTTCTTGTCTTCCATATCTTTAACATGCGTCTGGAGCACCGACAGTTCATCGGACGAAGACCAGTTCAGGCCCTTCTTGGGCCAGGACGTAAGCCACAGAGGGGCTCCGGATCGGAACTCTAGAGCGGCGGCCCATTCCGTGCACGCGGCTCAGTGATGTAAAACCACTGCTGTTGCCACTCTTTGACGGAATCATTAAAAGTACCTATTGGCCATGTGACATTGGGCATCTTGCTCACCATAGCGCCCCCGCACTCAGCGTGCTCGCCGCTCACCACCTTGGGCTTCACATTAAAGCTCGTCAGCCATATGCCGAAGTGTGGCGAGATGCGGAGAAAAGCCTCGCACACGACGATGAATGTTGAGATGTTGATGAAGGAATTGGGGGATAGATCATGAAAACCGATCCTGTAATAATACATGATGCCGTGAACGAACGTGTGGAGGGGAAACCCTATCCCGCGGACAAAATTAGGGAGGAATACAACCCTCTCTTCGGGTTCCAGAGTAGGAACGATCTGTCCCGCCGTCGGGAGACGGTGGCCGATTTTTTTGGCCAGATACCCGGCCTACCGAAGCTTTTTGATATCCTTCTCCTGGACAGTAGAGGCCATCCACTTGCATCCTGCTCCGGATCCGGAGATTTTCGGAAGGCCTTTGTGGGCGGAGAAGACGAACGCTCGGGCGCTGGAGCTCGGGCGAAGGGGAAAGGGAGTCCTTATCCCCTTATAAAGGCAGTAGGGATTCTGTGCCTCCCCACTTGCCTGGTAAACTCGCTTATTCCCCAAGCGCCGTGATTGATGGCGCGGTTGGGTTACCCACACCCGTATTGATGATAATCCCGTGATAAGGGGACACAATCTCTGCTTCGACAAAGACGTGCCAAGAAAACCGCCTCGCACTATGTGCAGTAGCTGGTTGAGAAAAACGGTTCGAATAATGACCAGGCCATGGCGTGATGTCACGCTATGAAATTTGTCAGCACATTACATTTGTGGGATATTGTACTCTCTACGGTGGTATGTGGAATTTGTTTTGCAGAGCCGGACACGGTCCTTGTGTTCGAAATCTTCTATGGAGTATTCGGAGGAAGAACCCGCCTTGCAATGCCGAAGACAATCTGCGCACCGGACTCGTCGTCATTGAAGCCTGGTTCAGGGGCTACTAAGGGAGTCCTGGATTAGGGGTCCCCGGACAGCCGGACTATATCCTTTCGCCGGACTATTGGGCTATGAAGATACAAGATTGAAGACTTCGTCCCATGTCCGGGTGGGACTCTCCATTGCGTGGAAGGCAAGCTTGGCAATTCGGATATGTAGATCTCCTCCCTTGTAACCGACTCTATGTAACCCTAGCCCCCTCCGGTGTCTATATAAACCGGAGGGTTTAGTCCGTAGGACAAAAAATGATCTCGTGGTAGATCAACTCTTGTAATACTTATATCATCAAGATCAATCAAGCAGGAAGTAGGGTATTACCTCCATCGAGAGGGCCCGAACCTGGGTAAACATTGTGTCCCCCGCCTCCTATTACCATCTGCCTTAGATGCATAGCTCGGGACCCCCTACCCGAGATCCACCGGTTTTGACACCGACATTAGTGCCTACATGCAGGTTTGAACACTACTACATGCCTATTTGGTTTGCAGGATTTGTAAAATGCACTAACATGCCATCCTCGACTGACATGATTAACGTAGGCATTTGATTACATTCTAGAAAAATGTAGCCTTCTTCACAAGAGCTTGGAGTGGATGAAAAGTTCCCTAAGAAAACTAGTACAGATGAATCCAGAACATGTATGTAGTGAAATCCTCCAAAAGAATCATTCAGAAATCGTAGTACATTGTAATTGTAATCTTGGAAAAAGGTGTCACAAATTGAACTCCCTTATGTTTAATATTTAACAGGAAATGAACATCACCTCGATATATAGCTTCTCCAGGAACGGAAAGCATCTCAGGAAACTGACAACTTGCTCCAGGTTGGGGCCGATAGATTCTAGTGACAAGACCTTCAATGTGCGTAGTTTCGGGGTCAAGCTTGTCGGAATCATATTCTAAATGACAGAAGAAAAAACATCTTAAAAATTAGAAATAATGTTAATTTGTACAAGGAGATGTAGAATGCGGCTATTGTACCTGAACTGGTGTGGATCCAATAACATGTTCAGAGTATTTGTCCGAGGACTAGCCCACCACTGTCAATTTTGGCGCAGAAATGACATTGATTCATGTTGGACCTTCTTGATCAACTACAAGTAATCTCTCCAGTGCAGGTGTTTCCTCAATGACCATACTATGGTACACTTCTTGCGATGTCTTCATGTCTCACCAACAGTACACAGAAATAGTCCAGAGAGTCATGGTGGTGATGTGGAAGGTACTCAACCCATTGATCGCCTGAAGACGAAGGTACTCGAGTGCAGTACAGCCACGGAGCAGGCGCTCCATGTCACTGTTTGAGAGGCAGACGACAATGAGATCGAGGTGCTTCAGTCGTGGTAGAATAAGAGCGGGCGCGTCATTAAGGGGAGTGGCAGTTCCCGAACTTGGTGACGCGTAGCGTGGGCTTGAGGCGGAGCATGGACGTTGGCAGCGAGCGCATGTGACCATCATCAAAAGTGAGCTCCTCGAGCTGATCTAGGGCGGGGGATCGGAACTAGTCGTCAAGCTTGGCTTGGTCCTTGCCGTTGGAACGGAACTTGCCCATTCTATGGCCTCTAGTTTGGCCAAGGTGACTGCCAAGGATCTTGGAGAACGCATCCAAGATTTTGCGATAGCCATGGCAGATCTTGTGGGTGTCGATGAGGTCGAGAGGGATGGAATTCCATAGGGGGCGCCACCGCTGGGAAAGGATGGTTTTCCGCGCCCCATATTTGATTGGGAGGAGGGAGATGATGACTGTCAACATATCATCGGGGAGGTTGCTGATGAAGTCTAGGCCTGCTGGAGTCGCTTTCAGTTCTAGCTTGCCCCGCCTCCGCTTGTTGGCGGCCCCGCTCTCCACCTCTTGAGTCCCCTTGTCAGGGGTGCTTTATGATAGAAATGGGAGTACATGGAATATTTAGTTAAAATAGGGCAATAGAAAAGTGTATTCGTAACTAGAAGTTATTATGAAGGAATATACTAAGAAAAGGGAATAACAATTGGTTGCTTAAATACTATACAATTCATTTGATATTCCTGGGTAGGTCAACATGCAGATAGTTGAAAAGAAACTTCGAACAAAGTCTGGACGGATGATATCGTCGGGGATGTTAGCATATATCTCATGACCAGACCCTTTTATGTGCAGTGCAATTCTAGTGCCTGCTTTCAGTTCATAAAACTTAGAATTTTTTTTCCAAAAGCTAGAGCCAAAATAGGAGTCACCACGTTATTCAAGTCTTACAGTATCAACGATTGTAAATCCATGGTTTGTGTGTAGTATGACATCACTGCAGTCTTGATTTATGTAAAGGGGAAGATTGTGCACTACAGATTCTGTTGCATAGCAAGGGACGCGCTGCAGAAAATGATGGGACTGTTAAATAAAATATGGTGACATGCAAATATGGGCCCAAATTGAAAGAACTGTATAGCAGTCGAAATCGAAGGACAAAAATCTATAATTAAATAGATAGGGTAAATATGATGTCATGGAAATATGAGAGTAATCAAAAGAACAATACATCATTAATTTGTCTAATATAGAAAGAAGAGGGAAGAAATCCCCTTTGACGTATATGGTGCATGTGGCAGCTTTTATCCAAATGTAGTAATATTTAGAATATGTTCAGGAAAGTAGGCCATGCCAACCGATTTAGGGTGAGATTGAACATACCGCGCGCATCTTCAAGTCATCTGGTATGGTGAGATGGAATGTCTGGCGGAGGCCGCAAGGTCCTGATGTGTCCGTGCACTGTACACTGCAAGAATGGAAGAAAACCCTCAAATCAGCTCGAATAAAAATGAATTCATGGCGATTTCGGCCGCGTGATTAAAGGAGGCAGATGAACTGGGATAAGAGATGAGATGATATATCATTAAATTAGTTACCTTGTTGTCCATGAGAAAGAACCCTTTGTATGACAGATGCCCCAACCGAGTGGAGCTGGTTCGACCACGAGCAGTGCCGAGAAACTTGATGGCGATAGGCGGCGGCAAGAGGAAGTGGCGTAATAGGGTGGGCTTTGCCGGCAGCCTGGCGGCGGCGGCAGGCGTTGAGTTAAGTGGTTACCGTCGTGATAGGCGGTGCCATGCATAGACATGGAGGAGCTTGTGCAGGTGTGAATGGGGATCGGAGGGGGTGGCGGGTAGGGTGAGGGTTTTTGTGACATGGGGATGGTGAGGGTTTTCTTTTTTGAATTGGTGGTGAGGGTTTTCTGTCACACGAAGAATTTTGGAGGCGATGGTTTGCTATATCCAACCGTGTGTGATTGATGCAATACGAAAAATGAAAGTCATTACACACGGTTCCAATTTTGGGAACCGTGTGTGATTGACGTACTAACTCCGTCCTGGTTTATTGGTCCTCTTTGTAACTTTTACCAAATTTTGACCAAATATTTAACTAAGAAATGTTTATGCATGTCACCAAAAATTATATCATTGAACACTATGCTCAAATACCCATCCAATGATATAATTTTTGCTGACCTGCACTAACATTGTGTCAGTTAAACTTTTGGTCAAAATTTAACACAAATTACAAAAGGGGACCAATAAACCAAGACGGAAGTAAATTCCATCAACCGAACTGATTGCATCCATATCCCACGGTTAGACATAAGTAAACATAGATTAAACATACTCAGACATAGATAATAAGCGTACGCGTACACAAGCATAGTTCACCCATAAGTACATAGTTCAACCGTCATTAAGCATACTCAAGCATACATAGTTCTATCCCACACCTCATCTCATCTGCCGGCACGATCCTGAAGCTTCTCCAGGTACTCGGCGTATGAGCTGTGTGCCACTCTGGGAGAATACTTCTTCTTGAAGGAGCTAACGGCCCGTGACACCCCAAGACCGGAGCTTCAGGTGCCTTCCATGAATTCCGGGTTTCGTCATGTGATTTGTTTGGTTCGTTGCATTCATCATTGCATCATGTCATCGTGCCATCTTTTTTCTTAAAGCTAACTAAAACTCATCTAAATAAGTTGCATAGATCGTCGATCTATTTAAATCGAGGGAACTCACATGGTGGTTTCTCTTTAAAACATACCCTACCAATATTTAGGGAGCTATATAAAATATTCCATTAGTTTGGAATTAACCGCAACAAACTTGCATTATAAATCCCTCTCGTTTCTAAACTATTTTTGCATCCATGATCTTTCCTCCAAGGCCCTTCTCCAAGTGCAAACCATTTCGCTTCTTGCTTCTTTCAAATTTCACCCATTTATTGCAAGTGGCGTTCTCCTCTTTCTTTAAAATGTTCAACTGTTCCCTATAAATGCTAGACCGTGCCAAGACCACCTCCTCCAATTTTCAGGTATTTTGGAAGTGTTTTGGTTGGGCTAAGGATTTATTCGAGTTTGAGTTATTTTCAAACTTGCATAAAAATTGCAGCCTCTAAAAAATTGCCAAAGCATTTTATTCAAATATCTTAGAAACTAAGGATCCCATGGATATTTTTATATACCCCATACCCTTCTCCTTACCCCCTGATCTTTTCTTTTGACTTCCGGTTATTTTCTTAAACAGTATATGAGAATTAAGAGGGGGAAGGTAGTGCATATCCCATCTGGCCCTCCAACCAGTAGCAGTAAATTGGGCCGGCCTCTAAGGCCCATCTGCTCAAGGAGGCAACAGCCCAGTCCCTCTCCTCTAACCTAGCCCGACCCCTGTCCTCTCGATCTCTCCCTCTCGATCCCCATCTCCTTCCCTCGCGCCGCCACTCACACCACACGCCATGAGAGCCCCCGTGCCCAATCCCTTTCCTCCTCCCGTCAACCCTCCATCGCTCGCCGCCCCGCCTCCAAGTCTGCCGCCGCCGAGCACCGCCCTCCACTACCTCCCCGCTAGGATCCCTCGCAGGATCCTCCTCGTCGTCTTGCCTGGTCGCTGGCCCCTGCTCCACCTCGTCGCTGCTTCATTCTCGGCCATCCCCTGTCCGTCATCTGCCAGGAGCGCCACCGCCTCTCTTCGTTGCCGCCAACAGGAGCTCCAAGCGCCATGGCCGCTCCCTTGGTGCTCCGAGCAGCGCCTGACCTCCTCCTTCCGGTGGCCTCAGCCTCGCGTGACGCGCCTTACGGGAGAGGAGCTCCCCGCAGCAGTGCTCGAACCCATCCAGCCACAGCCACCTGAGCTCCCTGCCACGCCGAAGTCCTTCCGTTCCTGCGCCTCGATCGTTCCCCTGTTCCAGCGAAGCTGCTATCGACCTCGTCTCTCTGCGAGGGAGACGAGCCCTCGCTCGTTGACCTCGGCCTCCTCAAGCCCGGCGCCGCCACCGTCCCCTGCTCGTTGCTTGCCAAGACCGCCTTCATGGAATTTCGCCAAGTACACCACCGAAAAGACCACACGGATGCTCGAACGGGTATTGAATGAAATGCCAAGACCTACGAGAACGACTTCATGGACCGATGAGTACCACGACGACCGTTGTTCGCCAAGTACACATTCAGATGGCCAAGTTCCTCTTCAAATGTACGACTACACGGTGTTGCGCCAAGTACCACGAAGGCCGGAGCCCTCGGACCCGTCAAGTCCGTCAACGAACCGTGGACAACTACCGTTGTCCGAAGAACCGCGGGGCACATGCGCCGTGAACAGCTACCCTCGCCGTGGATCTGACAAGTTCACGAGTACGACTACTTCCCACTACGACCCATGAACGTCTACTTCCGTCGACATCCCATCGAACCCGAACCGTCCGGAGATGCATGCTTCGAAGGTATAACCCCAAGACGACCGCCCGTGAATGAATGTATGTGTTGTATCAGATGCATGTTTGGATGTTGTATCCTCCCGCGAATGTTAGTTGTTTCGCTCGCTTGGCACCGTCGTCGACCCATGGGAATCCGGTATCTGGGATCACCCCACCATCCTGGCATGACACGCTCCTGTCACTTTTCCTTTTGCACCGGTATCTCCATGAGCTACTGGAACTGATATGTTGTCGTGGCATCATTTTCGGGTTCGTTGCCGTGGCACCATTTCCGTTTTCCCCGCCATGACACCCTTTTCTTTCCGTCGTGGCGACCAAATGCCCCATATCATCATCATGTCAACTTTTTCATAAAATTTGCATAAACTTGCACATGTCATCCGCATCATGATAACAACATTTTAAAATGGGTAAACTTGTTGTTTGCATTAATTTGCTAAAGGCATATGGGGGTTTACCGGATTTGTTGTTTGTTATATCCGGCCCCATTTAAACTGTTTAGATAGTATAGTTTTCTTATGCTTCACCCTCTTGCCATGTTAACCAACATTTAATCTTGTTGGGTACATAACCAAGATCGAACTAAATAAGTCATGTGGTGTTTCGTCAATATGCAACTCGTTGCATATTGAGCTCCACTTAATTTGTAGGGTTGTTTGTGCGCTTTGCCATGCCATGCCTCATTAAACCGGACATGCATCATACTTGCTTGTGCATCATGCCATGTTTATGTGATGGATGTTTACCATGTTGTTTGCTTCTTTCCGGGTTGCTTCTCGCGTTAGCTTCGGTTTCGTTCCATAGTTGTGAGGATTCGTTCGACTACGTCCATTTGTCTTCTTCATGGACTCATTCTTCTTCCTTGCAGGATCTCAGGCAAGATGACCATACCCTCCAAATCACTTCTATCTTTGCTTGCTAGTTGCCCGCTCTTTTGCTATGCCGCGATACCTACCACTTGTTATATGCCATGCCATCTTTACAGAGGTGCTTACCATGTATTTTTGTGATATGTGTGGTGACTAGCACAAGCTTGCAAAGTAGTGCATTCGTTAATGCTGATTTCAGGGACTTAAAATTTCTCCAAGTCCTTGATCTGAGTTTATCAATATTCCATATGTTCATGTTGTTTCCTAGTGATCCGTGCCTCTTTGGAGGATGATCAGTAAGGATGATTTGTTAACATTGTGGTGCTCTATCTATCCATGTCTTTGTTTGCAATTATGGAGCACCCTAGCTTGATTCAATCGAGCTCTCCTTTTGCTATTTCGTGAATCCTGGCAGTTTGTTTACTTGTTAGCGATTTTGCCGAGGATGTTGTTGTTGATCAGTGCATGCTATGTTGTTGTTCTTGCCATGTCTAGCTTATATAATATGTATTCTTGATGGGTGTATGCTTAGATTGTCATGACTTGCTCTGTAGTGAGTGCATCGAGCTCGTAAACATGCCTACTCGTTAACATATTTGTATGCTCCAGTTTTTCTCTAAGTCTGTAACCTGATTATGTTTTTGCCATGTTCACATGCTTGCAATTGTATTTTCTGATCCCTTTTGGCTCAAGGTCACTAAGGGACTTTTGTTAAGTGCTTTGAGTAGCTTCATGTCATGCCTTTCTTTGCCATGTTAAGTTCCTGTATCATATAGTTTTCATGCTCCAAAGTGTGCTACCTGATCTGAAATTCCAGACTTGTGTTAATTTCACTAAGTCAACCTGTTTATCAATTGCACTTTTGCCATGCTTGTTTGAACCTGTTAATGGATGAATTGGCCGTAGCTCAGTGTTCATATTTTTTCAAGCTTCATGAGTGGATCCCTGCCATGTATTTTGTTGTCATGTTTGAGTGCTGTAGCATGTTTATCTTGATGCATTTAGATGGCTACTTACTGTTTATCACAGACCGGTGCCATATTTGTTTTGCTTGCCATTTCCAAACCGTGCATCCGATTCTGGTGTTCTTTATATAGATTTCAACCGAAATCACCTCAACTTTCCAGTGGCACTCTTGGATTTCCCTGTTTAGGCCAGGTTCAATCATTCCTTGTCAAATCTTGCATATGCATCACATATCGCATCCCGCATAGCATACCATGTTTGCATCATGTTTGTTTGAGTTTTGCACGTGGTTGATTGTGTTCCTTTTGCTTGTTTGTCTTGTTTGGGTAGAGCCGGGAGACTAGTTCGCTAACGAGGAGCCCGTTGAGTTCGCTTACGAGGATCAAGTCAACTCTGACAACTTTGCAGGCAAGATGATCATACCCTCGAAATCAATTCTATCTTTGCTTGCTAGATGCTCGCTCTTTTGCTATGCCTATGCTACGATGCCTACCACTTGCTTATCATGCCTCCCAAATTGCCATGTCAAACCTCTAACCCACCATGTCCTAGCAACCCGTTGATTATCTAAGTTACCACTTTGCTCAGCCCCTCTTATAGCGTTGCTAGTTGCAGGTGAAGATTGGAGACCGTTCCTTGTTGGAACATTGTTTATTTGTTGGGATATCACTATATTATCTTGTTATTTTAATGCATCTATATACTTGGTAAAGGGTGGAAAGCTCGGCCTTTTGCCTAGTGTTTTGTTCCACTCTTGCCGCCCTAGTTTCTGTCATATCGGTGTTATGTTCCCAGATTTTGTGTTCCTTACGGGGTTGGGTGATAATGGGAACCCCTTGACAGTTCGCCTTGAATAAAACTCCTCCAGCAATGCCCAACCTTGGTTTTACAATTTGCCACCTAGCCTCCTTTTCCCTTGGGTTTCCGGAGCCCAAGGGTCATCTTATTTAATCCCCCCTGGGCCAGTGCTCCTCTGAGTGTTGGTCCAAACTGCGCAGCCTGCGGGGCCACCTCGGGGAAACTCGAGGGTTGGTTTTACTCGTAGCTTGACCTATCTGAGTGTGCCCTAAGAACGAGATATGTGCATCTCCTATCAGGATTTGTCAGCACATTCGGACGGTGTTGCTGGACTTGTTTTACCATTGTCGAAGTTGTCTTGTAGAACCAGGATACCGAGTCTGATCGGAATGTCTCGGGAGAAGGTTTATCCTTCGTTGACCGTGAGAGCTTGTGATGGGCTAAGTTGGGACTCCCTGCAGGGATTTGAACTTTCGAAAGCCGTGCCCGCGGTTATGGGCAGATGGGAATTTGTTAATGTCCGATTGTAGATAACATGAACCTTAACTTAATTAAAATGAATCAACTGCGTGTGTTACCGTGATGGTCTCTTCTCCGGGGAGTCCGGGAAGTGAACACGGTGTTGGAGTAATGTTTGCATAGGTTGTTCTCTAGTTCTTTGTTCATGCTTTGCCTTCTCTTCTCGCTCTCTTTTGCGAATAGGTTAGCCACCATATATGCTAGTCGCTTGCTGCAGCTCCACATATTACCTTGCCTTACCTATAAGCTTAAATAGTCTTGATCGTGAGGGTGCGAGATTGCTGAGTCCCCGTGGCTCACAGATTACTTCCAAACCAGATACAGGGCCCGATGACTCCGTTCCAGATGATGCGCTTGAGCTTAAGTGGGAGTTCGACGAAGACTCACGCCGTTATTATGTGTCTTTCCCTGATGATCATTAGTGGTGTCCAGTTGGGGCGATCGGGACCATGTCGCTTGTTGGGGTTGATCTTTTATTTTGGTACCGTAGTTGAAAGCACAAGTGCTCCCTAGGTGGTTTTGATAATTGATGACAACATATCTCTTGTTGGACTAACATTTCTATCTAGCATGTTTTAGATAAGTTCAACAATGGAGTGGCATGGACTAAAGGTTGTGGGAACTCCTTCAAGATGCTAAGGACAAAGGATTGGCTAAAGCTTAAAGCTCAAGACTCTTCATTTTACATTTTAGTGATCCAAGATCACATTGAGTCCATAGGAAAAGCCAATACTATCAAGGAGGGATGAGGTGTTGCTTAATGAGCCTCTTGCTTCATGTGCTTAATGATATGCTCCAAAATCCTCAGCTACTTTCCCACTTCCACATATGACCTAAACCCTAAGCCAAACTCGGTCCTACCGATTCTTCCTATCCGGCGCCACCGAGTTTCACGTGTAATAAGCCACTGCCAAACCCTAATCAGTTCGGTCTCACCGATGGGATCTCGGTCTCACTGAGATGGGCTTGCAAACTCTCTGTTACCCATTGCAATATTCTCGGTCCCACCGAGATATGCAATCGGTCCCACCGAGTTTGCTTGGCTAAATCTTAGTTTCACTTATTACCCAAATCGGTCCCATCGAGTTTGAGTAATCGGTCAAACCGAGTTTTGGATTTACCCTAACCCTAGCACATCGGTCCCACCGAGTTGATCCAGTCGGTCCCATCGAAATCTCTAATGGTCACTAGGTTTACCTTTTCGGTCCGACCGAGTTTGTTGATTCGGTCCCACCGAGATTGGAAAACTGTGTGTAACGGTTGGATTTTGTGTGGAGGCTATATATACCCCTCCACCTCCTCTTCATTTGTGGAGAGAGCCATCAGACTAAGCCTACACTTCCAGCATCCTATTTCTGAGAAAGAACTACCCACTCATGTGTTGAGGCCAAGATATTCCATTCCTACCATATGAATCTTGATCTCTAGCCTTCCCCAAGTTGCTTTCCACTCAAATCTTCTTTCCACCAAATCCAAATCCTATGAGAGAGAGTTGAGTGTTGGGGAGACTATCATTTGAAGCACAAGAGCAAGGAGTTCATTACCTACACACCATTTGTTACTTCTTGGAGAGTGGTGTCTCCTAGATTGGCTAGGTGTTACTTGGGAGCCTCCGACAAGATTGTGGAGTTGAACCAAGGAGTTTGTAAGGGCAAGGAGATCGCCTACTTCGTGAAGATCTACCGCTAGTGAGGCAAGTCCTTTGTGGGCGATGGCCATGGTGGGATAGACAAGGTTGCTTCTTCGTGGACCCTTTGTGGGTGGTTGCTTCTTCGTGGACCCTTCGTGGGTGGAGCCCTTCGTGGACTCGCGCAACCGTTACCCTTTGTGGGTTGAGCCCTCCGTGGACTCGTGCAACCGTTACCCTTTGTGGGTTGAAGTCTCCATCAACGTGGATGTAGGATAGCACCACCTATCCGAACCATGGGAAAAACATCCGTGTCTCCAATTGTGTTTGAACTCTCCAAACCCTTTCCCTTACATTCTTGCAAGGTGCATGCTTTATATTCCGCTGCTCATATACTCTTTGCATGCTTGCTTGATATGTATTGTGAATGTTGAAATTATGCCTAAACTCCACTTAAACTGAAAAAGCTTAAAAATTGCAACTTTAGCATTAAGTGTCTAATCACCCCCCTCTAGACACATCTACTTCTAGATCCTACAAGTGGTATCAGAGCTTTGGTCTCCATTGCCTTGGTTTAATCACCATTGGAGGAAGATGGATGTGTCTACATTAGGGAGTCTTAGACATAGAGTGCCTATTCTTGATGGAGAGTATTTTCATGAGTGGAAAAATGAGATGCTTGTAATCTTCAATCAATATCATTTGAACAAGTATATTGCTAGCCCTTGTGCACCTCATATTGATCCTTTGCATCCTACCCTAGATGAAGATATTGACATGATTCGCAATCTTAGAACTATTGAGCTCATCATTAGAGGATTGCCCAAAAATTTGATTGCTAGTTTGCCTACTCTAAATTGTGCCTATACTATATGGAAATTTCTTGAGGAACGATTTCCCGATCATTCCTTGAAAACTTTGGATGAAATTCTCCATAAATCTATTGCCTTGAGTAAGATGAACTCTAGTGATCCTAGTTTTGGTAATTGTCTATTTGAACTTACCAATCTTAAGCATGCTAAAGGAGATGTTGGAATCATTAATGATATCATATTCAAAGCTATAAGAATTCATAAAAGTGACCACTTTGATGATCATTTATCTAATGAATTACCCTCTCTAGGAAATGATGAGTCACAAGATCATGATGAACATGGATACTATGATGATGATGATAGTGACTTCGATCTTGATGATGCAATGAGACATTTTGGTCTTATGGCAAATCTTCGGGGATATGAATCAGGAGGAAAGGAATGGGTTCTTGATAGTGGATGTACTGATCATATGACCGGAGATGAAGAGATGTTTCGTGAGCTTGCTAAAAATGACGGCCCTCGAAAATATGTCACCTTTGGTGATAATTCAAAGGGTAAAGTGGTTGGCCTTGGTAAGGTGGCCATCTCACATGATAGTTCCATTCAAAATGTCATGCTCGTTGAATCTCTCGGCTACAACTTACTTTCACTATCTAGACTTGCTGATTTCAGTTTGAATGTCCTATTTACTGAAGTAGATTGCCAAGTATTTCGTCGAGACAATCATAAAATGGTCTTTACCGGTATGCGTAGAGGTGATCTTTACAATGTCGATTTCTCTAAAAAGGCACAACCTAAAACTTGCTTTGTTGCTAAATCCTCAAAAGGTTGGTTGTGGCATAGACGACTAGGTCACATTGGCATGAGAAACCTTGACAAGCTTATTAAAGGAAATCATATCCTTCGAGTTAACGATGTCATATTTGATAAGGATAGACTTTGCAGTGCTTGTCAAGCAGGTAAACAGGTTGGAGGAAGACATCCCGTGAAGAACATCATGACCACAAGGAGGCCACTCGAGCTACTTCACATGGATCTTTTTGGTCCCAACGCCTACAAGAGTCTCGGTGGAAATTCTTTTGGTATAGTTATAGTTGATGATTTTTCAAGATTTACGTGGGTGTTCTTTCTTAATGACAAGTCGCATGTCCAAAAGATCTTCAGAAACTTTGCTAGGAAGGCCCAAAATTAGTTTGATGTGAAGATCAAGAAGGTTCGGAGTGACAACGGAACGGAGTTCAAGAACGCAAATGTGGACACCTTTCTTGACGAAGAAGGGATTTCACAAGAGTTCTCGGCTACGTACACACCTCAACAAAATGGAGTTGTTGAGAGGAAGAACCGGACGCTCATCGAAATGGCAAGAACGATTCTTGATGAATACAAGACGCCAAAGCACTTTTGGGCAGAAGCAGTTGAGACAGGTTGTCACGCAACAAATCGCTTATATCTTCACAAGCTACTCGGCAAGACGGCATACGAGCTTCTCACCGGTAACAGACCCCAAGTTGGATACTTTCGAGTATTCGGCTCAAAGTGCTACATTCTTGATAAGCATCGTCGTTCAAAGTTTGCTCCTAAATCTCATGAAGGTTTTCTACTTGGTTATGGCTCAAACTCTCACACTTACCGTGTCTACAACAATTTCACCCGAAAGGTTGAAGAGACGGTAGATGTGAAGTTTGATGAATCTAATGGCTCGCAAGTAGAGCAATTGCCAATTGATGTAGGAGACAAAGACCCTTCAGAAGCAATTCAAGACTTGTCCATTGGCAAAATTCGTCCAACGGAGGTGAAGGAGAGTACTTCATCCGTCCAAGTGGAAGCTTCTACTTCACGACAAGGTGAACCAAGAATCGACACGGAAGCATCCACAAGTGGGACACACCAAGATGAAGAAAACGAGGAAATACATCAAGACGAACATCAACAACCTCCTTCTCCACCACGACAAGAGAACGACGACGTCAACAATGAAGAAGGCCAAGAAGAAGAACAAGATGAAGAAGATGTTCAACGAAGACCCAAGCAAAAGCTCTCACGACTTCGAGCAAGAATTGCCAAAGATCATCCCGTCGAGCAAATCCTCAATGATATACAAACCGGGAGAATCACTCGCTCAAAAACTCGTTTAGCTAACTTTTGTGAAAACTATTCATTCATCTCTAGCATTGAACCTAGGAAGGTTGAAGAAGCATTGGAAGATCCGGATTGGATAAACGCTATGCATGAAGAGCTACACAATTTTGAGAGAAACCAAGTTTGGACATTGGTTGAGAAGCCCGACAACAACGACAACATCATTGGTACCAAATGGGTGTTTCGCAACAAGCAATATGAAGATGGACAAGTGGTTCGCAACAAAGCACGTCTCGTCGCCCAAGGATACACACAAGTCGAAGGTATGGACTATGGTAAGACATATGCTCCCGTTGCTAGACTTGAGTCCATTCGCATCTTACTTGCCTATGCTAATCACCATAATATCACCCTGTACCAAATGGACATAAAAGTGCTTTTCTAAATGGTGAAATAGAGGAGGAAGTTTATGTCAAACAACCTCCCGGCTTTGTCAATCCTAAGAAACCAAATCATGTTTACAAACTTCACAAAGCTCTTTATGGTCTTAAATAAGCTCCTAGAGCATGGTATAAATGCTTGACCAAGTTCCTTACTACAAGTGGTTTTGAAATTGGTAAAATTGATTCTACTCTTTTTACTAAAAGGGTTAATGGAGAACTATTTGTATGCCAAATTTATGTCGATGATATCATATTTGGTTCAACTAACCCTCTCTTTAGTGAAAAGTTTGGAAAGCTAATGTCAGAGAAGTTTGAGATGTCTATGATGAGTGAACTCAAATTCTTTCTCGGTTTGCAAATCAAGCAAACTAAGGAAGGTACATTTGTCTCTCAAACAAAGTACACCAAGGACTTATTCAAGAAGTTCAATATGCAAGAATGCAAAGGTATGTCTACACCCATGCCTACTAGTGGACATAATGATTTGACCAAAGATGGTGAACCAGTTGATCAAAATGTTTATCGCTCTATGATTGGTTCATTGTTATACCTATGTGCTTCACGTCCCGATATTATGCTAAGTGTGTGCATGTGTGCACGATATCAAGCTGCTCCTAAAGAATGTCATCTTAAGGCTGTGAAAAGGATAGTGAGATATTTAATCCATACACCAAATTTTGGCATTTGGTATCCTAAGAGGTCTCTTTTGATCTTGTTGGCTATTCCAACTCGGATTATGCCGGATACAAGATTGATAGATAGTCCACTTCGGGTACTTGTCAATTTCTTGGTAGATCTCTTGTGTCTTGGTCTTCCAAGAAACAAAACTCGGTATCCTTATCCACCACCAAAGCGGAATACATTACCACTGGTTCATGTTGTGCTCAATTACTTTGGATGACCCAAACTCTTAAAGATTATGGGATTTATGTGAAACATGTTCCACTGCTTTGGGACAATGAAAGTGCTATCAAAATTGGTCATAATCCTGTACAACATTCTCGAACTAAGCATATTGAAGTTCGTCATCATTTCATTCGAGATCATGTTGCTAAGGGTGACATCAATCTTAAGCATGTTCGCACCGATAAGCAATTAGCGGATATATTCACTAAACCACTTGATGAGAAAGTGTTTTGCAGGTTGAGAGGAGAATTGAACATCATTGATGCTTCGAACTTGGAGTAGAAACTCCATTGGATACATGGAAGACATGAGCTTATGACTAATCCATGATATATCTCTTATGATAACTATCTTATGTCTTGGATATATTTGCACCTTGCATGTTGTCTAACCCATGTAGGTGCTTGGTTGAATCTAATTCCATGAGATTGCGACTCACTCACATCTTGAGCAATCTCTACATCACCAAGACTCTACACAATAGTGATTGAAGACAAGGAAGCACAAAACCATTCAAACATATCCTTTGACAAATTCTATGTTAAGCTTCATGATTGTCATTTTTGGATACACAAGTGCTCTTCCTTGCAAGAACTAACCCATGTAGGTAGATGAACTCAAACTCCAAGTGGTGCTCCCAACTCTTGATGAGCTACATCAACCTTGAGCACCCACACAAGTTCAACTACATGAGCAAGAACCACACCACCACCCAAGGTATGTTATTCCATCTTAGAGAAGCTTTACTCCAAGACATGAGTCAAAGCAACTCAACAAGATGTGAATACATCAAGATGCTTAAAAGAAAAATGGTAACCCCATTTTGAGCTTAAACGATGAGTATGACCTATGATCAAGTGTTCTCACTTGACTCCTAAGTCAATATACTCTAACATAGGTGACTATGTCACCGCCCAACTCTAGATGAAGCTCTCTTGTGTTCTTTCTTTGTGTTATTGCATTTGTCTCATGCATGTTTATTTTCTCTCTCCTTTTTCAAAAACAAAAAAAACTTCATCTAGATCTTTCAGTTTCTTCTCTTTTCTCTTTGTTTTTGTTCTGCATTTTCTGCACTTAATTCCTTGCAAATCCTTCAGGAAATTCATTGCAAATCTTTGTGAGATCCTACATGTCTAGTGAGCTGAGGTTACAAGTGTTTTTCTCTGTGTAAACTCGGTTTCACCGACTTGCAATTTTCGGTCCAACCGAATCTTTTCGGTACCACCGAAATGTGCCACTCGGTGCCACCGACTTTGCAATCAGAAAAACAGTTTGCCACTTGTTCTACATTTCTTCTGATCCAGCTCCACTCAATGAATCTTGTCCTCTACAAGCATCACAATTTTATCCTCTGCTTTGTGCTGAATCTCAAGGACCAAACCTATTCGACGGATTCCAGGAAAAACCTTCTTGGAAATTGATGTCAAATGGGGAGAAAGAGATCACATCAAAGCTCAAGGGGGAGAGAAAGTCTCAAGGATCCCAGATGTTGTTAAGGGGGAGAGAGAGATTTCCCAGATGTTATTAAGGGGGAGAGAGAGATTTCCAGGGAGGGAAAATACTCAAGGATCCCAGATGCTTGATGTTCAAGAGGAGAGATGTCACATGTCTTTTTGGGGGAAAGACATGTATTTGCATTAAGCTCTATCCATTTGTATCTTTCAGCTCTGATTTTCTGTTCCCTATCTTCTCCCAATATCCCATGTAAGATTCAGGGGGAGCAAGACACCTAAGGGAAAGAAATCAGTCAAATTCATTGCATATCTTTATTCTTGGGGACATGTTGAATTCAATGTGGTACCTTGTACTCACTCTCTACATGTCATCCCAGTCTTGGTATTCTTGTGGTTTCTTTTGTTTGCTCTGGCTAGTGGATGTACCTGTGTTATCTAACCTTGTTTGTGCAGGTTCATTCCATCCTAAGCCAACTCAAGACCACAAGGTAAGTATATGCATCAAAATCATGAGTATGAGGAGTTCTTGCTTATGTACATACTGTTTGCAAGAAGGACTCATGAGCATGAAGGTACTTTCCTTGATAATCTTTTGCTCTGATGCATATGGCCAAGATGCATGTAACACATCGCCTACTCTGTCATGGTTATGCTCTCACATGTCTCTATATTTCATATTTACATGAGTGCATACATGTAGGGGGAGCCTATGCTTGTTACATGTCCTTCCAAAGCTTTACTTGCTGTTCTTTATATCTTTATCTAAGGCTTTGATGTATGTTGCCACCAATTACCAAAAAGGGGGAGATTGAAAGCACAAGTGCTCCCTAGGTGGTTTTGATAATTGATGACAACATATCTCTTGTTGGACTAACATTTCTATCTAGCATGTTTCAGATAAGTTCAACAATGGAGTGGCATGGACTAAAGGTTGTGGGAACTCCTTCAAGATGCTAAGGACCAAGGATTGGCTAAAGCTTAAAGCTCAAGACTCTTCATTTTACATTTTAGTGATCCAAGATCACATTGAGTCCATAGGAAAAGCCAATACTATCAAGGAGGATGAGGTGTTGCTTAATGAGCCTCTTGCTTCATGTGCTTAATGATATGCTCCAAAATCCTCAGCTACTTTCCCACTTCCACATATGACCTAAACCCTAAGCCAAACTCGGTCCTACCGATTCTTCCTATCCGGCGCCACCGAGTTTCACTTGTCATAAGCCACTGCCAAACCCTAATCAGTTCGGTCTCACCGATGGGATCTCGGTCTCACCGAGATGGGCTTGCAAACTCTCTGTTACCCATTGCAATATTCTCGGTCCCACCGAGATATGCAATCGGTCCCACCGAGTTTGCTTGGCCAAATCTCAGTTTCAGTTATTACCCAAATCGGTCCCACCGAGTTTGAGTAATCGGTCAAACCGAGTTTTGGATTTACCCTAACCCTAGCACATCGGTCCCACCGAGTTGATCTAGTCGGTCCCACTGAAATCTCTAACGGTCACTAGGTTTACCTTTTCGGTCCGACCGAGTTTGTTGATTCGGTCCCACCGAGATTGGAAAACTGTGTGTAACGGTTGGATTTTGTGTGGAGGCTATATATACCCCTCCACCTCCTCTTCATTTGTGGAGAGAGCCATCAGACTAAGCCTACACTTCCAGCATCCTATTTCTGAGAAAGAACTACCCACTCATGTGTTGAGGCCAAGATATTCCATTCCTACCATATGAATCTTGATCTCTAGCCTTCCCCAAGTTGCTTTCCACTCAAATCTTCTTTCCACCAAATCCAAATCCTATGAGAGAGAGTTGAGTGTTGGGGAGACTATCATTTGAAGCACAAGAGCAAGGAGTTCATTACCTACACACCATTTGTTACTTCTTGGAGAGTGGTGTCTCCTAGATTGGCTAGGTGTTACTTGGGAGCCTCCGACAAGATTGTGGAGTTGAACCAAGGAGTTTGTAAGGGCAAGGAGATCGCCTACTTCGTGAAGATCTACCGCTAGTGAGGCAAGTCCTTTGTGGGCGATGGCCATGGTGGGATAGACAAGGTTGCTTCTTCGTGGACCCTTTGTGGGTGGTTGCTTCTTCGTGGACCCTTCGTGGGTGGAGCCCTTCGTGGACTCGCGCAACCGTTACCCTTTGTGGGTGGAGCCCTCCGTGGACTCGCGCAACCGTTACCCTTTGTGGGTTGAAGTCTCCATCAACGTGGATGTAGGATAGCACCACCTATCCGAACCACGGGAAAAACATCCGTGTCTCCAATTGCGTTTGAACTCTCCAAACCCTTTCCCTTACATTCTTGCAAGTTGCATGCTTTATATTCCGCTGCTCATATACTCTTTGCATGCTTGCTTGATATGTATTGTGAATGTTGAAATTATGCCTAAACTCCACTTAAACTGAAAAAGCTTAAAAATTGCAACTTTAGCATTAAGTATCTAATCACCCCCCTCTAGACACATCTACTTCTAGATCCTACAATAGTCGGACCATGAGTGCATTGGATGATTGTAATGTTATTCATGTACTTTGTGTGACGTGGCGAGTGTAAGCCAACTATGTACCTTTCCCCTTATTATCTATTTACATGGGTTGTTGTGAAGATTACCTTACTTGCGACATTGCTTGAACGTAAGTAGTTTCAGGATCACTTCTTGATCACTTCTAGTTCACGACCATGCTTTGCTTCTCTTCTCGCTCTTATTTGCGTATGTTAGCAACCATATATGCTAGTGCTTGCTGCAGCTCCACCTCACTACCTTTTCCTACCCATAATCTTAAATAGTATTGATCTTGCAGGTGTTAGATTGTTGAGTCCCCGTGGCTCACAGTTACTTCCAAACAATTGCAGGTGCCGATGATACCAGTGCAGATGACGCAACTGTGCTCAGATGGAAGCTCGATGAAGATCTTGTTCATTGTGTTGTTTCGTTCCCAGCTGATCAGTAGTGGGGCCCAGTCGTTGCGATCGGGGATCTTTTGCATTAGTGGTTGTCTTCCTTATTTTGGTTCCGTAGTCGGACCTTGATTGTATTCGGGATAATGTAATGCTATATTTATGTATTGTGTGAATTGGCGATGGTAAGCCAACTCTTTATCCCATTCTAATTTAGTACATGGGATGTGTAAAGATTACCCCTCTTGCGACATGCCTACAATGTGGTTATGCCTCTAAGTCATGCTCCGACACGTGGGAGATATAGCCGCATCATGGGCGTGACACGACCCATCCTCTTGCATGCGCCAGAACACTTTGATACGCGTCATGAAACTTGTGGTTGCAAAATGGGCATCGATATCCGCCGTTCCAGGTCCTAATACGCCTGTTATGCATTCCTGCATAAAGCTCCCTCATGATTTGCCTCTTGTACCTCCTCTAGCCATCTTCATCCTCGCTGTCCACATCGTCAGATGACACCTATACAAATAGTAAAACAAATTTGGTATCAAATCAATTTTTACATGCCGTGAAGTAGGATTATGAATTTATGGCTATTTATTTATACATATCCGGTGATTATGGTTCGATTTTAAAAACATTCGTCTATGTACAGACAAATCTTGAAGAAAATAATGGCAAAACATATGTAGGTCATTCAAAATCAATTGTTAACTCCTGGCTAGGAATTACTAGCACGAACACTAGCCCTAGTCGGATTACTAGTAGAAATCATTTGCACAAATGAAACAACTAATCACTTATCACTTGTACCATTCAAACAGTCAATACACTACACGGATCTAACGAAACTTACTTAGATTTCATGGATTCGGAGAACATAACCGTAGGATTTCTATTCCAAAAAGGGGGAGGCGGGAGTAACCAGAGAAACCCTATGATCTATTTGACACATAAATGGGTATAGATGTCACGCCCAATATGCAATCCTATCCAAACGGAAGTCGAAAATCCCATCCAAGGTTAGAGCCGCATATTGAAATGCTTTTGCAAGGTGGATATCATTACATCATACCATACATAATAGATGGGGATACATACAAGGCATACAAATTCCACAAGAATACATCAATCCATCATATACGAGAACAACATCCGACTATGGATGAAACACAAACAGAAACTCAAACGACATCCACTCTGCTAGCCCAGGCTACCGACCAGGAACCTATCCCAAGATCGACGACGAAGAAGAAGAAGATCTCCAAACCAAGTAAACATCGCTCTCACGTCATGATCATTGCATTACCTAGACCTGCAACTGTTGTTGTAGTAATCTATGAGCCACGAGGACTTAGCAATCCCATTACCATGGGTATCAAGACTAGCAAAGCTTAATGTGTATGGAATGTATAAGTGATGAGGTTGAAACAAGTGACTAAGCATTATATGGTGGCTAAATTACGAGTACAAGAGTAATATGAGAAACTACGCAAATGGCCACAATCTAGTAATGATCAAGAAGTGATCCTGAACTACTTACGTTCAAACATAACCCCACTATGTTCCCTTCTCGAACTCACTCAAAAAGAGACGGTCACGGTTACGCACGCGGTTGGTGTATTTTAATTGAGTTTAGTTCAAGTCCACTACAACCGGATATTAACAAATTCCCATCTGCGACATAACCATGGGCACGGCTCTTGAAAGTTTAAACCCTGCAGGGGTGTCCCAACTTAGCCCATGACAAGCTCACGATCCGCGGAGACAATCCTCTATCGCGGGACCCTCCGATCAGACTCGGAATCCCGGTCCACAAGACATTTCGACAATCTTAAAACAAAATCAGCAAGACCACCCGGTGCGTCGATACCTCGATAGGATCTGCGCTTCTCTCGTTCTTAGGACAACAACATTTATGCAAAGTGGACGGTAGCCAAAACACCATCGAGTTGCCCCGATGCGGCCCCGCCGACTGCTAGGTAGGTGGACCTACACTCATGTGGAGCACTGGCCCGGGGGTTGATTAAGGGACCTTGGGGCCAGCAAGTACCTATGGAAGTTTTAGTTTTTATTAGGAAAATGGTAAGACCAATGTTGGGCCTTGCTGGAAGAGTTTTATTCAAAGCGAACTGTGAAGAGGGGCCCATAAACCCTCACCGTGTTAGGGACGCAAAATCAAGAAACATAACACCGGTATGACAAAAAACTAAGGCGACAAGAGTGGAACAAAACACCAGGCAAAAGGCCGAGCCTTCCACCCTTTACCAAGTATATAGATGTATTAATCAAATAAGAGATATTGTGATATCCCATGATATCCATGTCCCAACGTTGAGCAACTTTGCTACTGCACCTGCAACTCGCAACTCTATAAGAGGGGCTGAGCAAAGCGGTAACATAGACAAACAACGGTTTGTTGGGATGGTGGAAAGGTTAGAGGCTATCATCGCAATTTAGGAGGCTCGATAAACAAGTGGTAGGTAGCGCGACATAGCGATAGCATCGAGACAACTAGCATAACAAAGATAGTAGTGACATCCTAGGTGACGGTCATCTTGCCTGAAATCCCGCTAGGAAGAAGATCGAGTCCATGAAGAAGACGAACCAACGTAGACAAACCAAGCGTAGTTGAACGAATCCTCACGATTGCAACGAAACATGAACTATTGAGAAGGAGCACAACCAGAAAGAAGCAAACAACACGGTAAACACACAACACATAACATGGCATGAAGATCGTCCAAGTATGATGCATGACAAGCCTACATGATGCTACTCGTGGCAAGAGATGATGCACATAAGAACAAAACATCAACGCAAGTTTAAATGAGTCAGGAAACAACATATAACAATTTTGGAAACTCCCCATATGCAAATTTCGAAATTGGTCCAGATCTAAATAACACATTACGTTGAAGTTGTTAAACAGCAAGTTAAGGTGCACCATGATGATGTACACATCTTTCTAGTCAAGTTACATAGAAGGTTAATTTAATTCGGATCTACGGCCTAGAAGATATGAGCAAAACAAGTTAAACATGGCATTGATACATAATGCATTCAAACATCAAGCACGCATGCTCAAATCAAGGATGCCACAAGGCAAGATGAAAGTTAATTCATAACCAAGCAAGTTCCATGTAGAGCATGATCCAAACGGAGCCACGATTCAACACATACACTCAATACAAGTATCAAACACAATCTTCCCAAAACAGCAACTATGCACTTTGCAATCATGGAAACAACTTGCTACAGGAAGCATATGGACACGAACTTGATATGCAGTCAAAGTACAGATTACATGATTCAAATAACATCAAGGTTCAGGTTCATAGGCATCAGGATTAATCCATTATGATCAATTCAAAAAGCAACTTTATAACACAAATTATGACTTGGTGAAAAACAGGGCATACATGAGAGCAGGAATAACATGTTGACATGTTGGAGGCCTGAAACAATGATGCTATAGTGCAAGATCATAGTACCCAAAAGCATGACATTAAAGTACATGTTAAACATGGCAAAACATGATTACTAAACATCTCCATATAACCTCTAGATCAATAGCATTCGTCAAGACAAAATTGCGAATCATAAAAGATTCTCAGACTTGGTGGAAAACAGAGCAAGGCTCAAAACAGATTCATGATGCATACTTTGAGACAACAAAACTATATGCTACAGGAACATCTCATGGCATCAAAGGGCATGGCAAGCATGTACATGTCGAGCACTACAAAACATGATCACTGAGCTACTGCTAAACACCACTGGAACAGGCTCAAAACATCATGGCAAGATTGCAAATGATAACAGATTCACAGACTTGGTGAAATTACTATACATGGCAGAAAAAACGATAAGTAGGCTTGTTTACAAGCTTGGTTAACTTAACATAAAGCATATCATGGCAGGTGAATGTACCCAACAACAATAAGGCATATTTGTGCAGCTACTCATGGCAAGAACATGGTCATAGGATGAATAAATCACTAGCTATTCACATGGCAAGAACGAACTTACTGCTAACAGACTGACAACAACATTATTTAGCAAAATGAGAGCATGGTAAACACAAGCTACAACAGGCCATAATTGCAACAAAGGGAATGGATGGATAGGTCATAACATGATCTACAAAACATCCTTAATGAGAAGCTCCAGATTGTGCTTGGATTCACTTGTAGCATCAAGTTAACATGGCAACATAATGTAGGAGATTCATACTTAGCAGAAATTATCCAGTCACTGAAATCAGCAACAGCAAGTACCCTACTTTGGATGCTTGTGCTAGTCACCACAGGGCACATAAAAATACATGGATTGCACCACTGTAAAGATGGCATGAATATGCTCCTAAAACATGTTGACATGATGCTCAAAAGTTAATCACACAAAATGCTAGGAAAACGGCAAATCAACAAGTCATGATAACTTTAACAGATTATAATATTTAGCACCTTTGTAACGAGGATTAAGGCATCAAGATGAACAATAACATACATGGAAACTATACCATCATGTAGAGCATTCAATGATGAACATTTAGACATATCGTACATGCAAATCGGAGCAACATGCACAAAGATATGGCAGGTCAAACATGCACACATAATGTTTGGAATCGGGACTTGGAAGATTTCAACCTCGTGGAAAAAGTCAATGCAGATGCGGAACGGGTTGTGGCGAGGTGGATCGGGTGCGGGTCCGGCAAAGGAGGACCCGGGCGGTGGCGGCGACGTCTCTCCGGCGAGGAGATGGCCGGCGTTGAGCTCGGGGGCGGCGGATCTGGCGCCCCTTGCCCGGATCCGGCCGGGGGAGAGGCCGATGCACGACGGAGGTCAACGGAGAAAGCGTGGGAGGCGAGGAAGTGGAGGTCGCTAGAGGGCGGAGGCCACGCGACGGCGGTGCGGTAGCGGGGCGGCGCCGGGGTGCGGCGGTGGTGGGATGGCGATGCGCGGGCGAGCGGCGGCGCGTGGTCGGGCCGAGCGGGCCTGCCTCAGCCCCGGTGGGCCGCATAGTGGGGAGGCGCGGTGGAGGGGAACATGGTGACGTGTCGGCTCGTCAACGGTTGTGGTTGCTGGCGCGAACGTGTCCAGCGCGGGCGGACGCGTCTGGCGGCGCGGAGGAAGAGGAGGCTAGTTTTTTTGCCCGAAATTTCGGAGGGGGAGGTGTTTATATAGGTAGAGGGAGCTAGGAGAGGGCTATTGAGGTGCGGTTTTCGCCCACCCAATCATGATCCAACGGCGAAGAGCATGGAGGGGGTTTAGCTGGGCTAGTGGGCTGTTGTGGAGGGGTGCTAGGCTGCAAAGAGAAGGAGGGCTTCGGTTAACGCGGTTAACCCTTGGGATATAACGACCTCCAAATGGAACGAAATTTGATAGGCAGCCTACCGGTGATATACCAAGACCACTCATCAACTGTCGGCCCATTCTGAGAACGTTTTTCTCCCACTCACAAAAGAAGAACTCGGAGGTGCGGTGGGTGCATGTGAGAGTGCCGGATGCCGAAACGGACAACAGAGAAAACTGGGAAACCCGGATGGATGCAAGTTTTGAAAAACATGCATATGAAATGCACATGATGACATGGCAAAGAGCAACACGCAAGCGAATGACATGGCAACGACGGCTAATAACTGGAAGACACCTGGTGGATCGGACTCGGGGCGTGACAACTCTCCTCCACTAACAGAAGATCTCATCGTGGAATCTCGGAACGAGACGGAAGAAAAGAGGATGAGGTGAACATGACTGCAAAAGGGAAGATGAACAAAGTTGAGAGCACTCGGGTATAAAGAGGAACAATGATAAGACGACACTCAAAAGCTCAAGGAATAAGATGGACTCCGAAACCACTCCGGTTAGAATAAGATTGAAATGGAATAAGAAGAAAGAATTGTGATTGAATCCTAGTTGAACATGGAATGGAATAGCGCATGAACTGGACAAGATGGAACGATACTTGGTGAGAGGAACAACACAATGCCTCCTAAAGAATTGAAAGAGTTGAATGAAAAGAATGAAGAAGAAAAATGGCATGTTCTACCACAATTGAGTTTGAAAATCATCTTTGCAAGGAAGTATTGAACGGAGTTGTTGGAAATTCAACAACGAAAATAATAAGCTTGTTGTGGACTTATTGAAAACATCTCAAAATTATGAGGTGATAACCGGCCACAAACGGAAATGATTGGATAGCTGAGAAGAAAGAAGAAATGCAAAACTCCACTTCAAAAGAATACGGAGAATTAATTGCACTTTGAGACACAAGAGGAAAAGATACTTGAGCTCCTCCAACAAGAATCTGAACCACCATGGAGAACTCCGGTAACAAAAGGATGATGAGATAGAATTGAAGGATTAAAAGAATAAGATAACGCCTTGTGATGATTTAGATATATCTTCGCGACGAGACAAGCGAGGGAACTTGGAACTCCGGAAAAGAAAAGAAGAACAACTTACAACCGAGAGATTATTCATCATGAACAATCTCTGAAGGAAATAATTAATCAACATGATGAAAGGAGAATAAGATTTATGTTATGTTTATCCTTCATCAGTTAAATTGATGAGAAGCAATGGGTTTGCATACTACTTATTCATGTTGGAAAAGATTAAGGGGAGATATAGTGCAAAACTTGTGAAGGTCTTCATGAACCACCAGTATGATTGGAAAGAACGATTGAATTTATATGATAACAAAGGAAGAGAAATCTTGAGCGAACCATCGTAAGAATTTGAAAATGAATGAAGATAGAGAATTCCTTGCTGGGAAGAATTAGAACAAGCACGAAGATACTTGAGGGAATTTAGAGACAAGAGAATGAAGAGATCATGAACTAATTAAAGAATACATGACAGATGCGCCGGGATAATTGGATAACGATAGCTGGAATGTGAGGACGAAGAATTCTTCTGGAATGATGTTCTTTGATGAACTAAAATGAAAAAAAATTCCTGACATACTCCGGATGCATAAGAAAAGAATTACTGACAAATGTAATATTTAGAGAGGATAACATGGAGCTAGCACCACGAATCTTCGAGAGACGAACAAGATTTATAGTTAAGCTCTTCTTCCATCTCCAAATGTTGATAATGACGACAAGGAAGACAACCAAAGTTGTTGAGATACTCTGGGAGAATGAAAAGCGAACAGGTTGAGCCAACATTGAAAATAATTTGAAATCGATCTTGGAAAAGCAACTGACTGATGGAAATCATTCTTATATCAAACTTGAAAAGAACTGGGAGTAACTCTGGAATAATTAGAAGAATTAGGTAAGATCCTGGGAAAGGACATGTGGGTTAGGGCCCGCGGAAAAGAAAATTACAATTGGAAATTGTTGCTTGAAAGCGAGATTGCACCGACTAAATTGAATGACTTGAATGAGATAACAATCATGAAATAGTTTGAAAGGATTAAGAATGGAAACTCAAATCTTCTGAGATATCTTCAACACTCCGGAACGATAAAATGGCGAGAGGCGAACGAGCAAGGGGAAACATCTGGGCCGATGGAAAGAATATGATCAACACCGAAAAATGAATTGGATCCACCAAAAGAGAAAACGAGACGAACAATGATGAACTAGACGAGAATTCACCTGTTGAAATAATTGAGAAATAATGAAGAGGCTATGTAAGAATGAAATTGATGCTCGAATAGACACTCAGACTCCGGTGTTAGGACCCCGATTCTAAGTCACACCGATCAAGCATGTAACACATCATATCACTTTGCGGCCTCACGCACGGTATTCCCACGGGTGCCACCTTACCTGGCCCAGGACCATTTGCGCCTTTTGGCTCACGAACATGATAGTGTCGCCATCATCCATATGACAGACAACCCGGGCCGACATGACTAGTCATGAACCCAAAGTGGCACTAACTTACGGGGACAGGCATACATGACCCAGTCTCGAATGTGTCGGTCATCAACATGTGAATTCGGGCTGTAGCAACTGGGCTAACATGACTTTAGGAACCCGGGCTGTAGTAGGCTAGCAGGACTCCAAAAATCACCACGTCACATTTCCCCAAAGGGAAAGACATAGGGACGAAGTGGGACACATGCCGACCAGTCTAAGTATTCTGGAGCAGTAGTAACTAAGCTAGAAGGACTCCGGTATACCGGGCTGTAGAAGACTACCATGGCTCAGTGGAAGCACTAGACTACATTTTCCCATAAGATAGGCTACCAAGGATAGACAACTAGGTTGTTGGATCCCACACATACCCAGCATTTCAATCATACACACAATATGCTTGATATGTGTAAATAAAACATGACATCACAACAAAACTCTACTACTCAAAGTATTTATTCATTAGTCTCTGAAGAGTCAGATATTACAAACATGGGTCTGATGACCCAGCATTCAAGTCATACAAGCAACAAGCACATGCGGAAGCTTATCTTGTCCGAGTATAGACAACTACAAAGGAAAAGGCTAAGAAGCCCGACTGTCTACAAGACTCTACGGAGGGCACAAGATCGTAGCTGAGGTAACAAGCTAAACGTCAGAGTCCACACCGAACTACTACTGAGACTGGAGTCTCTCTACAAAAACATAAATTAAGAAAACATGAGTACAAATGTACCCAACAAGACTTACAGCAGAGCTAACTACACATGCATCAGTACAACCAAAGGGGGTGGTGGAATTTGACTGCAACAAGCCAGCTTTGACTCGGTGGCTATCATGAACTACGATTGCAAGTAACTCTTTTGAGGTGGTGCACACGAGTCCACATATTCACCATATCAACACACCACTATGGATCCGCTCCCGTCTCCCTACGAGAACGCCATCCATAGCACTCACACTTATCTTGTGCATTTTAGAGTATCCACTTTCACTTGTCTATGAACTATACAGGCAACCCAGAAGTCCTTTACTGCGGACACGGCTATTCGAATAGATCATTTATAACCCTGCAGGGGTGTACTTATTCACACACTCTCTCGCCACTTACCACCATGTACACGTCGTGTATCTCGGCAACCTTCAAGCGGAAGCCTGGCAAGGGAGTCGGCCACGACCTGACTAACCACACAAGTCTCTAGTCCAGGTTTATCGCCTATTCGGGTTCCATCCGCAAGGAGATCTGGCCGGGGTTATTCTCACGGCCCCATACGATGAGAGCAGGGTTCCTGTCGTGGAATTGTCATGGCAGATGTCCTAGGTGTCAGGACTTAGTCGCGAGGCCAACGCATCTATGTGGTAGCTTGAGAGGGGTTGAGCGGGACGAGAGACGCGATGTTTTACCCAGGTTCGGCCCCTCACGGTGGAGGTAAAAGCCTACATCCTGCTTCATTCATATTGATGATGATGATCACGGTTACAAAAGTGCTCTATCTCGAGAGCTATTGTCTAAACCTAACTTGTCCAACTTGTGGAACTTGTGAATCTTCCTCCCTTTTGGGGAGCCCTGCCCCTCCTTATATATGTTGGAGGGGCGGGTTACATGTAGAGTCCTATTAGGATTAGGACAAGTCTATCTCTAATACAAACCGGATACAAGTCCAGGTCTTAACTCCTTGTAAGATAAATGTTCCTCATGCCTTTCCTCTTAAACCGGCCCACCATTATCATAAACCGGCATGTTGGGCCTTGGGCCTTGTCATCCATCTGGAACATGCACCGGGTCACCAATGAGTCTTCATGCTCGTGAATCGTCATACCAGTGAACCGCCAGACACGTAAACCGCCAGACATGTAAACCGCCAATCACGTAAACCGCCAATCCTCTGGCGGTTTACCAATGAAACGCCTAGTTCGGCCGGGTTATACTTCCGTCCGGTTTACGCCGCGGGGTATATCCCTGACATTAGCCCCCAAGTTTAGCTTGGATTTATTCATGGTACACTTATGCTGCAAAATAAACACAAGAACAAATTTGACAGGTTATGCTCCGGGTTAAGAATTTTTGTAAACCGGTACCTGATCATCCTTAAGTCCTTGTTATTTCCTCCTTCTGGGAAATCCGGGTCAACAGACCAGCTTCATAATCAATTTGCCGACATTGGTTTGTCACCAAGAAATATTGTGAAGAATAACTCCTTTGACTCACCTCCCAAAGCACCGGTTTAAGAAATATGGGTCTGAAAATACTTATCTGATATTCAGTCGGTTTCAAGATGTAAAACTTGCCGGTTTAATATTACCAAAATGGCCGGTTTATAAATATTGATGGCACCAGGTCATAATTGTTGTTGACACCGGGTCATGTAATTGATCTTCCTGATTTGCTCAAAACTGGTAAAATGAAGATATTCCTCCTTTATATGCATAATACCTGTAGCCCCCAAGTCTTAAGAGGAGAATAGTGATAACTTAAGACTTGCTCCAGTAAGTGTTTCAACCTTTGAAGAAATCCGGTTTGTTCATCTCAATTATATAAACTGAATACTCCATATATGTAACCCCCAAGTGCCGGGTTGTCATGCTTGCAGCAACCTGGGACTTGTAATTGCTTATAAAAACTTCAATCAGTGTAGCCCCCAAGGGCCGGTTCAGTAAGATAATATTGAGCTGGGACTTTATATATACTTCATTGAAAATAACATCATATGATGTGACTCCCATCATGGGGCTCGAACCCACGTCCACAAGGTTAAGGGCTTTGTGCTTTACCAACTGAGGAGTGGATCCTTCAATATAATGGATAAAAACTTGTGTACCTTGAATTGTTGACAGGAGCAATTGGTAGCCCCCAAGGGCCGGCTCATTATAATATGATGAGTCGGGTCTTCAATAAGACTAAAAATGACTTGGCATTAGCCCCCAAGTGTTATGATGCATGCTTGTAGCGATATGAGACTTGCATGTAATCTTGATTTGAATAATGTAGCCCCCATGTGCCGGGTTGTAAGCCTGCAGCGACTCGGGACTATTCCTTCCATTGTAGAATAGATCATATTCTTTGATAAAATAGTAGACATTGCGCTATAGCGACTTTGAAAACTCAATAATACCGATTATTAATAACCATAAAAATCCAGCCATGTTGGCTATTCAAGATAATATAATCCGGTGAAAACCTTATTCATTCAATATCATAATGAAAATTCAGCCAAATTTGGCTATTTGAATAATATAACTCAATAATTTATAAGCGCATAATTCTGATGGCGCAATCCAAATATATATATACTAGGGACTTATAGTCCAAAAACCAGGCCGGTTTAACAAACACCGGATAATTTCTCACCAAACTGGCGACTTATAGTCAAAAGCTAGGCCGGTTTAACAAACCTGTTTCTACATACAACAAGTTTAAAGTGTCCTGGCGGTTTACCGCCGGACGGGTCATAATGCCCAACATATAACCCGGGTTTATAACCAAGGCTGCACTTAAGAATAATCAAATATGAAATATATCATACCTGTGACATTGAATCACAGTGTTGGTTTTACCAGCTTTTTGTAGTAAGGGTGATAACCCAAATCTTGAGTACTGATAACTCCTTCCATATTGTGCCGGTTTATGATAAAACCATGCCGGGCTGTGATAAACACCGGTTTACTCCATAATAGGATGGTAACAGATAATCAAACCGGGCAGATAGCCGCCGGATTAAAAATGGACCGTGTTCCGTCAATTGACAGTGTGAACCGGTTGAAAACTTTGTCGGTTTAAAAAATGCAATAAAAAGAAAGAAAAATCTTTCAAATAAAAGTGTGAAGCAAAGGCAATGACAAAACCGTTTGCAAAAAAAGGCTTATTTGAGCTGATCAGATGGCGTTACCATGGCCGAACACGACCAAGCTCCCGATAGGTGTAACTATGGTTCTAGTTAGCCAGGTCCCCAAATGAAACTATGGCATTTATGCCGATCAAGTGGCATGGCAATGGTTCGGGTTCGACCAAGCCCCCAAGTGATTCTGTGGCCTTAGGCAGATCAAGAGGCATGACTGGTTCAGACGTGACCAAGTCCCCAAGTGATCTGGTGGCTCTCGCCTATCAAGAGGTATTGTATTGGTTCGGACACGACCAAACCCCCAAGTGATATAACATGATGCTTTAAAAAATGCCAACTCCAGGGGTTAACCGGAGGCCGCTTTAGAACAACTCCGTGTAACCACACATGATGTAAAAGAACAGAGACCCCGCTTTATGAAGTAGAAGCCCCCATGTGATCAATAATATGTCAGGCCAGTAAGGCGGGACACCCATGTTTGAACCGCGCATCATGGCAGCAGGTCCTCTTTGGCAATTTTTAACTTTTTGCAAGAGATAAATTCTTCTTGAACCGGGATCTTGAACCGGATATGGAGACCTTCAAAGCTTTGTGGGAGACATCTTTCCCTTGAACGGGATTTTAAACCGGAATCTTCATTTTTAGCCGGAAATTTTCTGACGGCCTTTAAACTCGAAATTGCGAGAAATTAATTCCTTTTTGAACCGCAAATTCTTAAACCGGATTTGAGAGCTTCAGAGCTTTATTGGAGAACAAATTTCCCTTGTACCGGATTGTAAACCGGAATCCTTTTTTGATGACCCGAAACTTCTTCATTGAGCCGGGATTTTGTAACTGTCATATACTTTCTAATCCGGAAACCTTCTGATAGCACGATGTGAATCCAGGACCGGGTTATCTTTCCCTCCAACGTATTGGAGTTCTTGACTTCACTGAAAACCAGCAACATTTGCTAAGTCATATCATTGTAGCCCCCAAGTCTCAAGGTGACTCGAGGAGTTGGCTTGAGATTCTCCATATTTGACCGTGATGTAAATTGGCATAACTTATATATCATTGGTGTTGACAGCACGATGTGAATCCCCAGAAGGTTGAGGTGACTGCGGCGGGTTATAAATGATCCCGTATGAGCCGTGTCAGCAACTCGGCGAATGGTTCCTTCCAACTGGATCCTTGAAGTTTAACCAAACTATAGTAACGGCGACTTGTGTGCATGTCCATTGAACCATCCAGTGCAGACGACAGTTGATGATAATTTGCCTCCAATTTGTGGGAAGAAAGGCGGGCTACCCATGTTCATACACAAGAAATAGCTCATGCAGACAGGTGCGGCCCGGTATGTTGATGTAGACCAGGCCGCGAGAGACGGACGACCGCAACATCAGAGGCAGCTCGGACAGATGAGTCGGCCGCGGTATTGTAAGCTGGTGCAGACGGGGAAGATCGGCACCGTGTCATAAACCGGCTCCGACGGGCGAGTTAATCGCGGGCGCAGTCCCGGCAAACTGATGTAAACCGGGCCACAGGGACGGCGACCTTCTCACGTTCATTCATCGAGTGGTAGGACACGGATGAAACGCCAGTGCAGAACGTTGCTAGCGTGTGCTCCGTGCCCGTAACATAGCGCCTCATTTGTAATGAACAATTGTCCTGCATAAACAGTATTGCAGACCAAGGCAAAGATAAACTGCTCATTGATAAAAATAATATGTACTAATAAATATATTTCATATGGGTATCACCTGATGTGTTTAGGCCGGAAATAACCTGCCATGAAGTTGATGATAACTGTATGAAGCTGAAATTAATCACGGGTGAACCGGCCACGGTGTGGTAAATCGGTGCGGACGGGTGAATCGGCCGTGATGTTTGTAAATCGGCGCGAACAATGAGTCGGCCGCATGCGTGGATGGATGTAAACCAAACAGCGGGGGCGGTGATTGCATGTGTATCCGTCGAGCAGCATGGCCCGGAAGAACGCCACTGCAAAACTATGCTGGCATGTGCTCCATGTCCGCGGTATAACAATACATTTGTCATAAATAATTATCCTACATAAAAACATTGCAGCAAAGATAGATTGTTTTTTGACAAAAAACAATATGTGTTAAAAGTAGACTCGGATGAATATCACCTGATTTATGGTGCGACCGTGACTGCAATAGCAGCCACCCGGTGATGCGGCGACTCACGGAGGAGGCGGTTCCATGCGAGGGCAAGCCTGATCCGGCTCAGGCGGTTCGAGACGGCTACTGAGACAATCGGGCCGGCCCGCGGCAGCTCGAGGCGCGGTTAGCCCGGAGCAGGAAACGGTCCTCCATGGTGGCTCGACGCAGGGAGACCCAGTGGCGCGGGGCGGCTCTCCGCGACTCATGTTTGATATGAACCGGAGCGGTTGATTCCAAGTCCATGCCCATGACCTCATCCTCTCCGGGTCATGGTTGTTTTAATGATTTTTTGTAGGATACGTGGCCTCCTAAATTTTCCTCATCCGCACATGCTGACAAGGATCCTGAGATCGAATTGATCCCGTGTCTTGTAGGCGCTGGAATCCCTGATTTTAATGACCAGCGGGCCTGAGTAACATAGAATCAATAAGGCTGCTCCCTTTACCGCCTCTGCTTTTATCTGCTTCAGGACTTGGGACGTACGTGGACGGCACGGACGCAGTAGTTGGACAGCTGCTAAAAGCGATCGGATTCAACCATTGAATCTTAATCTCTTTTTCCCAAAATATTGTACTGCCAGCTCCAAAATTAATAAGATGACGGATTCACCGGCTCTTCCCAATGGTTATCTCATGCCGGGTTATCTTGTGTGGTTGTTTTGTACCTGCTCTTTTTTCCTCCGGCACATCGCGAGCTCCTAGATCCATGAAGAAATCCCTTCAAGAACTCAACACCACCGTGCGCCTGGCCCCACGGTGGGCGCCAACTGTCGTGGAATTGTCATGGCAGATATCCTAGGTGTCAGGACTTAGTCGCGAGGCCAACGCATCTATGTGGTAGCTTGAGAGGGGTTGAGCAGGACGAGAGACGCGATGTTTTACCTATGTTCGGCCCCTCACGGTGGAGGTAAAAGCCTACATCCTGCTTCATTGATATTGATGATGATGATCACGGTTACAAAAGTGCTCTATCTCGAGAGCTATTGTCTAAACCTAACTTGTCCAACTTGTGGAACATGTGAATCTTCCCCCCTTTTGGGGAGCCCTGCCCCTCCTTATATATGTTGGAGGGGCGGGTTACATGTAGAGTCCTATTAGGATTAGGACAAGTCTATCTCTAATACAAACCGGATACAAGTGCAGGTCTTAACTCCTTGTAAGATAAATGTTCCTCATGCATTTCCTCTTAAACCGGCCCACCATTATCATAAACTGGCATGTTGGGCCTTGGGCCTTGTCATCCATCTGGAACACGCGCCGGGTCACCAATGAGTCTTCAGGCTCGTGAATCGTCATACCAGTGAACCGCCAGACATGTAAACCGCCAGACATGTAAACCGCCAATCACGTAAACCGCCAATCCTCTGGCGGTTTACCAGTGAAACGCCTAGTTCGGCCAGGTTATACTTCCGGCCGGTTTACGCCGCGGGGTATATCCCCGACAGTTCCCGAGGCACCAAACGGGCGTCCCGGTACACCGTGCCTCGTGTCTCTACCGCACCATAGCCCACCCCCAGGGTCAGTGCTATGCACGGCCCCCAACACATATCCTACAAACACCAGAAACTAGTTGCAACTCCTGGACAGAGATCGAGGCAATTAATAAGCCGAGAGGGGCCGAGTTACCGGAACCCAATGTGTGGTAGTAACTGTTCATGGATCACAAACACGGAACTCAGTTCCTGAGGACGGTTTCAATGAGACAACCCACCATGTACTCCTACATGGCCTCTCACTACTACCTTTACCAAATTGTGTTCACACACTTAGCTCTCAACAGTAGGACATGTTCACAACTTTCCAATTCATCCCCGATGAATCAGACCTGACATAACTCTAAGAAATAGCAGGCATGACAAACAAGCTTGAATGAGTAGGCACATCAAGGCTCAAACAACTCCAACTCATGCTAGTGGGTTTCATCTATTTAGTGTGGCAATGACAGGTCATGCAGAGGAAAGGGGTTCAACTACCGCAGCATGTAATAGTTGAATCGCTGTTGTCCTAATGCAGTAAAAGAGAGCAGGATGAGATAGTGGGATTATATTAGAATGAACAAGGGGGTTTTGTTTGCCTGGCACTTCTAAATATAGTATAGCTCTTCATCGATGTCATCGATCTCATCATCGGTACCATGTCTACTGAGGAGGAACAACCACCGGCAACAGAGAAAGAACACAATCAATGCAATGCACAATATAATGCATGATCATGACATGTTAATATGTTGTGATTTGAGCTAATGCAACAAGCAACGGGTTAAATGGAGTTGGTTTGAATCCAAGCTTCAAATTCAAACTCCAGATGTGAAGGTTTAAATGCTCTTTATACGATTTGTCCTAAACATCAGCCATAAGTTGTTCTAACATGCATGAAAATAGTACAGATAGATAGATTGGATTTTTTCTGATAATTTCTTATATATAAATTATTTCATTTGGAGTTACGATTGAATTTCTATGATTTTTAGAAGTTTAAGTTATTTTCCAAAATTTATAATTCATTTCTGATTTATTTTAATTCCAGAAAACATTTACTGCATCAGCATAACGTGTGGTGATGTCAATAGGTCAACAGTGTGGCTCCAGGTCAAACCTGACGTGTGGGGTCCACACGTCAGTGCCACATTTAGTTAACTGGGTTAATTAGTATTAAGCTAACCCTAATTAAAGTGTCAGCAGGGCTGGGCCCACACATCAGAGGGTCAATTGGTTAATTATGTTTAATTGTAAACTTAACTGAAGTTAGCAGGGCCCTGGGCCCACTTGTCAGTGACACAAGGGAGGTCAAATCCCCTGGTCAGCGGGGTAAAACCCGCCGGCGGTTAGTCGCCGACGAGGTCCGCGGCATTCGAACGCGTCGGAAACGCTGCTCCGGCCACGATTCGATGCGCAGGTGGGTGCTACGGGAAGCTGAAGGTGTGGTGTGTCCAATAGTGGCCTTGGACGGAGTTGGGGTGGCCAGAAACGGCGGCGGCGACAGGCTCAGGCGGTGGAGGGGCTCAGTGATGTGCGTGGGTGGTGTTGCGGGGTGCAAGCGGGAAAGGGGAGGCCCTAGCGAGACTCAGAGCGGGGCGACAAGCTCGGTGGACAGGCTCCCGGGACCAAACAGTCACCGGAGCATTGTCGGCGGCGAGCGCATGCGGCGGCCGGTTCGGACGGAGGTGGTGCTTTGGCTACAGCGTGCAACAGAAGGAACGGAGACGGGGGTTAGGATTAGTGGCACACAGTGGTCATGGAGTTGTAGCCGGCAAGCTCGGAGGAGGACCGGAGTGAGCAGGGCGGCAGAGGCGATCTTCGGCAGTAGAGGAGGAAGAAGGCGAGATAGCTGGCGATGCAGGGCATTCGACATCGCGTGGCTCTGCGTAGATGATGAGCACAACGCTGCGGTCTTTCTGGGCTGGACGGCAAGGCGAGGGGAGGACAATGGCCGTGGCTATTGCGAGCGGCGGCGACAGACGCGCTCGGGCTTGCTACACGAGAGAGCGGGGAAGGGGAGAGTGAGTTTCGAGAGTGGGAGAAGGACCAGGGGGCTCGGGGGCGTCACCAGGCGCTCGGTCGAGGACGGGGGAGGAAGCAGGAGGTGGAAGGAGGAGGTGGCGTCCGGTGCGCGCGGGGGCGACACGCCTCTGCCTTCTGGCAGAGGTGGGAGACGACTGGCGGGGAGGCTAGTGGGCTGGGCCAGCTACAGTGCTGGGCCGCACAGGTGGGCTGCAGGTAACCGAGGTAAGTCCTCTCTCTCTTTTATTACTGTTTTTCTATTTATTTGCTCTGTTTTGATTTAGTTTATAAACCAAATCATTTTCATAAATCCTGAAATTATTTGTGGGCAGTAACTGAATTGTTTCAGAGGCCCTCAGTAAGTTTCAGAATATTTGGAGCTACCAAATATTTTATAGTTATTAATAGCTCGAATTCAAATACAATATGAGTTAATTCAAAAATCCATAAATGACATAGAAAAGTGTGCACCATTTTTGGCAGAAGTTCTAGACCAATTCAAAATTTATGAACTTTTCTGAAGGGCATTTTGGATTCATTGATAATATTTTTATTTTGATCCTAGTTGCATTTCATTTGGTGCTATGGTTTGAACATCCCCATTTCAAGTTTAAGCAAAATTTAAACATGATGCAACAACCAAGACTAGTCCACAAGCAAAGATAAAGCTAGGGTTGTGACAGCTCACTCCCACTAAACAAGAATCTCGTCCTGAGATTCAAGACGTGAGGTAAGAAGATAAAGGGGACACAAGGCTAAAATGACCTTCATGAACCAATTGCCCTCCTCGAAGATGTTGATCCATTGCTCCAATTGATCTTGACGTCTTTGCTTGACAACTCGAACCAACATAATAACGAGAGGAAAGGAAAAACTGTAGAAGGATAGATCTTCTCAAAGATCGAACAACTCGGGATCGACTCACGGTGTGAGACATTGAAACATCTCTCGAGCTGAGACACGATGCACACATCCAAAGAGATGGAGTGAACTAGATGACGAAGGTTCACTAGGTAGACACCAATTTCACACTTAAAAAGGTGGTGAACGGTTGTCAATGTAGCGAGGAGTTGAGTTGCCATGATACAATAACGATACATGTTGGAGGAGGTAACTCGTAGAATTATTCCCTTAAGTGGCAAAAAGAATTACTTTTGATACAAAGATCATTGAAACTCTTTATACCAGCTGAAGGCAATCACAAACGATCGTGTGAAGGAGCCTGAACAAATGGCATACTCATACTAGAATGGATGATGTGGACTACCTTGTTGAAGACAACGCAATGGATGATTTTTTTATCATCCGAAATGGATGGGACCCATGGTAGGACCACTTTTGAAGATGATCCTAAATAGCAATTACTGAGAGAGCAGCCCATGGGAAATTGGCACAATGGCGGTGCAAGCTGGGAACAAAATGCAAATGTTGGGAATGTTCCAACCATCATATCTGCTTGAGATTCAGATCTGGTTAGTAACAGAATACTTCAGACTCAACATGTCTGCATAAGAAAGTTTGCAACACAATTCGACGAGATGACATTGCGAGATTCTCGGGAGTTGAACTACTATAGCAAGCTCCAAAACATGAGCTGGTTCTGCTACATACATGTGAACACGATGTCCCAGACAAGCATGACCACGTAGTAGTCCTATATTAAAACACTACCGAGTTCAGGTGGGGAACCATCAACGATGATATCAAGGTCCTTACATAAGTCCGGATTAGCTCTTCTGAAGGAACTTCTTCTCCTTGAACAAATCAGCCAGTTGCTTGGTGTGCTAGGAATACATATAGAATGAAGGTTGCAAATCTCCAGACCACAGAATACTTCGCATGAATGCATGGCTAACTTGGGATGATTCTAGAGGAAACAAAACAAACTTTCTCAAATCCACGGCGGAAACTTGCATCAATGCACGTGAAGTAAGAGGAAGTCTCTTCTTTCATCCAAACATATACCTCATGAATGAGACACGAAGGCAATGCTTACAAAGTTTCCAACACTAGCTTAATGTCCAATGAAATCATGGAGAAGATGAAAATGTTGTCAATGGGCTCAACAACAATTCATCCAGGTTTCCATATAAATGGAACTCCACAATCACGTGAAAAAGGTGTTAGCATTGGTTAGACCCAAAGGATATAATGGTGTATGCTCGAGGAAACAACCACGAGTAAGACAACATTACGAACATCGTTGGTTCCGATTTGATTTGACGATAGCCCACACTCAAATCAAACTTTTGACAATACAATAGATCCAACAACTATTCATTAGGACCAATCGATGAAGATATCATCTTTCTACAACACACACGCACACACACAAAGATATACCTTAGTGATAAACTAAGTCGGACAAGCTTTTATCCTCTAACTCTCCAAGTTGTTGTTTAGCTTATCCAACTAGCTCAGGGGTATCCAACACAGATTCTTGGAGAAGGGATGGTTTACAAGAAACCAAACTTGATCACAAGCTCAACATAATAGCCAGGGGACAACCTAGTGATACTTCCGAGAAGATATTCGGAAAATCACAAACCACCGATATGTTACTAAGCTCGAGATCAATCTTGCTTTCAAGGCAAGATGATGTGATCAAATAAGCAAGGGATTGACACAATCCTAACTCATTGATCGAATAGTGCTCCGGAAATAAGGACTAGGTGGCGCGATCAATCTTAGGACGATGATTCAATAACCAGCACACTAAGAATGAAACTATTGTCCATTAACTACAAAGCAATGAGGTTGCTAGGAGTATTGATTTCACATATCATGATTCATCTGTCGGCATTCTGGTTACAACAACGCGGGGACCGAGGAATGAACAATGATGGCAAGAAGTGTCACTGCATCAAGAGTTCATAGGATGCTGTGCAATTCCCATGATATTCTTCACATAAGATGGTAATACTCCAGGGTAGAACAGAACAAAATCTGGATGGCATTCTGATCAGTGGAATACAACTACTTTGACCAGTCCAAGAAATGGACGAGGTACTAGAGTCTGTTTCTCCTAGTCATTTAGGAATAGAATGGCTTGACGGACCACAAGAATAATAGGCATCGATAATACGAATGCATAAATAGTCCTGACTATCAATTGATAGACAGAGGTCAGAATACAACCAAAGAGAGACATTTCAAAGGAACATATGGTTTTCTGAGTTGCGGATGCATAGATTTAGTATGTCAAACAAGTTCAACATATTTCTTCCAGATAATCCATGCAGAAAAGGTATGACTGGCAGATACACAATGTAGAATGGAGAACTCATCGAGGGTACTATTGTTGTGATCTTTTGGTTCAAGAACTTCTGCCGTAAGCAGTTAATGGTTTTTGGAAGAAGGAAATACCACAGACCTCGAGGACTATTACAAAGGCTACTAATAATCGACAGGAAGTGAGTAGAGTGATTCTTGGGTCAAGAACCTAGGAGTAGAATACTTACTACTAAATGGCATCACAGGATGCTTTCGAGAATGATGGCCTGAATCATCACACTGGGAACACAAAACATGGCTAGATTACTAGGTGATCCTCTAAGGCACCTAGGGTCATAATAATAGCTCCAACATATATGTCGAGGCAATAGAGTGGTTAATGTGGCACAAAGGAACATCGGGAACAGAAAGAAGGGATCTGCAAATGCATCAGACTAGTTACAAACCTGGGATGACTCGGACAGCATAACGGTTGTAAATGCTCAAAAAAGATTTGAGACATTCATAAGGATTTGCGTAGTCACTTAACAACATCATATCAAGGTTCGGGTTCAACTGACAACATACTAAAAGTAGTAGAAACTGAATTGAGGCCTGGAAGCAACAATCCTAAGATTCTACGGATTAGTAACACATGATCCTAATAAAAAGATGAGAAGCCTAGTTCTTAATCCCCGTAGAAAAGAAGAGGATGACTCACATCAGAAGGGCATAAGGTATAAAGGAGTAAAAAGAGCCTTACATTCTCTTCCACAATCAATTCCCTTGCATAACTAAAGAATTTCTAGACTCAACTTCGACCAGTTTGGCTTGGTAATCCTACATGCAGTTAGGCTCTGATACCAAAGCTGTCAGGACCCCGATTCTAAGTCATGCCGATCTAGCATGTAACACATCATATTACTTTGCGGCCTCACGCACGGTATTCCCACAGGTGCCACCTTACCTGGCCCGGGACCGTTTGCGCCTTTTGGCTCACGTATATGATAGTGTCGCTAGCATCCATATGATAGAGAACCCTGGCCGACATGACTAGTCATGAACCCAAAGTGGCAATAACTTACGGGGATAGGCATACATGACCCAGTCTCGAACATGTCGGTCATCAACGCGTGAATCCGGGCTGCAGCAACTGGGCTAACAGGACTCCGGGAACCCAGGCTGTAGCAGGCTAGCAGGACTCCAGAAATCACCGTGTGACATTTCCCTGAATGGACAGACACAGGAATGAAGTGGGATACATGTCGGCCAGTCTAAGTGTTTCGGAGCAATAGTAACTGGGCTAGCAGGACTCTGGTATACCGGGCTATAGCAGACTACCATGGCTCAGTGCAAGCACTAGACTACATTTCCCCACAAGAGAGGCTACCAAGGATAGACAACTAGGTTGTCGGATCCCACACATACCAAGCATTTCAATCATACACACAATATGCTCGATATGTGTAAATACAACATGGCATCACAACAAAACTCTACGACTGAAAGTATTTATTCATTAGGCTCCGAAGAGCCAGATATTACAAACATGAGTTTAATGACCCACCATTCAAGTCATACCAGCAACAAGCACATGCAGAAGCTTATGTTGTCTGAGTACAGACAACTACAAAGGAAAAAGGCTAATAAGCTTGACTGTCTACAAGACTTTGCCGAGGGCACAAGATCATAGCTGAGGTAACAAGCTAAACGCCGGAGTCCACACGGAACTACTAGTGAGACTGGAGTCTCTCTACAAAAACATAAATTAAGAAAACGTGAGTACAAATGTACCCAGCAAGACTTACATCAGAGCTAACTACATATGCATTAGTATCAACAAAGGGGGTGGTGGAGTTTGACTGCAGCAAGCCAGCTTTGACTTGGTGGCTATCCTGAACTACGATTGCAAGTAACTCTTTTGAGGTGGCGCACACGAGTCCACATATTCACCATATCAATACACCACTATGGATCCGGTCCCGTCTCCCTACGAGAACGCCATCCATAGCACTCACGCTTATCTTGCGCATTTTAGAGTATCCACTTTCACTTGTCTATGAACTGTAGAGGTAACCCAGAAGTCCTTTACCGCGGACACGGCTGTTCGAATAGATCATTTATAACCCTGCAGGGGAGTACTTCTTCACACACGCTCTCGCCACTTACCACCATGTACACGTTGTGTATCTCGGCAACCTTCAAGCGGAAGCCTGGCAAGGGAGTCTGCCACGACCTGACTAACCACACAAGTCTCTAGTCCAAGTTTATCACCTATTTGGGTTCCATCCACAAGGAGATCCGGCCGGAGTTTCGCTCACGGCCCCAAACGATGAGAACAGGGTTCCCGAGGCACCAAACAGGTGTCCCGGTACACCATGCCTCGTGTCTCTACCGCATCATAGCCCACCCCTAGGGTCAGCGCTACGCATGGCCCCCAACACATATCCTACAAACACCAAAAACTAGTTGTAACTCCTGGACAGAGATCGAGGCGATTAATAAGCCGAGAGGGGCCGAGTTACCGGAACCCAATGTGTGGTAGTAACTGTTCATGGATCACAAACACATAACTCATTTCTCGAGGACGGTTTTAATGAGACAACCCACTATGTACTCCTACATGGCCTCTCACCACTACCTTTACCAAATCATGTTCACACACTTAGCTCTCAACAGTAGGACATGTTCACTACTTTCCAATTCATCCCCGATGAATCAGACCTGACAGAACTCTAAGCAATAGCAGGCATGACAAACAAGCATGAATGAGTAGGCACATCAGGGCTCAAACAACTCCTACTCATGCTAGTGGGTTTCATCTATTTACTATGGCAATGACAGGTCATGCAGAGGAAAGGGGTTCAACTACCGCATCATGTAACAGTTGAATCGCTGTTGTCCTAATGCAGTAAAAGAGAGCAGGAGTGAGAGAGTGGGATTATATTGGAATGAACAAGGGGGTTTTGCTTGCCTGGCACTTCTGAAGATAGTATAGCTCTTCATCGATGTCATCGATCTCATCATCGGTGCCACATCTACTGTGGGGGAACAACCACCGGCAACAGAGAAAGAACACAATCAATGCAATGCACAATATGATGCATGATCATGACATTTTAATATGCTATGATTTGAGCTAATGCAACTAGCAACAGGTTAAATGGAGTTGGTTTGAATCCAAGCTTCAAATTCAAACTTCACATGTGAAGGTTTAAATGCCCTTTATATGATTTCTCCTAAACAGCAGCCATAAGTTGTTCTAACATGCATGAAAATATTACAGATGGATAGATTGGATTTTTCTGATAATTTTCCATATATAAATTATTTCATTTGAAGTTATGGTTGAATTTCTATGAGTTTTAGAAGTTTAAGTTATTTTCTGAAATTTATAAATTATTTATGATTTATTTTAATTCCAGAAAACATTTACTGCATCATCATAACGTCGCGATGATGTCAGCAGGTCAACAGACCAGCTCCAGGTCAAACCTGACGTGTGGGGTCCACACGTCAATGGCAGAGTTAGTTAACTGGGTTAATTAGTATTAAGCTAACCCTAATTAAAGTGTTAGCAGGGCTGGGCCTAGACGTCAGAGGGTCAGTTGGTTAATTAAGTTTAATTGTAAACTTAACTGAAGTTAGCAAGGCCTTGGGCCCACTTGTCAGCGACACGGGGGAGGCCAAATCCACGGTCAGCGGGGTCAAACCCACCGGCGGTTAGTCGCCGACGAGGTCCGCGGTGTTCGAGCGTGTCGGAAAAGCTGCTCCGATTGTGGTTCGGTGCGTGGGTGGGTGCTACGGGAAGTTGAAGGTGTGGCGCGTCGAACGGTGGCCTTTGCCAGAGTTGGGGTGGCCGGAAACGGCGGCGGCGACAGGCTCAGGCGGTGGCGTGGCTCGGTGATGTGCGCGGGTGGTGCTGCGGGGTGCAAGCGGGCAAGGGGAGGCGCTAGCGAGGCTCAGCGCGGGGCGGCAAGCTCGGTGGGCACGCTCCGGAGACTAAATGGTCACCGGAGCATTGTCGGCGGTGAGCGCAGGCGGCGGCCTGTTCGGACGCAGGTGGTGTGGTGGCTACGTCATGCAACAGAAGGAACGGAGAGGGGGTTAGAGTCAGTGGCTCACAACAGTCATGGAGGTGTAGCCGGCGAGCTCTGAGGAGGACCGGAGCGAGCAGGGCGGCGGAGGCGATATCTGGCGGTAGAGGAGGAAGAAAGCAAGGTAGCCGGCGATGCAGGGTGTTCAGTGTCATGTGGCTCTGCGTAGATGATGAGGACGACACTGCGGTTCTTCTGGGCTGGACGGCGAGGCGAGGGGTGGACGATGGCCGTGGCTATTGCGAGCGGCGGCGATAGACGCGCTCGGGCTTGCTACAGGAGAGAGTAGGGAAGGGGAGAGTGAGCTGTGAGAGTGGGAGAAGGACTAGGGGGGCTCGAGGGCGTCTCCAGGCGCTCGGTCGAGGACGGGGGAGGAAGCAGGAGGTGGCGTCCGGTGCGCACGCGGGTGACACGCCTCTGTGTTCTGGCAGAGGTGGGAGACGACTGGCAGGGAGGCTAGTGGGCTGGGCTAGCTAAAGTGCTGGGCCAGATAGGTGGGCTGCAGGTAAGCCAGGTAAGTCCTCTCTCTCTCTTTTTATTTCTGTTTTTCTATTTATTTGCTCTGTTTTGATTTAGTTTATAAACCAAATCATTTTGATAAATCCTAAAATTATTTGTGGGCAGTAATTGAATTGTTTCAGAGGCCCTCAGTAAGTTTCAAAATATTTGGAGCTACCAAATATCTTTTAGGAATTAATAGCTCCAATTCAAATACAATATGAGTTAATTCAAAAATGCATAAATGACATAGAAAAGTGTGCACCATTTTTGGCAGAGGTTCTAGACCAGTTCAAAAATTATGAACTTTTCTCAAGGGCATTTTGGGTTCATTGATAATATTTTTATTTTGATCCTAGTTGCATTTCATTTGGTGCTAGTATTTGAACATCCCCATTTCAAGTTTAAGCAAAATTTAAACATGATGCAACAACCAAGACTAGTCCAAGAGCAAAGCTAAAGCTAGGGCTGTGACATCTGGGAAGAAAAAGGGTGGGAGGGTGGGAAAACAAAGGCAACTTGGAACGGGGAACTGACGAATAACTTGAAGATAAAAGCACAGGTCGAAATAATTTAGGAAAGAATGCAAAGGCTTTGCACGGGAAGGATGGATACTTGATTACAGACTCTGGCTCTGAGAAGTAAAAGGGTGGGCGGTTGGGAAAAGAAGGACAACTTTGGACGGGGAAACAACTTTGTTGAGAAAGAACTGAGGATTGATCTCGCGAAAGACGACGAGGGTCGAATGACTGAAAAAGAAGTGCGCCGGATAAAAGAGCTGACATCACAACGGTCGAAAAACTAACTATGTGATCCTAAAAAATTGAAGGGGAAGAAGAGTATATCAAAACACCTACGTCAAGATTTCTCACCAGAGCGACGAATGGGCTGAGGCGTAAAAGGAATTCCTACTCTCCAAAATAACTAGACTCTGAAAAAGTGTTCTTCTAGACTCAACAACGGCCAACCACGGTCAATCAAGGGGGCTCCAATGGTCGGTCAAGGCTCTGATACCAACTTGTCGCGCCCAATATGCGATCCTATCCGAGCGGAATTTGAAAGTCCCATCCAAGGATAGAGCCGCATATTGAAACGCTTTTGCAAGGTGGATATCATTACATCGTACCATACATAATAGCTCAGGATACATACAAGGCATACAAATTCCAAAAGAATAAATCAATACATCATACATGAGAACAACATCCGACAACAGATGAAACATAAATAGAAACTCAAACGGCATCCACCCTGCTAGCCCAAGTTGCCGATGAGGAACCTATACCAAGATCGACGACAAAGAAGAAGAAGATCTCCAAAACAAGTAAACACTGCTCTCATGTCATGACCATCGCATTACATGTACCTGCAATTGTTGTTGTAGTAATCTGTGAGCCATTAGGACTCAGTAATCCCATTATCATGGGTATCAATACTAGCAAAGCTTAATGGGTATCGAATGGACAAGTGATCAGGTTGCAACATGCGACTAAGCATTATATGGTGGCTAACTTATGAGTACAAGAGTAAGATGAGAAACTACGCAAACGGTCGCAATTTAGTAATGATCAAGAAGTGATCCTGAACTACTTACGTTCAAACATAACCCCACTGTGTTCCCTTCTCGAACTCACTCGAAAAGAGGCGGTCACGGTTACACACGCGGTTGGTGTATTTTAATTGAGTTTAGTTCAAGTCCACTACAACCGGATATTGACAAATTCCCATCTGCCACATAACAGTGGGCACGACGCTTGAAAGTTTAAACCCTGTAGGGGTGTCCCAACATAGCCCATGACAAGCTCATGATCCGTAGAGACAATCCTCCATCACGGGTCCCTTCGATCAGACTCGGAATCCCGGTTCACAAGACATTTCAACAATGGTAAAACAAAACCAGCAAGACCACCTAGTGCGTCGATACCCTGATAGGAGATGCGCGTATCTAGTTCTCAGGACAACACCATCTATGCAAAGTGGACGGTTGCCAAAACACCATCGAGTTGCCCTGAGGCGGCACCGCCGACTGCTAGGTAGGTGGACCAACACTCATGTGGAGCACTGGCCCGGGGGTTGATTAAAGGACCTCGGGGGCCAGCAAGTCCCTATGCAAGTTTTAGTTGTTATTAGGCAAATGGTAAGACCAATGATGGGCCTTGCTGGAGGAGTTTTATTCGAAGCGTACTGTCAAGAGGGGCCCATAAACCCTCACCGTGTTAGGAACACAAAATCAAGGAACATAACACTGGTATGACGGAAAGTAAGGCGGCAAGAGTGGAACAAAACACCAGGCAAAAGGCCGAGCCTTCCACCCTTTACCAAGTATATAGATGCATTAATCAAATAAGAGATATTGTGTTATCCCATGATATCCATGTCCCAACATGGAACAACCTGCAACTGCACCTGCAACTAGCAACGCTATAACAGGGGCTAAGAAAATCGGTAACATAGCCAAAAAACGGTTTGCTGGGATGGTGGAAAGGTTAGAGGTTATCATCGCAATTTAGGAGGCTCGATAAACAAGTGGTAGGTAGCACGACATAGTGATAGCATCGAAACAACTAGCATAGCAAAGATAGTAGTGAGATCCAAGGTGACGGTCATTTTTCTTGAAATCCTGCTAGGAAGAAGATCGAGTCCATGAAGAAGACGAACCAATGCAGACGAACCAAGCATAATCGAACGAAACCGCACGATCACAACGAAACATGAACTATAGAGAAGGAGCACAATCGGAAAGAAGCAAACAACACGGTAAACACACAACACATAACATGGCATGATGCGCATCCAAGTATGATGCATGACAAGGCTACATGATGCTACACATGGCATGAGATGATGCATACAAGAACAACACATCAAAGCAAGTTTAAATGAGGTCAGAAACAACATATAACAATTCTGGAAACTCCCCATATGCAAATTTCGAAATTGGTGCAGATCTGAATAATACATTATGTTGAAGTTGTTAAAAAGCAAGTTAAAGTGCACCGTGATGATCTACATGTCTTTCTAGTCAAGTTACATATAAGGTTCATTTAATTCGGAGCTACGGCCTAGAAGATATGAGCAAAACAAGTTAAACATGGCATTGATACAAAATGCATTCAAACATCAAGCACACATGCTCAAACTAAGGATGCCACAAGGCAAGATGAAACTAAATGCAAAATCAAGCAAAACCAAGTGGAGCCATGGTTCAACACATACACTCAATACCAGTTTCAAACACAATCTGCCCAAAATGATCAATGACATCATGATCAATACCAGTTTCAAACACAATCTACACTCAATACACTAAGCACTTTGCAATCAAGGAAACAACATGCTATAGGAAACATATGGACACCAACTTGATATGCACTCAAAGTACAGATTACATGCTTCAAATGACATCATGGTTCAGGTTCATAGGCACCAGTATTAATTCATTATGATCAGTGCAAAAAGCAACTTTATAACACAGATTATGACTTAGTGAAAAACAGGGCATACATGAGAGCAGGAATCACATGTTGACATGTTGGAGGCATGAAACAATGATGATGCACAGCAAGATCATAGCACCCAATAGCATGACATTAAAGCATAGGTTAAACATGTTAAAACATGATTACTAAACTTCTCCATATAACCTCTAGATCAATGGCATTCGTCAAGACAAAATTGCCAATCATAACAGATTCTCAGACTTGTGGAAAACAGAGCAAGGCTAAAAAGATTCATGATGCATACTTTGATACAACAAAAGTATATGCTACATGAACATATCATGGCATCAAAGGGCATGGAAAGCATGCACATGTCAAGGACTACAGAACATGATCACTGAGCTACTGCTAAAAACCACTAGAACATGATCAAAACATCATGGCAAAATTGCAAATGATGATAGATTCATAGACGGTGAAATTGCTGGACATGGCAGAAACAATGATAAGTAGGCATGTTTACAAGCTTGGTTAACTCAACATAAAGCATATCACGGCAAGTGAATGTACCCAACAGCAATAAGGCATATTTGTGCAGCTACCCATGGCAATTACATGGTCATAGGATGAATAAATCACTAGCTATTCACACGGCAAGAATGAACTTACTGCTAACAGACCGACGGCAACATTGTTTAGCAAAATGAGAGAATGGTAAAAACAAGCTACAACAGGCCATAATTGCAAAAAAGGGAATGGATGGATAGAGCATAATAAGATCTACAAAACATCCTTACTGAGCAGCTCTAGATTATGCATGGATTCACTTGTAGCATCAAGTTAACATGGCAACATAATGTAGCAGATTCAGACTTAACAAAAATCATCCAGTCACTGAAATCAGCAATAGTAAGTACCCTACTTTGCATTCTTGTGCTAGTCACCATAGGGCACATAAAAATGCATGGATTGCACCACTGTAAATAAGGCATGAATATGCTCCTAAAACATGTTGACATGATGCTCAAAAGTTAATCAGACAAAATGCTATGAAAACGGCAAATCAGCAAGTCATGATAACTTCCAGTAGATTATAACATTTAGCATTTCTGTAACGAGGATTAAGGCATCAAGATGAACAGTAACATGCATGCAAACTACACCATCATGTAGAGCATTCAGAGATGAACATTTAGACATATCGTACATGCAAATCGGATCAACATGCAGAAAGTTATGGCAGGTCAAACATGCACACATAATGCTGGGAATCAGGGACTTAGAAGATTACAACCTCATGGAAAAAGTCAACGCGGATGCAGATAGGGTCGGGGCGAGGTGGATCGGGCGCTGGTCCGGCAGAGGAGGACCATGGCGGCGGCGTCTCTCCAGCGAGGAGATAGCCGACGGCGAGCTCGGGGGCGGTGGATCCATAGCCCCTTGCCCGGATCTGGCCGGGGGAGAGGCTGGTGCGCTGCGGACGTCGGCGGCGGAAGCGCAGGCAGCGAGGTGGCGAAGGTCTCCGAAGGGTGGAGGCCACGTGGCGGCCGTGCGGTGGCGGGGTGGCGCCGGCGTGCGACGGCGACGGGGAAGCGATGCGCGGGCGAGTGGCGGCGCGCGGTCGGGCCATGTGGTGGGAAGTCATGGTGGAGTGCGACGGGATGACGTGTCGGCTTGGCAGTAGTTGAGGTGGCCGGCGTGGACCTGTCCGACGCGTGCGGATGCGTACGGCGGCGTTGAGGAAGAGGAGGCTAGGCTTTTTGCCTGAAATTTCAGAGGGGGAGGTGTTTATATAGGTAGATGGAGCTAGTAGAGGGCTATTGAGGTGTGCTTTTCGCCCACACGATCATGATCCAATGACGAAGAGCATGGAGGGGTTTAGATGGGCTAGTGGGCTGTTGTGGAGGAGTTTTGGCTGCAAAGAGAAGGAGGGCTTCGGTTACCGTGGTTAACCGTTGGGGCATCAAACAACCTCCAAATGGAATGAAATTTGACAGGCGGCCTACCAGTGATATACCAAGACCACTCATCAACTCTCAGCCCATTCTGAGAATGTTTTTCTCCCGCTCACAAAAGAAGAACTTGGAGGTGAGGCGGGTGCATGTGAGCATGCTGGATGCGGTAACGGACAACAGAGAAAACTGGGAAACCCGGACGGATGCAAGTTTTGAAAAACATGAAGATGAAATGCACATGATGACATGGCAAAGAGCCACACGCAAGCGAATGACAAGGCAACGACGGCGAATAACTGGAAGACACCTGGCGGATCGGACTCGGGGCGTCACAATAGATGACCAGCCAGCTGCTCGTCGTCGTCGGAGTCATCGCCGGAGTGGTCGTCAGAGTCGCCGCCGGGGTCGTCACCAGAGTCGGTGTGGAACTCCGCCTCCGGCTATGGAAGATTGTCGCCGTCGACGATGTAAGGGTGTTGCGGTAACTCGCCGGCAGTGACGGCAACCTCTGTCTCCATCCCCACGCCGTGCTCCGGTGCTTTAGCAGCCCCGACATCGCCACTCCCTCTGATGGGGCGCTTCGGCGGCATCCTTACACACAGACGGCATTGAGGACTGAGAGTGGCATCGAGGATGCAAGGGGAGAGAGAGGATTGTGTGTGTGCTTAGGATGGGAGGTGCAGCCGCTCGGGCACACCATTAATATGGAGTAGTGGGAGAGAGGCAGGAGGTGGTCAAAACGATGGCTCGCCTCCCGGTGAGCCTAAGCATCGGACTACTGGCATGCGTACCATCGTTTCACAAAGCTACTTGCACGCCTCTCAAAGATACTACGCAGTGAGCTCGCCTTCGACAATTCACACACCTGCACGCATGCCTCCCGGTCTTCCTGCGTGGCAGACTGCTCGCATGCGTCCCGTCAACTAATGCATGCTCGCACGGCACACCGGTCGCGCGTGACATGTATATTGTTTTTCTATTTGGATGATTAATTATGCCGCTTTATTTCTTAACTGAAGCATGGCAGTTATCCATTGTTGGTCTAACACTCAGGTTCGAATAAATAATCCTCCTGGGATATTTGTTCCCAATTATTAATAATCTCCCGTTTGTAATTCGTCTAAAATTTGACAAAAGAATACAATGCCACTTTGGTGTCCATATGATAACACGATAAGTTTCATGAACTTGAAAGAAGTTTTGGAGTAAACATGCACCCAGTGGGACACATGTATTTTTGCAATCCATTTAGGTGCACTATCACGTGTGCATGTATAGCTCAAATTTGATTTTTGCACAATATACCCATAGAAAATCAATCAATCAATGTACTAAATGTCTTCATGATCTCTGTTTTTTTCGAAATTATAACGTCCCTCCTTTGGTAACATATGTTCACCACTGGATAATTAATTTAACATGCATCGTCGTTGTGGTGGATTCACGGTGTGTGTGTGGGTGTGTGCATCTGGGGGTGGCAGGTGGCTCGCAGTACATTATGAGTTGTGAGCCAGTGTGTGGGTTGGCCGTTTTCTTATGTAGTTCGGTGCCAAATCAGAGTCGTGAATTCGTTATTTAAAACATTACACAACCCTTTCATACATACATGTTTTGGCCACATGCAGTCGATGGTTGTCCTACACGACACTCGATACTCGCATGTGTCGCTTTCTGTGGGCCTGCGATATTGTCGTCCATCACTTTGACGAACAGCCGGCAGTGAGGTTAATTTGACCAGCAAGGTAGACTCTTTTTTGTTTCTATTATGGTGGTATATAGTACGCGTCGATGAGGTGGGAGGGGACTAGCATATATACTATATGTACGCGTCCGTGAACAAGAACACCTCACTTAGTGTTGGGACTTTTTGGTTTCCGAGGCACGTGCCGCATCAAAGATGTGAAATTGTGTATTCAAATATCACACAACACCTCTTTTGGCCACATGCATGCACATGGTGGTTATCCTAGATAGGACAGTCACATGTGACACTTCCATCTGTGGGCCCACGAGGCGATCGTCGATGCATGCATGTATCACTTTGACCTACATCGGGAGAGGTTAATTAATTTCACCATCGATGAGGATTATTTTTGGGATGTATGCATTACGGTAGGAGCATATAGTATGCATCAAAGAGGGGGGAAGGGGACCATCATATGTAGTATGCTTCATGAACCTCGCTCTGTGTGGGTGCATGGTTTACGGTTTTTGAGGCATGTGGCACATCAAAGTTGTGCATTTCGGGTATTCAACATATATATGTTTGTCCCACGTGCAAAGCGATGGTGGTTGTCCTCTCGCACCCACTTAAGCGGTTATCAGCGATATCGACGCTTTCCATCTGTGGGCTCGCTTGGTCCATCACTACTTTTTGCTTGACAACGAGAGAGGTTAATTTGACTTAGGAGGGGATTATTATTTTTTCTTGTAATACGGTATATATATATAGGTCATGCTCTAGGATGACACACATGATACCGTTTGAGCACACACACATGCATGTGTACGCATGAATCCCTCCCATCGAGTCGAAGTGGCTAGTACAACGACACGTCATGAACTGATCTCACTCTGTGTGGGGAGTGTTCGATTTTCGACGCACGTGCCACATCAATGTTGTGAAATGGTATTCAAAGATGCATGCACGCATCACCTCCACACATACGCATGTAGTGGTTGTCTTCGAACGATACACTCCTTCGCGTGGTTCTCGGCGACAAGCCTATATATTTGTGGGCCCGCGTGGACATCCGTGATCACCTTGACCGACAACAAGATAGGTTACCATGGCAGATTCTTCATTTGGTTCGTGTTATTGTAGTATAGGTCATGGTGAGATTCAGACCTAATTAAGTTTGAGCGCATATACTATGCACGCATGCATGCTTGAATCCCCATCGTTGGCTTGAAGTGTGGTGTAACATACATATGCATCATTAACCTAACCCTCACTCAGTGTGGGAATTTCTAGTTTGAAATCACGGTGCCACATCAAAGTTGTTCCATTGTGTACTCAAAAACACACCTCTCCATACATATGTTTGGGCCACACGCATGTGGTGGTTGTCTTCGGGGACTAGCTAATTGAGTGATTATTGGCGAGCTAGCCCATCTTCGGGGTCGCATTGATGGTCATCACTTTTACCAAAAACAAGAGAGAGGTTGTACGACCAAGGTGGATTATTCTTGGTCCGTTTTACAATCCATCTTGGTGAGATATGCCTCTCTGGCCCGCCGACTGAAAGTGTGTGTGTGTGGGGGGGGGGGCTGCTACTTCCCACTTTGCTAGGTGAACCTCGGTTGGGGGGGCATGCATTCATAGCTTAGGATTCCCTTCATGCTGACACGAGGGAGGGGGGCTGCTAGCTGCTTCGCACTTTGCTAGGTGAACCTCGGTTGGGGGGCGTGCACTCATAGCTTAGGATTCCTTCATGCCGACACGAGGGAAGGGGGGCTGCTAGCTACTGCACACTTTGCTAGGTGAACCTTGGTTGGGGGAGGGGCATGTATTTATAGCTCAGGATTCACTTTGTGCCGACACGAGGGAGGGGGCGGCTAGCTACTTCGCACTTTTCTAGGTGAACCTCGGTTGGGGGGCATGCATGTAACACCCACGATGCGGCTATATCGCCCACGTGTCGAGGCACGACTTAGAGGCATAATCGCATGGTGGTTTAGTCGCAAGAGGGGTAATCTTCACACAATCCCATGTACTGAATAAGAAAGGGATAAAGAGAGTTGGCTTACACTCGCCACTTCACACAAATAACAAGTTAAACATACATCATCCATAATACAATCAAGGTCCGACTTCGGTACCAAAATAAAGGAAGACAACCCCAAATTCTAGATACTCGATCGTCCGAACTGGGCTCCACTACTGATCAACAAGAAACGGAACATCGTAGTAACCAAGGTCCTCGTCGAATTCCCACTTGAGTTCCGTAGCATCACCTGCACTAGTATCATCGGCACCTGCAACTGTTTGGAAGTATTTGTGAGTCAGGAGGACTCAGCAATCTCACACCCGTGAGATCACGACCATTTAAGCTTATGGGTAGGATGAGGTACTGAGGTCGAGCTGCCGCAAGCGCTAAGCAAATAAGGTGGCTAACATATGCAAATAAGAGCGAGAAGAGAAGCAATGCAATGGTCGAGAAGCTAGAAGTGATCAAGAAGTGATCCTGAAACTACTTACGTTCAAGCATAACACAAGACCGTGTTCATTTCCCGGACTCCGCCGAAAAGAGACCATCACGGCTACACACGCGGTTGATTCATTTTAATTAAGTCAAGTGTCAAGTTCTCTACAACCGGACATTAACAAATTCCCATCTGCCACATAACCACGGGCATGGCTCTCAAAAGTTTATATCCTGCAGGGGTGTCCCAACTTAGCCCATCACAAGCTCTCACGATGAACGAAGGATATTGCTTCTCCCGGAACAACCCGGTCAGACTCAGAAGCCCGATTACAAGACATTTCGACAATGGTAAAAACAAGACCATCAAGACTGCCCGAATGTGCCGACAAATCTCGATAGGAGCTGCACATATATCGTTCTCAGGGCACACCGTGTGAGACATCCTATGAGTAAAACCAGCCCTCAAGTTTCCCCAAGGTGGCCCTGCAGTCTACTCAGTTCGGACCAATACTTAGAGAAGCACTCGCTCGGGGGGTTAAAATAAACATGACCCTCGTGAGCAAGACTCCCAAGGGAAAAGTAAAAGGTGGTGGTGGCAAATGTTAAAACCAAGATTGGGCCTTGCCGGAGGAGTTTTTATTCAAAGCGAACTGTCAATAGGGCCCCATAACCCCAACCGCGGTAGGAACGCAAAACCAAGGAACATAACACCGGTATGATGAAAACTAGGGCGGCAAGAGTGGAACAAAACACCATGCATAAGGCCGAGCCTTCCACCCTTTACCAAGTATATAGATGCATTAATTAAAATAAGAGATATTGTGATATCCCAACATATCCATGTTCCAACATGGAACAAACTTCAACTTCACCTGCAACTAGCAACGCTATAAGAGAGGCCGAGCAAAAGCGGTAACTTAGCTAAACAACGGTTTGCTAGGAAGGTGGGTTAGAGGCTTGACATGGAAATACGGGAAGCATGATATAACAAGTGGTAGGTAGCGCGACATAGTGATAGAGCGAACAACTAGTGAGCAAAGATAGAAGTGATTTCCTGGGTATGGTCATCTTGTCTGAGATCCCGCAACGAAGAAGAACGAGTCCCAGAAGTAGACGACCCAATGTAGTCGAACGAATCCTCACAACTCCGGAACGAAACCGAAGCTAACGAGAGAAGCAACCCGGAAAGAAGCAAGCAACAGTAAACAACCATCACATAAACATGGCAAGATGCACAACCAAGTATGATGCATGTCCGGTTTAAAGAGGCATGACATGGCAAAGTGCACAAACAATACTACAAATTAAGCGGAGCTCAATATGCAACGAGTTGCATATTGACGAAACACCACATTCATTTATTTAGTTCTCTCCCGGTTATGTACCCAACAATATTAAATGTTGTTAAACATGGCAAGAGGTGAAACATAAGTAAACTAACTATTTAGGCAAGTTTAAATGAGGGCAGAAACAACAAACAACAATTCCGGAAAATCCTCATATGCAAATTTAAGGGTTGGTACTGTTCTGTCCTAAAGCATATTTTATTGTTGTGAAACAATAGAACAAAGTGCACCATGTTAATCTATGCATTTTTATACCCCATTTACATATAAAGTTTATTTAATTTGGAGCTACGGTTATTTAGTTATGAAATAAAGCATTTTAGCATGGCATTTAAGCAAATTAATGCAAACAACAATTTAAACATGTTTAACATGGATGAAAGAGGCATATTATGAATTTAGATGAAATTCTAAGCATTTTTCATATAAGGTTTGTTTAATTCAATGCATGGGTGAGAAGTTATTAGATGCATGATTCTAGGGACTACTCTGCAAAACTGGTTTTTCTATGGATAAAAGAGAAATCCACTAGAGAGGAAAAACACCACGCGGGCCAAAAGGCTGTGGATGTGGGCGCGGCGCAGCTCACCTTGTGGTCTATAGGCCCAGGAAGCAGAGTCGAGGCGGGCTGGCATGGAGCAGGCTGTGGCCCACGCAGGCAGCCACCATGGTCAACACGGGGGTTGTGCGTGTGCTCGCATGCACGGACGGACGACGAAGGGCGCGCCGACGGCGGTTGTCTGCCGAGGAGGACAATGGGGCAAGGTGGGGAAGGCCGGGAATGAGCGGATCCGGCGTCCTGCACCGGGTCTGGGCAATGGTGGCAGCTAGTCAGAGCTCCGGCGATGGACGTGAAGGACCCGAGGTGGTGATAGTCATGGCAGGCTCCTCTGTGATGCACGGGGAGAGGAAACGTGAGGGATAGATAGAGGAAAGGAGATAGGAGGCAGGAGACGGGGCGGCCGGATCCTGGCAGGAGACAGGGCGGCCGGATCCTGGCAGGGCGGTGGCAAAGCTCGCCGGCGGCGCGGTCGCCGCGTGGTGTGGGTCGGCGATGCAGGCGCAGGCGAGGAGGAGCGCTTGGGGAGAGCGGGTTCCCATGGCCGCGGCGGCGCTGCGCGGGCGTCTCGGGCCCAGATCGGCCAGCGGCGGGCCGCAGATGGGCTTCGGAGGGCCCGTGCGGCTGGGAGCGAGTGGGGGCGACATGACAGGGATGAGGTGGCGCCACGCGGTTGGCTGAGAGGCGGTTCGCGGTGGAGGCTGGCTGCCAAGTGGCAGGGACGAGTAGGCTGGCACTGAAAGCGGAGGGGCCGGCGGCGCTGAGCAGGTGGCGGTGGGAGGATCCAAGGCTGGAGGTTAGGGGAGGGTTAGACTAAGGTTTGACTAAAATGGACTAGGGGGTTGTTAAATAGGAAAAGGAGGGCTAGAGGAGGGGGTTTTTCATCTGTTTTCGGACTGTTCGATCATCATCGGACGGCTCCGAACAGAGGGAGGAACTAAGTGGGCTGTGTAGGAGGGTGTGGGATAAGAGGAGAGAAAAGAGGGCAGCCCGGCAATAGTTTCCGGAGACAGAAAATGTCCGACGATTTGACCGACTATATTGTCGCTATAGTTATCCGTTGGGCTGCCAAACGAATTCCGAATGCGATGAAATTTGGCAAGCAGTCTACCTACACTATAAAAAGACCGCACGCCCACTTTTATACCATTCCGAGAACATTTTCCGGCCACTTATAAAATAAAAATTTGGAGGTGCCGCGGGCGCGTGCAAGTGTGTCTAGGCTCAGAACGGACAACGGAAAATCTGGGAGACCCGGACGGATGCAAGTTTTGAAAACATGAGGATGCAATGCACATGATTACACGACAAGATGCAACATGCAAGCGAATGACATGGCAAAGACGGCGAATAACTGGAAGACACCTGGTGCAATGGTCTCGGGGCGTCACAATGCATTCATAGCTTAGGATTCCCTTCGTGTCGACATGAGGGAAGGGGGGCTGGTAGCTACTTCACACTTTGCTAGGTGAACCTCGGTTTGGGGGAGGGGGCATGCATTCATAGCTTAGGATTCCCTTCATCCCCACCCGAGGGGGTGGGGGCAAGCAATATCGGCGCTTTACGAGATAGGTGCCACATCGAAGTTGCATTTGGCATTTGGAAATCAAACCACCCTTTTCATACATAAATTTGGTCCACATGCAAGTGTGTTCGTGTTCTGACCCTCTCCCACATCATTTTTCGCCAAATTTTTGAACATTAGACAAGTCGGATGACGCAACAGACACGGTTTACTCAAACTAACCGTGTGCATTGGGCTCCATGAGGCTTACCCTCTCAAAAATATCTACCCGCCTGTAGCTTTTTTATATTTGATAACACATGGTTATTGTGTTTCGACCGTGTGTGATGTTTCTTGTTCCCAATCCCGCCTCCCAATCCCGCCTGCATCCCTCGAAAATATTTTCCCGCCTCGAGGGTTTTACTGTTTCAAAACACATGTGTTATCTCCAGACCGTGTGCGATGCACCATCATGAAAATTTTCAATAGCCCCAGCATTTGACTACCCGCATCATTTCCTCAAACACACCCCCGCCCCCCTCCGCACACGCACGCACACACACACACATACACACACACGAAAACCTCCTGAGGTGTGTGCACGCACACAGACCCCTCCCTTGCTTGAAACCCTAGCAAGGTCCCGCCGCCGCTGCAAGGCCTCCATTGTCAACAACTACCGGTTTGCCCCTGCAGCTTACCCACCAATCTCCATACCCAGCACACCCTGAGTTCTTTAGATGACGCCTGCCAAATGCCCCCTTTCCCATAGATCCCCATCCCCCACTGTAGAGCATCGCAGCCTCAGCCCGGTTATGCTTCTCATGGAGCTCGAGGAGTGACTGGCCCAAAAGAGGTGTATCGCGGTCTCTTCGCCTCACATCACCAAGGAAGCTGACGACCATTACTGGCGACAGGCACTCAAGCAGTAGGCTAGAGTATGCGGGCATGTCTCGACCGTCGGCTTTGACATCGAGGTCATCGACAGCCACGACCTGAGGCGGGCTATGTCATAGGTTAAGTGGCCCACCCCAACCCCTCGGGTTCAACCGCCGTCAATCTCATTCATGGCCCCGCCGCTGATCTCCTTTGGCTCACTGTCAACAATTTGCCATCCTACATCGCCATTGAGCCCCTTTTTTCATTTCTGAAGGACACATTCTGCGACGCAGGCTTGGGATCCACAGCTTCCAAGTCAGACCTCGTCAATAGCGACCACGAGGAGGGCACCCTATCCGGCTCTTCCAAGGGGAAAGAGCCCATCTGCTCTTCCAAGGGCAAAGCGCCCGTCTGCGACATTAGGGAGGGCACCCTACAGCCATGCTATTCCAAGGGGAAGGATCCCATCTGCAATAACATGGAGCGCATCCAGGGTCTGTGCTCTTCCCACGAGAACGAGCCCATCTGTGACAAGTGCGGAAACCCATGATTTGTTTTTTCGTGCCTCTTCACAGGGGGAAACCCATGATTTGTTTTGTCGAGTCCCTTTTGTAGTGTAGTGAGAATATGTCTAGTTTTAATTGCTATATCTAGAAGTTTGAAGTATGCCTTGTTTACTTCCGTTGTTCACAATGTGATGCTCTATATGTGCAATTCTTTACTGTGCAGTACATTTCATCAATCCAGTTTTAAACATACCGATAGGAATGCATATGTTTCATTGTTGTTAAGCCTGTTATAGCTAGCATATGCCTCTTTTAAGTTTTTGATTGTTCGTTTGTTTGTAGTTAGTATATGTCGAGTTTCAAATGCTATCTTTGGTTGTTCGTAGTATGCCTTGTTTATTCCAGTTATTCACAACGTGATGTTCTATATGTGCAAGTATGAACTATGCAGTTCAATTTCATCAGTACCAGTTTCAACAATACCACTATGAATGACTACATTTCGTTGTTGCATCTTATAGTTAACATGCCTTTCCATTTTTTAACAATAAGTGGTGTACTTAGACCAGCACAGTACCAGTTTGAATGACTATATTTGCTTGTTGTTAAATGTTAGGCATGTTGCAGTTAACACACCTTTCCACTTGTTTTGCTTTACTAGCGTGCTTAAACCTGCACACTGAAGCTCTCTTTTGGAGATTATTTTGTCTGTCATGGATAATTTTGGTTGATGTTTAGCCATATGTGCTTAACATGCTTCTCGATGTACCTAGACAGGACAATTTTGGGAACGATTGTTGTTTTCCATCGAGGTTAGTTTCATCCCATGGCTTATGTATGCTCACTGTTTAGGATATCGGGAGCTGGTACCATATAGGACAGGGCATATAAGGGACTAATCAGTGAATCAGACTTTTAACCGAATATATCTGGAACCCATTTATCGTTAGGTTAACTAGGGACATATGTAATATATCTGAGGCTACATAGAAAGAGACACTGTACTTAATATCTAGATATGCAATCCTAGGCTATGTAGCAACAAGGAAGAGTGTCACATTAATGTTCTGATGATGTCTAGATATACGTAAAAGAGAAGCATCAACAACAACAACAACAACACAGCCTTGATTGGATACTCAACTTAGCTAGAGCTTAGAGTTAGATTCTAGCTCATGACTAACCCTGAACCAACTCCATCGAAAGAGTTGTTTGGATGTCAGGGTTAGATTGACAATAAATGCACTAGGATAACTAGCTCCAATTAGCACCTCTTGGGTAGGATGTTTTTTTGGGTGGATTATAGATGCAACTAGCTCAAACTAGCCCTCATATTTCAGCCTAAACTAGCTCAAACAAACTGTAAACCATGGATACAGCAGCAGTTAATCAATCGATAATTTGTAAGAATGCAATAAACTCCTTCTGGGCCATAATATAAGATGTTAATTCATCTAATATGTGAGTACATTGGATGTTATAAGATATTATAAAAGAGTGTTGTACTACATCATTGTGCAATTGTTGTTTAGCTTCTAATATTAACTTGGTGCTTTTAGGTATATATGTCATTGGTGAAGATCCGCGCTTCGACCCTTTCTGCGTCCGGGGCAATGAGATATCGATGAACCAACATCAAGTGAGGAAGCTGATAAAGATTGTTAGTAAAATGGGTCCAAAGATGGCAATTAAACTATTTGTTAACACTTTATCCAAGACAACAATGAACTGCGGGATGGTAAGTAAGAACTTTGCAGCCTTCTTTTTACTACCCATAATGAGTTGTGTTAGATGACAATGTCTGATTCTTTTTCCTTTGAAGTGGTTGCCAAAGCAGTTTACTCAAGATTACCTCTCAAACTACATGATTGGTGGCATGCAAAGGTTAAAGTATTTCTACCAGAACACGATGATTATCTAGATGTTTTCATGAAGACCGTGAAGGATGGGCGGTCGGCCATCACAAGGGGTTCGACTAGAGTCGTGCGTGCCTTCTGCATGGAGGAGGGCACAATATGGGCATTCCGATTCACCTTGTTCAGCAACCAGAATGTATTTCACCTCTTTCTTTACCATCTTTAATAGTACATGTATAAAGCTGTGGTTCATCATTCCTTATTTGGATCTTATGTAATTCTTGAACATATGTACCTATGAATCGAATAATGCATTGGTTGTTTGAACCTAATGGATATGAATAAAGCTATAGCATACATTAAAATTCAAATTCAAATCCAAACGTTTGCGATATTATGCTCTCTAGGTGGTTACGACACACACAGTTGGTAAAACACAAACATTTGCGATATACACCATAATCCATTATAGTTCACAGGGAGGAAGCGTGTGCAAGCATGCACGCAGTTGCCATTTGCAAAGCGTGTGCGGTGTTAGACAATATCACAAACGGCGCGGGCAAACTAAACGTTTGTGTTAGTTGCCTTATTGTACACGACCCACAACCATGAATTGTTTCTGATAAAGTATGAATCGTAAATGTTGCACCACAGAATAGCATGTGCGATAGTTGTCGTGTACGACGATGTTACGACGATCCGACGCTTCGTTATCTTGTTTGACAATCGTACGACGATTAGCCAATCTTCTTAATTAGTTACCGCATACGGTTTGGGAAAAGCGAATGTGTGTGATTGTATGCTTATCATACACGTTCTATAATAGTGAACCGTTCATGATGGGTCGTGCATCGTGAACGTAGCACCACAAAATACCGACTGCGATGGCAATGCGAGCACAAACGAGTAGGAGTACTATAGGGTCCCTATCCCCGACAATTTCTGGGTCATGTGGGAAGGACCCTCTATCGCCCACACTCACTTGGCGACAGTTCCCAATGTCGGTTCGGAAAGGGGTTAAAACCCATTTGTATAGCACCGACACGTACCAATGCTCTCAAGGGTCTGCTGAACCTGAAATCCGATAGTTGGGTGCCCTGCCTTCACTCGTGAGCTGCGGAAAGTCCGTTGGCCGTCTGCCCGTGTTGTCAAGCTAGAGTTACCATAAAAGTATGATGTAAGATTGAACCCGACAGAGTTCTTGAACATCTACACCATCGCCATTCAAGCTACTGGAGAAGATATGAAAAGGTATTCACCAACTATTCCCTTTGACACTCAAGCCAAATGTGAGTCTCGGTGTCAAAACCAGCAGATCTCGGGTAGGGGGTCCCGAACTGTGCGTCTAAGGATTGATGGTAACAGGAGACAAGGGACACGATGCTTTACCCAGGTTCAGGCCCTCTGGATGGAGGTAGTACCCTAAATCCTGCTTGATTGACTTTGATGAGTATAGGGGTTGCAAGTGTTGATCTACCACGAGATTGTAATGGCTATACCCTAATTGTCTAGCCTGTATGATTATGATTGCCTCTACGGACTAAACCCTCCGGTTTATATAGACACCAGAGGGACCTAGGGTTATACAGAGTCAGTTTACAGAGAAAGGAATCTTCACATCCAAACTACAAGCTTGCCTTCCACACAAAGGAGAGTCCCATCCGTACACGGGAGGAAGTCTTCTGTCTTGTATCTTCATGGACCATTAGTCCGGCCCATGTCATATAGCCCAAACGCCCGATGACCCCATAATCTAGGACTCCCTCAGTAGCCCCCAAACCAGGCTTCAATGATAGTGTGTTCGGCGCGCAGGTTGTCTTCGGCATTGCAAGGCGGGTTCCTCTTCCGAATACTTCAAAGCATCTGACCCGAAGAGTTATATTCGTCTTTTCATTTAATGTCATACCCTTTGGCTCCCGCACCTTTGTCTCTTCTGCTCCCATGTGTCGAACGAATACAAAAGGTCAGAGTATTTTTTGCACAAAACACCCTGTCCATAAAAAAGGCGTTTATTTAAAGGGATTGGATCTCAGATGCCATTCCACACCAGGCGGAAAATCCTTAGAGCTCGCTAGGAGAAAGCACTCAAACATGGCTAGAGCTCCCAGTTCTTCCTGCCGCCCTCGCGACTCCGAAAAAGATGACTGAGAGAGATGCTCAGTATCCCATGCCCAGCTGACCAAGCTCCAGGCACAAGGCTACCTTCACCCTGTGGATCTAGACTCGGTGTGAGCGGGATTAACTTCTTTTATGGGCGAAGCCTTGGCAGAAAATTTCCCGAATCCTTCAGAAGGGGAGCGAGTGTGCTTCGTTTCCTTTCTCTTGAGAGGCGTTGGATTTCCAATCCATCCTTTCCTCCAAGGTCTCCTAGAGTATTATGGCCTCCAACTGCACAATCTCATGTCGGGCTCCATTCTGCACATTGTGAGGCCCATTTTGAGTTATGGAGGAAACTGTTCTGCCTCCTCCCTCGCTCCCAAAATGGATCCATATTCCAGGTGGGAGGCGCCGAGATATGGCGCATAGCCGAAACCGGATATCTGTCCGGCACGCCGAAGAAGGCGTCCGAGGAGTAGCCCTCGAAGTGGTTTTATATTGAAGACGTTGCTCTCCCCGACACAGTCCGAATGGGCCTTCCCGAATTTTCTAGCGCTCCACTAAAGAAATGCCAAGCTGGCACCCTCGGAGCCTTGAGGAGGAAGATAGAGCAGAAGTAAAGATGTTAATGGACAAGATAAAAATACTCGCCCAATTCGGACTATCCATGATTGAAGTCATGGCAATTTACATAACGCGAGACGTCCAGCCACTCCAATCCAGAGGACTCCCAATGTGGAACTACACGGGGAGGATGATACATCTCGCTATGGGTGCAAGGGTCCGGATGACTTTGCCGCCATGGCCGCCATGCTAGAGGATCTTTATAAAGGGGAGAAAGAAGAATTCGCCCGCCTTAAGTGTCGGGACGGATTCTTCATGTACAACCCCCTAGATGGGTAAGCTTTCAATTCAAAATCTTGTTCAATCCTTATCTTAAGCTGCAACTAGTTGGACTCAAACCGACCATCTTTAACAGGAATGGCGGAAGGCCACCGCGGGGATCTGGCCCTGCTCCGCAGCTGGAGAATTATATTCGGGACCTAGATCCCGGATTTGAGGAGGACCCGAATATATTTGTAGAGCTTAAGGAGGGGGTCTTCTATCAGGCGAGCTACGACAGCACAGAAGTGGCCATTGTAGCCGATTACCCTGGTCTCCTACCATCTTCCCACGTAAGTGCCCAGGGAGCATCTCCTCCAAAAGAGCTTCCTTGTTATGCCTCACCCACCGCACTGTCTTGTGCTCCAAAGGGGAGGCACTCGGCGCGCCTTGCTGCACCAGAGGCATCTCATAAGAGATCAGCGCCTGCACCGGGTGGGTCTTTGAAGAGGAAGGCAAATGCCAACACGGCCGAGCCTTCATAAAAGAGGTATGGATTCGAATACGCCCCCTGGCAGTCACATGGAACTGTGACATTGCCTGCTTTATTGTATTAGGAGGAGTGTTCACCGGACTATGTCCGGGGATCCTGCCGGTCGCGCCTCTAGGGCGGGGGCTGATACGGGAGTGACGCCGGATTGTCCTCCTTCAGAGGATTCAGATGATGTGTCCATCACGAACTCTGAAGTAGAGAGCGCCATGAATCATCGGTGATAGAGGGCCACTCTTCGCGACCCCAGCTTTACTGAAGAGGCATTCAATGCCTTCAGCTCGGCTGGTGCATACATCTGAGCTGCTCGGGATGGGCTTGCCAGAGCCACTAACCAGTATTTGAAAGATATGCTGGTAAGTATGCATTGTATATATCTAGTAACCATATACTAGTAGCCCTCTAGACCTGAAGCAGTTGAAACAACTGATTTAAGGATCGTTGTATAATTAGGCACTCACGGAGAAGAACAACATGGTATCTCAGGAGCTAGAACAGTGCCGGGCCCAGCTAACTGCTATTACTGCCGAACTGGGGAAGTCCAAGGAGGCACCGACTGGTAAGGTTCCTTCTATTCGGAAAATGTAATCATGCGTCAGTCATGCTTATGCGAATAAACATTGCTGTATTATACGATGGCAGGCTCGTTGGCTCAGATAGAAGAAAAGTTAAAGGCCGCACAAGTGGAGAAGGAACATGCCAAAAGGCAAGAGGCCGCTAGTCAACATGTACTGACACGCACTAGGGACGAAAATAACAGGCTACAGGATGCCAATACCCAGCTCGGTGAAGAGCTGAAGGATGTGCAGGCCCAACTAGCGGACTCTTTAAAGGAGAACAAAAAGCTGCGGGGCGGCATATTCAGTATGCCTTTCAACTTATTGTCGTACAGTTCACTGAGGCGACTTCTGATAAGTTTATTCCTATAGGTATTTTGACTGGGCGGCCCGAAGAAGAGGCATCCAGCTTCCAAGGTGATCGGCTACAAGAGTTGTCCGAAGTGTATGAGCAAGCTGGAAAAGCGATGCGGAGTGTTGCCAAGGCTTTATGGCCATCCGCATCCCCTCCAGGAAGTATGTTGGAGCTTGTGAAGCCGTTCAAGGGAGCTCGGCACCACTTTAGATTATGGAAGATATCCGCTTGCTGGGAAGGCGCACGAGAGGCCTGGACCATGGTGAAACAAGGTATATCGGACTTGATCCGAATCATATGGCCGGGGTCGGACCTCGGGGGTCAGATGGACAAGAGATTCCAGTGAGCTTGGTATATGACAAAGTAAAGATAGCTGTCAAGTTTTCACAACAGGACTGTAAGCTAGACAGCCTGTTAGACAGTATGGAGGAAGAAGTTTTTGACTCCAAGTGACTATGTACTTCAATTGACAATTTTGTCCCTAGCCGAATTGTAAAACGATTGTCATGGAAGACCTTTTCGCTTCAACCTACGGACCCGAAGGTGCGGAGTGTTTCCGATTACTGGACCGGCAATAAATACCGAGGCATGCGTGGAAACCAGGCGTAGGGATCGTAGTTGCTTGAATAGACAAGTTGTATTCGGCTAGCTATGTTATATTACTTATTGATTGTAAGAAACATCTTCCACTGAGAATAGTTTCGTTAAGGGTTCCTTTCCCTAGGTGAACATGCGTTAGTATGCATGCCCAAACTGTGATTCAAATAATCGTAGTATACATAATATCTGGGGGTTCATAGTGCAACGACCGTAAAACGTCTTCAGTCCGCCGACCGATTATTCCCTTAAGAACGCTAGCTTTCGGCTTCACCCAGTCTGAGGTACAAGTCCGGATGACCCGGCTGTAACAATCGCAGAGGTGCTCCCTTTATGCCCTAGCCGAACTAACGAGAACGTAGGGCATAACATAGGAGCCAGGCAACCCAGCTTGGCAAAAACTTAAGTCATAAAGGTGCATATCATGGCGAAGAAAAGGTATATATGAGAAGATGACATATATGTGGCGAGCTTGATGCTCGGAAAATGATAATAAGCTTTTGTAAAAGAAGCCCCCAGGTGTTATATACATTTGAGGATGTGTACCTCATCTATGTGCGGTGTAGCCGCACAAGATCTATAAAGCTAAATAAAAATATTTAAAGAGAGAGAAAATGAAAAGAGGAGAAAAATAAAATGAACAATGAGTCCGGCTATAGGCGTAGAATCTTCGGAGTCTGGCGCCATTCCACGGGTTCAGCTCTAAGCGATTATCCAATGCATCAGCTAGATGTTATGCACCTCCAGTGAGAACTTCATCTATAATGAAGGGACCTTACCACTTGGGCTTGAGTTTGTCCTTTTTCTTTTCTGGCAAGCGTAGAACGAGTTCACCAACATTGTACGTCTTGGCCCGCACCTCTTTGCTTTGGTATCTACGAGCTTGTTGTTGATAGAATGCGGAACGGGCTTTTGCAACATCGCGCTCCTCCTCCAGGGCATCTAGACTGTCATGCCGATATATCTTGTGTTCTCTCTCTTCGTACATGCACACTCTAGGCGAGTCATGAATAATGTCACAGGGCAAAACAGCCTCCATGTCGTACACCATGAAAAATGGTGTGTAGCCGATAGTGCGATTAGGCGTGGTCCACAGCCCCAGAGTACGGAGTCGAGCACATCGACCTAGTGTTTGTCTGATTATTTCAAAGATCATACACGTCTAGGCTTAATGCCGCTCATGATAAGACCATTAGCTCGTTCGACTTGACTGTTTGTTTGGGGGTGATAGACGGAGGCATAATCGAGCTTGATGCCTAGGTTAGCACACCATGTTTTCACTTCGTTAGTTGTAAAATTGGAGCCGTTATCGGTGATGATGCTGTGTGGGACACCATAACGATGTACGACACCAGATATAAAGTCTATCGTTGGTCCGGCTTCGGCCGTTTTAACTGGCTTGGCCTCTATCCACTTAGTAAATTTATCTACCATGACCAGTAGATATTTTTTCTTATGGCTTCCCCCTTTGAGGGGTCCGACCATATCAAGCCCCCAGACCGTGAAAGGCCAAGTAATGGGGATTGTTTGTAAGGCGGTAGGCGGCATATGGCTTTGATTGGCAAAAAGCTGGCATCCCACACAACGTTGGACAAGGTCCTGTGCATCTGCCCGGGCCGTCAGCCAGAAGAAACTGGTACGGAAGGCCTTGCTTACAAGAGCTCGGGCAGCGGCGTGGTGACCGCCAAGACCGACATGGATTTCGGCCAGGAGCTCCCGTCCTTCTTCTTCGGAGATACATCTTTGAAGTATTGTGGTAGCACTCTTCTTGTAGAGCTCTCCTTCATGAAGCTTGTAGGCTTTCGAGCGCTGAACGATGCATCAAGCCTCATTCTGGTCCTCAAGGAGCTCTTGCCTATTAAGGTAGGCCAAGAAGGGTTCGGTCCATGGGGCAATTATTGCCATAATTAGATGGGCCGATGGCGTTGTTTCGGTGGCTGAGCCCCCCACTACTGGAGTGAGCATGGCGGACGGCAAAGGCATAGATCACGGACGGCAAACTGTCCGGATGAACCGGTGCCAGCAAAGGCCTTCTTTGCCATCCTCTTCTTAGAAATGGACGGCAAAGGATTACACCATCCGCCATCCGAGGCCAGCAGACGTCAAAGACAGCGGACGGCTGTGCGGTGGCGTGAGGGGTGTGGTGGAGGTCGGGGGGCCGCAGGGGAGGGGTGCGGGGCAGCGGGGCGACGTGGAAGGGGCGGCGGGGGTACGGTGGAGGTCGGGGGGGGGGGCGCAGGAAATGGGTGCGGGGCGGCGGGGTGGCCGGCTACGGCAGACGGGGTCGCCGGCGACGCGGGTGTGGGTGGGGAGGAATGAGATAGTGGAGAGAAGAGACAGAGGACGGGGGCGGGACGGCCGTTAACGTACTGGCCTCTTTGCCGTCGGCCAACGGTTGGCAAAGAGGTGAGGCCGGTGGGTTTGAGTTGGTTAAACAATAACTGGACCCACCCACCTCTTTGCCTTCTGCTTGCGGACGACAAAAAATCTTTGCCGTCAGCCAGCGAACGGCAAAGAACTGGCTGATGGCAAAGACCTTGTTTGCCATCAGCCAGATCTTTGTCGTCCGTTTTCTTGTGGATGATGGCAAAGACCTTCTTTGGCCTCAGCAAGCGGATGGAAAAGAGTGGGCATACAACAAATAAGCTAATTCCAATAGTGCCCAATGATATCTGTATCGTGTTCGGATTCTTGGTGTATAACCGGATCCAGACTAGTGTTGCCGCTCTCATCCTGCCACGCCATGGATGTCTTGCGGAGCCGTTCCGAAAATATGTTAGGCGGGACGGGGTCACGCTTGGCGCCCATGCGAGCAAGGACATCCGCCGCTTGATTACTTTCTCAAGCCACATGATGAAACTCGAGTCCCTCAAACCGAGGTGATATTTTGAGTACGGCGTTATGATAGGTCGCCATCTTCGGATATTTAGCGTCGAAGTGTCCGTTTATTAGGGATATGGCAAGGTTTGAATCCCCACGCACCTCCAGGCGTTGTATGCCCATATAGACAGCCATCCGAAGACCGTGCACTAAGGCCTCGTATTCGGCTGCATTATTGGAGTCTATGTATAATATTTGGAGTACATACTGGACTGTGTCTCTTGTGGGGGACGTTATGACAATGCCCGCTCCTAAACCGGCCAGCATTTTAGAGCCATCAGAGTGCATGACCCAACTGGAATATGTACCATACTCTTTAGGGAGTTCGGCCTCCGTCCATTCGGCGACGAAGTCAGCTAATACTTGGGATTTAATGGCTCGGCGTGGTTTGTATGTGATATCAAATGGCAAGATCTCAATGGCCCACTTGGCAATCCGGCCTATAGCATCACGGTTGTTTATTATGCCATTGAGTGGTACTTTGGAAGCCACCGTGAATTAGAACTCTTGGAAGTAGTGTCGTAGCTTTCGGGATGCCATGAAGACCGCATATGCTATCTTTTGGTAATGAGGGTACCGGGATTTGCATGGTGTGAGGACAATGCATACATATTATACCGGTTTCTGAAGTGGGAATTTATGTCCGTCCTCCTCTCGTTCGACGACGAGCACCGCACTCATCACCTGGTGTGTTGCAGAGATGTATAATAAAATGGGTTCGCCGACGTTCGGCGCAGCCAGGATTGAGTTGCTCGCTAAAAGGGCCTTTTTTTCTTCTAGTCCGACCATTGCCGCGTCCATCCACTCGAAGTGGTCGGTGCGTCGGAGTAGGCGGTATAGTGGCAATGCCTTTTCTCCTAATCTGGAGCTAAAGTGGCTTAAATCTACCATGCATCCGGCTAGTTTTTGGACCTGTTTAAGGTCTATTGGTGTAGCCAATTGTGACAAAGGTCGGATTTAGGCTGGGTTTGCCTCAATTCCTCTATTGGAAACGATGAAGCCCAGCAGCTTTCCAGCGGGGACGCTGAAGCCACACTTTTCTGGATTGAACCTGATGTCTTCTGCATAGAGGTTGTCGAATGTGAGATGCATGTCGTCTACTTAGTGACTCGACGTTCTTAGTTTTGATGAGGACATCATCCACATATGTTTCGACCATTTTGCCGATTTGTTTCGCCAGGCATGTTTGAATCATGCGTTGGTAGGTGGAGCCGGCGTTTTCAGCCCGAAGGGCATAGTGTTGAAGCAGAAAGGCCCGTATGGGGTAATGAACTCTGTTGCGGCTTGACCAGATTCCTTCATTTTGATTTGATGGTATCCGGAGTATGCTTCGAGGAAACACAGTGAGTCGTGTCCTGCAGTACCGTCAACGATCTGATCGATGCAGGGGAGGGGAAGGAATCCTTAGGGTAGGCCTTGTTGAGGTCTTTGAAATCGATGCACCTGCGCCAGGATTTATCCTTTTTGGTACCATCACCAGGTTTGCTAGCCAGTCCGGGTGTTTTATTTCTCTGATGAACCCGGTGTCGGCGTTCTGGGAACGGGGGTCCCCAGACTTGCCTGCCTGCGGCCTGCGGCATGGCTCAAAGGGGGTCCCAGCACGGCCCATCTTCACCAACACAAACCCAAGACCCTCGCGAGGGGCCAAGCCTCGCGGGGCGGACGACGCGGAGCTTCCTCAGGCGCGGCCTCGTCAGGCTGGCTCACGAGGAGGCGGAGAGATCAAGGCGGGGTACCTCACAAGGTGCCCGTGATGCAAGCCATGACGACCGGGGGCGCCAGGCAGGTGCCAGCCCGCGCAGCGTCCTCCCTTCCCCTTTGGTGCAAAGGGGGCAAGCGCAGCCGCGGAGTACCGAGGCATTAGGCAAAGGTTGCCATTTTGGTGCAACGAGACCTAGACCAGGAGGACTACGAGATGGAGGTCACCATGGAGCCCAGGACGGCGTCATCACCAGAGCTTTGCGCAGGCGAAGACTGCTTTTGTCAGGATAGTTGATACTAGCTGTCCCCCTTTAAATTAGCCCGCCATTGTTGGCTCCCTTCCCGCTCGATATTTGGGAAGAGGACTAGGGCCTCTATAAATAGGTCCAGCCACCCACAGAGCAAAGAGAGGCTGGGGAAAAAGAGCTGGCCAGAGAGTTGGAAAGATAGAGAAGATCAGGTAGAGAGAGAGAGGGGTGACTGAGCTCCTCCCAGCAGTTCATCGCCCCAGCCAAGAGCAGACCCTCGCGAGGCTGTTCTTCCTTGTATTGTTCATCATCATCAGCCCAAGAGGCAATCCACCACACCACAAACTGGAGTAGGGTATTACACGACAACGGTGGCCCGAACCAGTATAAACCGTGTGTCTCTTGTGTTGTTCTTTCCTTAGTTTTAGATCCTAGTAAGGCGAAGGAGTGCAGGTAGGTAGGAGGTGAAATCTCCGCGCGCACCCCAGTGTTCGAACCTCAAGGGTCTGCCGGAACCCGAAATCCGACACCTGACCTCAATTAACTTGGCTAGTTCCTCCCCCATAGCCTGTCATTTGGGTTCGGAAAAGCGCCGCAGTGTTTTCTTGACTGGCTTGTATCCCTTCAATATATTGAGGATGTGTTCGGCCAGCCTGCGTGGGATTCCTGGCATGTCAGAAGGGTGCCAGGTGAATATGTCCCAGTTCTCATCCAGGAACGCGCGTAATGCGGTGTCGACTGAAGGGTCCAGCTATGCCCCGACGGAGGCTTTCTTCTGTAACAGCCTGGATTTTTTCCCTTTTCTTTTTCCTTTGATTTTCTTGGGTTTCCTATTTTCTTTTTCTTTTTTGTGGCTATGTGGTTCTGAAACTTGGGAAGATCATGTATTCCTAGGTTTTATAGTGGCTTGTCACCCTCATCATCATCCCAAGATCTTGTCATTTCCATCCTTGACCTAACCCATAAATTCTTTTGTCGGGAATATTCCTTTTCTGATAAAGGAATAACCCTTAAAACCCTAGGTTGTGAAGCAACCTATATTTCTATCACTCCTAAAATTCCAAACTAATTCTCATAAATTGTTTGGGTCCTATCTTTCTCAAATATGGAAAAATATTTCATTGCCATGTTCAAAAATAATCCTCCAATAATTATTTTCCTATTCTGTCCTAAATGACACTTTGCAAAGGAAGTGCTATTTATATTTTCTTGATTGAAACCAAACTTCTTGGACATCTTTTTCTGCCCAAATAATTGTCTCATGACAAAACTCAGCTCAATTTTTCTAGCAAATATTCCTGAGAAAAATTTCAAAGTTCCTGTCTGAGGGAAGTGATTGTGAAGGAAGTACAAGATAGGCATATCCAACTGAGTTGACATTTTGCATGGTCCTTCCTATGATCAAATAATGACTCTCCACCAAATATGAGCTCATGTAACTCACCGATGTGAGCCTAGCCCCAAATCTTAGTTTCTGGTCAGATTTTCAGTTTGTGAAGCAACTATGTTTTATATTGCTTCATTTAAGCTGAAAATGTTCTAGGGAATTCTTCAATCCATATAAGCTCCCTCCACAAAGTTTTAGGTCAATTAGTTAATCCAATTGCCCTGTGAAATTTTTCCAAGTTTCTGTCCAGAATGAAGCTTTGTGAAGCAAGTGCCACTTTGGTATATCCAAATGGCATGAAACTTTTACAGCAGCTTCATATCATCATATAACCCCTCTATGCCAAATTTTAGCTCACAGAAAGAAAGTATGTGAGTCTATCATCCAAATCCCTAATTTTGGCCTGTTTTGCACTTTCTACAGCAACCCTCATCTAAACTCCTCCCCTTAGTCTGATTTTTGGTGATCAGCATCACCTTAGTGTGTGATCATCACCAGACAAACTCTTTACCATGTTACCAAGCTAGTTTAACCACAAGAAGTTACAAACACCTTCTTACTGATTTACTTTGGAGCTAAGTGCAAATCTCTTCTTTGCCCCTGAACCGATTTATTTCCTCATTTTTACTGAGGACACCAAGGTCCCTCTACTGGACATGGTCGGCCACGCCAAAGAGCGCTGCTTGCGCCAGTGCACGTGGTGATCAAGCTAGCGTCATGGCTAAATGCGTGCTCTGGCTTGTTCCTGCCACTGTTCTCATGTCCTCCCTCCTCGTCTCGACCTCCATTCATGTCCTGGAGCTCGCCCGTGCTTGAATGCATCGGTGCTTTGTCGTGGTTCACCATTAATGCACCGCTAGAACAGTGCCCATGCCATGCCCCACCTCTGACCTCCATTAGAGCAGTGCTCAAGCTCGCTTGTGAGCTCCAGAGCCTTCCCCTCGGCTATATAAGCATGCCCCGAGCAATCCCGCAGCTCACCCACTCCTCCCTCGCCTCTCTAGTCCACCGGAGTGCCCCCACCTCACCTCTGTTCGCCATGGCCGCCTAGGCATCGGCATGATTCTGGCCAAACCAAGCCTCCCCTCACCGTTCCGAGACGTCCACTGAGTTCCCCTCATTCCACTCAGCAGCCCCACCCCCTCGCCCCTCGCCGGAGATGGCCGCACCACCGAGTCCCACCACCGCCCCGACCGTCTCGGTCCTCTCTGTCCTCCTCTCCCCGCGGCCATTCTAGTCCTCCCTAGTGCCCTCTCCTCCTCTGAACGGGTGCGCGGTCCTCCCCTGAGCCCGCCGGTGCCCTCAGCTCGGCTGGAGGTGGCCGGAGTTGGCCGGGCCCGTCGCCAGAGTCTGCCACCTTCGCCATGTCCCCACGAGCCGCTGTCGTTGCCGTGCCCTCCAGTGGACGCACCCTGGCCAGAAGTGGACGGAGCTGGCCGGTCCCCTCGCCGCCCCTCACCTTCTCTCCCTCTGCTTCACGCAAGGCACAAGGCGGCGGGAGGTAGAGGACGAGCGCCCGTGCCCTCCCCCTGCTCCCTGGGCCCCATGCGTCGGTGGCCCATCCACCTCTGCCCATGTGGCAAGTGGAGACGGTTTTCCCAGAGGACCCATTGGTGATAAAATCTTCACATATTGGTCCTTCTTCTTCCAACCTTCACAACTATTCAACCGTAGCTCCGATTGAGCCCCCTCCGAGAAAGAACCGTCCGACATTTTGTGTCGCGGCTTCACAGCACTTCTTCCTGGAGTCTCCGTCACCCCAGGCAAGCCACAATACCACTTGCATGATAGTCATGTAGTAGCCATGGTTTTCAACTTGAATATTTATTAAATGTTTGCTTGTTTAAAATATGGTTATCTTTATTTCGGTAATGATTCTTGGCTAGTGCTTACTTTCTTGCTATGTTTTTATGCACCTGGTTATCATGCCCTGCTAGTTGCTAGTATTCCTTTCATATGCTTATGCTTGCTAGTAGTATGTGTGGATGTTGGTAATGGTCTTCGGTGCATGACTACAGTCTATCCCAAGTACCATTGTTATGCATGTTCCATTGCATCTAGTTGGTTAAATGGTTGCACAATGGCATTGTTGATATGATATTGCATGATATTTATTGTTGATACTAGTGGTCATGCTATGTTTCGGAGAAGTATGTACTTATGATGTTCATGCTAGTCAGCATGCCATGCTTAGTTGAATATGATTCATTGTTGATATGGTGGATAGTTATGTGGTTCTCTCATCATTATGTTGATATCATGCTCATGCATTGTAACTGCATCATGTATTTTATCATGGCTCAGCATATTTGCATTCAAGTTTAACCGGATTAAATTGAACTTGAACAACTATTGGCTGAGTCATGGTGCCACCATATCGAACTGACCAGTCCAACCATGCTTTCCTTTATGGGAAGGTCCTAACTGGGTCTATTGTCATGCCTCTCACCGGGGCCTCCAACGAGGAAAGGTTATGGGCGTGCGGTACCCTGGCCTAGTAAGCAAACATATCCTTGTGTGTCCGTTGTTGTTGTTGTTATGGATCCGGGTCCCTGTTTGGGACCGTTTATGTTTGGCCACGACGGTGGTAGTTGTGTCTTTGGTAGACACGGGGCCACTGATAACCCACAAGTATAGGGGATCGCAACAGTTTTCGATAAGTAAGAGTGTCGAACCCAACGAGGAGCTAAAGGCAGAACAAATATTCCCTTAAGTTCTATCGACCACTGATACAACTCTACGCACGCTTGGCGTTCGCTTTACCTAGAACAAGTATGAAACTAGAAGTATTTTGTAGGTGTTGTTGGATAGGTATGCAAGATAATAAAGAGCAAGTAAATAAAAAGTTGGGGCTGTTTAGATAAAGAAACAACTAAGTTAGGTTTAGTAGAGAGTTTGTTGTTACGAGAAAGTTATTTGTCCCTAGGCAATCAATAACTAGACCGGTAATCATTATTACAATTTTATTTGAGGGAGAGGCATAAGCTAACATACTTTCTCTACTTGGATCATATGCACTTATGATTGGAACTCTAGCAAGCATCCGCAACTACTAAAGATTCATTAAGGTAAAACCCAACCATAGCATTAAAGCATCAAGTCCCCTTTATCCCATACGGAAACAACCTACTTAATCGGGTTTGTGCTTCTGTAACTCACGCCACCCACCATAAGCAAATCATGAACATATTGTAAACCCTACAGCGGGGATCCCTCACGCTTGCGCGGCACGAAGAGCACCATAGGACAGCACCAATAATAAAACATGCAACTCAAACCAATCTTGATCATCAAACAGCCATTAGGACAAAATGGATCTACTCAAACATCATAGGATAGCCATACATCATAGGGAAATAATATAAAGCGTTGAGCACCATGTTTAAGTAGAGATTACAGCGGGTAAGAGAGAGGTTACACCAATGCATAGAGGGGGGAAGAGTTGGTGGTGAAGGCAGTGAAGTTGTTGGAGAAGATGACGGTGATCATGATGGCCCACGGTGGCACTCCGGCGCCACCGGAAGCAAGGGGGAGAGCGCCCCCCCTTCTTCTTCTTCCTTAACCTCCTCCCTAGATGGGAGAAGGGTTTCCCCTCTGGTCCTTGGCCTCCATGGCGTGGGAGGGGCGAGAGCCCCTCCGAGATTGGATCTGTCTCTCTGTCTCTCTCTGTTTCTGCGTTCTCTCCTGGCTCTGTTTCACCGTTTCGTGTATATATGGAGATCCGTAACTCCGATTGGCCTGAAACCTTCGTCGTGATTTTTTTCCTGAAAATTAGCTTTCTTGCAGCAAAAGAAGAGCGTCAACCACCTTACGGGTGGCTCATGAGGGTAGGGGCCGCGCCCAGGGGGGCAGGCGCGTCCCCCTGCCTCGTGAACACCTCGGGCACCGTCTCACGTGGATTTTTCTTCCAGAATTTTCCAAATATTCCAAAAAGTATCTCCGTCCATTTTTATCCCGTTTGGACTCCGTTTGATATGGATATTCTGCGAAACCAAAAACATGCAACAGACAGGAATTGGCACTGCGCACTAGATCAATATATTAGTCCCAAAAATAGTATAAAAAGTTGCCAAAAGTATATGAAAGTTGTACAATATTGGCATGGAACAATAAAAAATTATAGATACAACGGAGATGTATCAACATCCCCAAGCTTAATTCCTGCTCGTCCTCGAGTAGGTAAATGATAAAAAAGATAATTTTTGATGTGGAATGCTACCTAGCATAATCTTGATCACATATCTAATCATGGCATGAATATTAAGACACGAGTGATTCAAAGCAATAGTCTATCATTTGACATAAAAACAATAATACTTCAAGCCTACTAATAAAGCAATCATGTCTTTTCAAAATAACATGGCCAAAGAAAGTTATCCCTACAAAATCATATAGTCTAGCTATGCTCCATCTTCTTCACACAAAATACTCACATCATGCACAACCCCGATGACAAGCCAAGCAATTGTTTCATACTTTTGGCGTTCTCAAACTTTTTCAACTTTCACGCAATACATGAGCATGAGCCATGGACATAGCACTATGGGGGGAATAGAATGGTGGTTGTGGAGAAGACAAAAGAGAAGATAGTCTCACATCAACTAGGCGTATCAACGGGCAATGGAGATGCCCATCAATAGATATCAATGTGAGTGAGTAGGGATTACCATGCAACTGATGCACTAGAGCTATAAGTATATGAAAGCTCTAACTGAAACTAAGTGGGTGTGCATCCAACTTGCTTGCTCATGAAGACCTAGGGCATTTGAGGAAGCCCATCGTTGGAATATACAAGCCAAGTTCTATAATGAAATTCCCACTAGTATATGAAAGTGATAACTCAAGAGACTCTCTATATGAAGAACATGGTGCTACTCTGAAGCACAAGTGTGGTAAAAAGGATAGTAACATTGGCCCTTCTCTGTCTTTCTCTCATTGTTTTGTAGGCTTCTTTGGCCTCTCTCTCCTTTTTTGGGGGGGCTTCTTTGGCCACTTTTATTTTGATAACCTCACATGGGACAATGTTCTAATAATGATGATCATCACACTTTTATTTACTTAGAACTCAATATTACAACTCGATATCTGGAACAAAGATATGACTCTATATGAATGCCTCCAGCGGTGTACCGGGATGTGCAATGATCTAGCATAGCAATGACATAAAAAACGGACAAGCCATGAAAACATCATGCTAGCTGTCTTACGATCATGCAAAGCAATATGACAATGAATGCTCAAGTCATGTATATGATGATGATGAAAGTTGCATGGCAATATATCTCGGAATGGCTATGGAAATGCCATGATAGGTAGGTATGGTGGCTGTTTTGAGAAAGGTATATGGTGGGTTTATGATACTGGCGAAAGTTGCGCGATACTAGAGAGGCTAGCAATGGTGGAAGGGTGAGAGTGAGTATAATCCATGGACTCAACATTAGTCATAAAGAACTCACATACTTATTGTAAAAATCTATTAGTCATCGAAACAAAGTACTACGTGCATGCTCCTAGGGGGATAGATTGGTAGGAAAAGACCATCGCTCGTCCCCGACCGCCACTCATAAGGAAGACAATCAATAAATACCTCATGCTCCAACTTTGTTACATAACGGTTCACCATACGTGCATGCTACGGGAATCACAAAACTCAACAAACGTATTTCTACAATTCACAACCACCCACTAGCATGGCTCTAATATCACCATCTTTATATCACAAAACTATTGCAAGGAATCAAACATATCATATTCAGTGATCTACAAGTTTTATGTAGGATTTTATGACTAACCATGTGAATGACCAGTTTCTGTCATCTCTCTAAATAGATATAAGTGAAGAAAGAGAGTTTAATTCTTTATACAAAAGATATGCCCACGCTCTAACAAATATAAGTGAAGCAAAAGAGCATTCTACAAATGGCGGTTGTCTATGTAAAGAGAAACAGGCAATCCAAACTTCAAATGATATAAGTGAAGTACATGAAGCATTCTATAAAGCCATACTCAAAAGATATAAGTGAAGTGCATAGAGCATTCTATAAATCAACCAAGGACTATCTCATACCAGCATGGTGCATAGAAGAAAAATGAAAACTAAATGCAAAAGACGCTCCAAGATTGCACATATCACATGAACGAAACGAATCCAAAAACATACCGATACTTGCTAAAGAAAGAGGGGATGCCTTCCCAGCATCCCCAAGCTTAGATGCTTGAGTCTCCTTGAATATTTACTTGGGGTGCCTCGGGCATCCCCAAGCTTGAGCTCTTGCCTCTCTTCCTTCTTCTCACATCGAAACCTTCTCAATCATCGAACACTTCATCCACACAAAACTTCAACAGAAAACTCGGTAAGATCCGTTAGTATAATAAAGAAAATCACTACTCTAAGTACTGTTGCAAACCAATTCATATATTTTTTTTCATTGTGTCTACTGTAATATAAATTTTTCTTGGCTTAATACACTAATATAAATTGATAGTTTCATCAAAAGAAGCAAACTATGCATCAAAAACAGAATCTGTCTAAAACAGAACAGTCTGTTATAATCTGAACATTCACCATACTTCTGATGCTTGAAAAAATCTACCAAAATTAGGAAAAATAAACAATTTTTATAGGAATATAGTGCAAATAGAATCAGAACCATTTGACGTTCCAGCTAAAAATGTAAAATCGCGCACTACAGCCAAAGTTTCTGTCCTGCACCGTATAAACCATCAAGCAAATGTAAACATCCTAAAGGCAAACCTTGGTACATTATTTCTATAATACAATGGAATTGTACAAGGGGATAATTATTTTTGTTGAAAATTTCCTGTAATCAAGATTCACAAAGTTTCAGTGAGCATGAACAAAGTTCAAGGAGCACTCCCACTTGAACAAAATGCTTGTCTTTCTCACTTTCACTTTCCTTTTTGAAAAAGTTTTGGGTTCCCCTCTTTATTTTTGTTGTTTTTAAACTATATGAAAGCACTCAGCAGAAATAAATGACTCTCTAAAACTTCCGGGTTGTCTCCCTGGCAGTGCTTTCTTTAAAGCCATTAAGCTAGGCATATGGTGGTCAAGTAATGAATCCACCCGGATCCCAAGGTATATAAAAGCCAATTTTAATTAACAATGATTTGTAATTTAGTGGTGAGCACAAGGTAACAAATATCATGTAATGACGAAGTCTAACTCTCTTTCTATGCATCGGCATGTCATAAAAGAACAATTCATGCACACAAAGTAAATGCCAATGCATAGTATAAACAGTTTCTTGCAATTTTATCATATTGGAAACATAGAGAGGTGGAGATATAGTTCCTCTCTCATAATAATTGCAAGTAGGAGCAGAAAGCACATGCATATTATATTCATCAAAATCATCATGTGTAACGGTAAAAGGAAACCCATCAATATATTCCTTAATAAGGGAAAACTTCTCCGATATAGTGTAGTCAGGAGAATTCAAAAAGATAATAGGACTATCATGTGTGGGAGCAATAGCAACAATTTCATGTTTAACGTAAGGAACTATAGCAAGTTCATCTCCATAAGTATAATTCATATTGGCATCTTGGCCACAAGCATCATCAAAAAGGGATATTTCAAAAGAATCCAAGGGATCATAACAGTCATCATAGCAATCATCCTTCGGTAAGCACGAAGGGGAATTAAACAATGTATGATTTGAAGAGTTACTCTCATTAGAAGGTGGGCACGGGTGATCAATCCGCTCTTCCTCCTTTTGTTCTTCGCTCTCTTCCTCATCTTTTTCATCCAATGAGCTCAAAGTTTCATCAACCTCTTCTTCCATAGATTCCTGCAAAATATTAATCTCTTCTTGGACAGCAGAGATTTTCTCAATAAGCGCATTAATATAGGAATTATATTCATAATTATCATAGCAATATTTTAAGATAGCTAAATTTTCAGGCCTATAAACATCATCATCATAAGCTTCATTCTTTTCAAACAAAGATTCAATTTCATAAGCAACCTTAAAAGCAACAAATTCTTCTATTTGTTCCACATCATAGTAATCATATATACCTCTAGCATAAGAAGCCAAGGTTTCATTATCATTAAATTCACATGAAAAGGGAAGGTGTGGAGCCTTCATCCTAGAGCAACAAGTAATATCATAACTCAAGCATACTTGCCGAGCATACCACTTCAATATATGAATTTGATCCCATAATAGTTTCCCTTTTTGTGTCAAGCGGTAATCCCTAAAGTATTCACGTTGATCCAACGTTACTCCCATTACATAATTGAATGGGATTTTCTCAGGATTATTAAAGTAGTACATAATATTTTTCACATAACCAGCATCGAGGGTTTTAGGAGGTTCCCCATCTCCATGAGTAGCAAGTACACCTAATTTTTTTGGTATTTCGTGTTCCATATCCATAAGTAAAGATAGAGAACAACTAAGAATAGAAAATAAAAATTACTTGGTGGTAAAGCAAACAAGCACACATGACAATATTCACCCCACGCTATTGCTCCCCGGCAACGGCGCCAGAAAAAGGTCTTGATAACCCACAAGTATAGGGGATCGCAATAGTTTTTGATAAGTAAGAGTGTTGAACCCAACGAGGAGCTAAAGGCAGAACAAATATTCCCTCAAGTTCTATCGACCACCGATACAACTCTACGCACGCTTGACGTTCGCTTTACCTAGAACAAGTATGAAACTAGAAGTATTTTGTAGGTGTTGTTGGATAGGTATGCAAGATAATAAAGAGCAAGTAAATAAAAAGTAGGGGTTGTTTAGATAAAGACACAACTAAGTTAGGTTTAATAGAGAGTTTTTTGTTACGAGAAAGTTATTTGTCCCTAGGCAATCAATAACTAGACAGGTACTCATTATTACAATTTTATTTGAGGGAGAGGCATAAGCTAACATACATTCTCTACTTGGATCATATGCACTTATGATTGTAACTCTAGGAAGCATCCGCAACTACTAAAGATTCATTAAGGTAAAACCCAACCATAGCATTAAAGCATCAAGTCCCCTTTATCCCATACGCAAACAACCTACTTACTCAGGTTTGTGCTTCTGTCAGTCACGCCACCCACCATAAGCAAATCATGAACATATTGCAAACCCTACAGCGGGGATCCCTCACGCTTGCGCGACACGGAGAGCACCATAGGACAGCACCAATAATAAAACATGCAACTCAAACCAATCTTGATCATCAAATAGCCATTAGGACAAAACGGATCTACTCAAACATCATAGGATAGCCATACATCATAGGGAAATAATATATAGCGTTGAGCATGATGTTTAAGTAGAGATTACAGCGGGTAAGAGAGAGGTTACACCGCTGGATAGAGGGGGGGAAAGTTAGTGGTGAAGGCCGTGAAGTTGTTGGAGAAGATGACGGTGATGATGATGGCCCCCGGTGGCACTCCGGCGCCACCGGAAGCAATGGGGAGAGCGCCCCCCTTTTTCTGCTTCTTCCTTGACCTCCCCCGTAGATGGGAGAAGGGTTTCCCCTCTTGTCCTTGGCCTCCATGGCGTGGGAGGGGCGAGAGCCCCTCCAAGATTGGATCTCTCTCTCTCTTTGTCTCTCTCTGTTTCCGCGTTCTCTCTGGCTCTGTTTCACCGTTTTGTGTATATATGGAGATCCGTAACTCCGATTGGCCTGAAACCTTCTCCATGATTTTCCCCCCAAAAATTAGCTTTCTTGCGGCAAAAGAAGAGCGTCAACCGCCTTACAGGAGGCTCACGAGGGTAGGGGCGCACCCAGGGGGGCAGGCACACCCCCTGCCTCATGACCACCTCGGGCACCGTCTCACGTGGATTTTTCTTCCAGAATTTTCCAAATATTCCAAAAAGTATATCCATCCGTTTTTATCCCGGTTTGACTCCTTTTGATATGGATATTCTGCGAAACCAAAAACATGCAACAAACAGGAACTGGCACTGGGCACTGGATCAATATGTTAGTCCCGAAAATAGTATAAAAGTTGCCAAAAGTATATGAAAGTTGTAGAATATTGGCATGGAACAATCAAAAATTATACATACGACAGAGACGTATCAGCCACCCAGGATAAGCCCAGTGGGGAGTGAGTAGGAGTGGCCGGGAGAGTGTCATGTCAGTAGATCGGTTTTGTCGGAACGCCATTGGTCCACCCGAATGGGAGTGCGAGGCCATGGGTTCCATAGTGTGGGTACAGTGTACTAACCTCTGCAGAGTGTATATTAAATCTACCGATAGCTGCGCCCATGGATAAGGGCCCAGTTCGTGTCAATCAAACTGAGAGTGAATAGTAGTAATAATAATGTGCTTAATAACCACCCCGGTTTGATGATGAGATAAGTTGGTTGTGATCGCCAGAAAGATCACCGTTTGAGACCAAGTGTTGGGTATGGTTGTGATCGTCGGAAAGATCACCGTTTGAGACCAAGTGTTGGTCATTGTTGTGATCGCCGGAATGATCATCGTGGTATTGAGGATACCAAGCTGTTGGATATTCGTGATGTTGTGCGAGAATCGTGGATAAGGATCAAGCTCCTTGTGGTCATTTGATGATTACTACGGTATTGTTTATACCAAGCTTGATTTGATCTTGAGATGATCGTGTAATGTCCGAGGTTGGTAAGTGATGTATGTGATGGTTACGAGGTAACCCGAGCAGAATAAATGGTGCATATAGGTTCATCGTGGTGCATGCTGGTATCGTCAGATTTATATGTTCATGCCATGATCATATTGTTCTAGCAGTATTATGTTCCCATTGTTCATGCCATGTTATCCTTATGCCCTCATGATAATTCCTGCTTAACCTGTAATTGCCATGTTGTTGTTTGTCTTGAATGCTTCTGGTTATTGTGAGCTTGCAAGTACATTCAATGTACTGACCTGGCATGTCATGCCAGTTTGCAGGTCGTGCCTGGATTGCTTGCTTGTTTGGTGTGGTTCCTGTGTGCACGAGCTAGGATAAACGTTCCAGCCAGAGCCCCTGCGGATTGGAGTCCATCATCGCTGTTCATTGTTCCGCTGCCAGTAGTTGTTCCACTGCTTCGAGTTGTTATGCTGCTTGTGTGGAGCAACCGTGGTTGGCGTAGTGTCGCCGTACTGATGTTATTCATTGTAATATCGGAACCCTTCTATTCATATTCGTGTTGTAATAGAGAGCTGGTTTGTTCTATACTAAGCAGTACCGTATTCCAGAAGACTTCACCTTGATCTCTGGGCTGGAATACGGGGCTTTCCGGTTTTCTCTGAGCCGGGGTGCCACAGGCTTGGTATCAGAGCAGGTCTGGCTGTAGAGCGTCCTAGTGCGCTCAAACGTTAGGAAACGGTAGTATAGGGTCTGGTTGTTGCATTTGTTTGTTGCATTTGGTTGTTGCATTTCTTTGCTGCATATAGTCTTATTTCGGTTACCATTAACCCATGTTTCATGCATAGATGGCGGTCAACTTCCATGAGTTCAGTGCCCTTCCCTTAGCTCCCGGTGCTGTTCCTATTGAGTTCAGTCCCACTCCTACACCTCTCAGCTTTATTGCCCTCCTTGGCGACATGTGGCGTAGTATTTATCCCCTCAGATATCCACCTCATTATCAAGTATTCCAGTTTTCTGCTGGAGGAAGAATTTGGGAATACATTGCTCATGTTCATCTGTCAGCCCCGATTCCTGTAGGTAAGCGCACCTATAGTTTCCATGGTGGTTACAGCGCTACTCCCGAGCGTACCGTTCAGCTTGTCGCAATGGTAGGAGTCATCGGCCTTCTTCACCAAGAGAGCATGATGCAAGAGAACCGTGCTTATATATATTATCCCACCATCATCGAGAATCCTAGGCGAATCAAATTTCCCTCCATCAAGCCTCAAGATGACCCGGCTATCCTCGCCATGTCCCGTTACATGACGGCCGAGTGTCTTCTTATTTCTGAGTTAGTCCGAGACGCCATTCGGGCCAGGAGATTGCTTGCTATCACTTTATCTTAGTCTCCGCCAGCTTCTCCAACTCCTCCGCCTCGTCCATCTGGAGTTTCAGAGTCAGCAGTTCCACTCGGTACTCGCTTAGCTTCCTCGTCAGTTTGCAAGCGTTTGCTCAAGCGTAGGTTGTAATCCTTCGAGTGGTGTTTGTGCATCTGTTGTAGCTTCATGCTTGTGTTTGCCTCTATGGAGCAGCTTTGTAGCTCGTTTGTTGTGTGCTTTGTTGCAATAAATCATTTTCCCGTGCTTATTTGTGTGGAATCCTCGGTGTTACCCCCTTATGGAAATTACTCCTCGACTGACACCAGATCAGAAGAAGCCGTGATGCAGTACAGATATACACCAAGGAATTCAGTTAACAACAATGAGATTTTCAGCTGATTGTATTGCAGACATCCGTGCGGATACAAATTATATTATATCAGACTTTCAACAACAAGTACCTTTCAGAGATACACTTTATCACAGCAATGATTAAATCAGCAAGAGAACAAAATTGGGTCAATGGTGCATTTCAAGTCAAAGGTATGGGCTATGCACAATGATTGAATGTGCCATTAAAACACTGCGACACCCAGAAGTCAGTCCAAATGCATGGTGAATCCAGTAAGGACAATCAGAAAATTCTTGTCATATAAATAATCAGCTGCCGGACTGACAATATATATATATATGTCATTCCCTTCACTCAGAAAATCAGTCCCGTCCTTCTCCACAATTTATTGACGAAGTGTACAAAGATAAGGCTCCCAGTCTGCATTGATAGGCTATGAATGGATTCCCCTGCAAGATATTCATTCTTCTTGATAAAATACTAGAAAAGCTTATGGCATAAGGTACCGAGTCTTCCCTAGCAAAGTCTTTAAGGGGGGAAGCTTATGAGGTACGATACCTCGTTTTTCCTCAATAACATATCCACCGAAGGCTTCGGGCACAAATCATCCAGTCTTCCTCAGCATGATACCCCGGTTGTGTCCAAATGCAAGCTGCCCAACCTTCTTCTGTACGACACTAATACAAGACATTAAATTATGAATTGTCAGCATATGGCAGTGTTTCCAAGTAGCAGATCTGCAACAGTTGGTCTGAAACTAAAATCGGTCAGAGGTATGCCTGGAGAATCAGATATTTGTTCATTCAATGACTATGCTGCCAAGTCAATGCAAGTCTCTCGCATAAGGAAGACTTCACGGTACACATCCGACAACCTCACCGGTTATTCAAGAAACAAAAAACCCAGTGGGTGAGGCCATAATCAACAAGTCTTGAAGGAAAGACAACATTGAGACAATAATCTTGGCAGTGATTATCAAGATCAGTCCCGCACATCCAACAATATGATGTTATTAATCTGTCCCTGTCCGGCATAATTGAGATCTGTATAACCACACGTGAGCCGGATAAATATACCGAGGCTCAAAACATGAACCAGACCAAGGTATGATTGCCAGATATTGTACGTAACAGTATTCAGGGCCGCGAAAATAATCAAGGATATATATAAGGCCCCGCTCTTTTAGTTGAGGATCCAAATGAAGAAAGTAATAATGAAAGAGCAAGACCAACAATACATGTATGCCGGTTATTATGTCAAAAATGTGGATACCCAAGTCCATCTTATTCCACGGCAAACCCAAGAGGTATACTCCATTGTGGTAAGGACCTCATAGCGAGGCAATAGGCTCGATCCACAGTATGCTCAGAACTGTTAGCATTGAATACCTGAGTCTGTCCGGTCAGACTCATGGACAGCTCAATATATTGACCTCAACACCGGCGATGGAGCATCGCACAGACTATTATTCCCAGGGAGATACTGGCAAAAATGAAGAATCAGTGTGAAAACATATACTTTGAGTATTGTTATCTCTCGCATAGGGGAAGCAATTAAAAGAATAGCCTGTGTGGATGGGATTCTTTGCCAAGACCACCGCCAGTCAAGTCTGAAAATCTTATCATCAGGAGATGGTGCATTTTTCTATCAGTCCCAACAAGCGACAGTCAAACCTTTGGTACAACTTGGATACTCAAGACTGTGAAACCAGTCAAGATAAGTTAGGAACTCCTGCAAGATGTCAGCATCCATTAGCAAAACAGATATGATCCACATCACTGTTTTGGACCCAGAAGGCATGCATATTGTTGGTGTCAAAACCGGTGGATATCGGGTAGGGGGTCCCGAACTGTGCGTCTAAGGTGGATGGTAATAAGACACGGGGGACACAATGTTTACCTAGGTTCGGGCCCTCTCGATGGAGGTAATACCCTACTTCCTGCTTGATTGATCTTGATGGTATAAGTATTACAAGAGTTGACCTACCACGAGATCGTAGAGGCTAAACCCTAGAAGCTAGCCTATGATTATGATTGTTGTCGTCCTACGGACTAAACCCTCCGGTTTATATAGACACCGGAGGGGGCTAGGGTTACACAGAGTCAGTTACAAGGGAGTAGATCTACATATCTGAATTGCCAAGCTTGCCATCCACGCAATGGAGAGTCCCACCCGGACACGGGACGAAGTCTTAAATCTTGTATCTTCATAGTCCAAAAGTCCGGCCAAAGGATATAGTCCGGCTGTCCGGGGACCCCCTAATCCAGGACTCCCTCAGTAGCCCCTGAACCAGGCTTCAATGACGATGAGTCCAGCGCGCAGATTGTCTTCGGCATTGCAAGGCGGGTTCTTCTCCAAATTCCGAATACCTGTCGAGTAGTGTTCGGCTTCCCATGAATGTTGTACTCCCTGGCTTCTGTGCCTAATAATGGCTATCCTCCATGTGTTGAGCGAATGCGAGAAGTCGGGACATTTTTACACTTTCCACCCTAACCATGTGAGTAAATCGTATATTTAAAGAGACGGGGATCCTCAAATCCAGATCACACCATCCTTCCACAGCAAGTATCCATCGGAGCGCGCCCAGAAAAGTCCATCCCATCATGGCCGGCCATCGCAGCTCCTCCTCTCGCTCCCGTAGCCCTAAGCCAAGACATTGGAAGAAGTGTTCCGTCCCCCACAGCCAATTAGTAGAGTTACAGACCCAGGGGTTTCTCCATCCAGTGTATATGGTCCCCGTTCGAGCCGGACTTGCCACTTAAAACGGCGGGGAGCAAGCGGAGAGCTTTACCAACCCATCCATGGGGGAGCGGGTATGCCTTGTCCCTTACATATTAAGGGGGCTTGGATTTCCAATCCATCCGTTCCTCCGCGGGCTCCTGGAGTTCTACGGCCTCTAGCTGCATAACTTTACTCCCGCCTCCATATTACACATCGCTAGCTACGTCGCCCATTGCGAGCTGTTTTTGGGCTGCGAAGCTCATTTCAAGCTATGGAAGAGGCTATTCTGCCTCGTACCTCGTACACAGGAGGGGTCAATATATCAAGTGGGCGGAGCCGAGATATGGCGCATCGCCGGGACCGGATTCCTGTCCGGTACTCCGAATAAGACATCCGAAGACTCGCCTTCTAAGTGGTTTTATATGGAGGACGTCCCCCTTCCGGACCCTATTCGAATGGGCCTTCCTAAGTTCAATAACGCCCCTTTGAAGAAACGCCACAGCTGGCGCCCTCGGAGCCCCCAGGAGGAAGATAACAGAGAGGTCCTTTACCTGATGGGCCGGATAAAAACGCTGGCCAAATCAGGATTGACAATAATCGAGGTTATGTCAATATGTATAATGCACGGGGTGCAACCACTTCAATATCAGGGACAACCCATGTGGCACTTTAACGGGGAAGACGATGCCACCCGCTGCGGTCGTAAGGGGCGGGACTCCGTCGCTGCTCTAGCGAAAATACTGTCTGATTTATATAAAGGAAAGGAAGAGGAGTTCATTCGCATTAAGCCACGGGATGAATTCTCCATGTACAACCCCCCAAACTGGGTGAGTTGCTACTTTCTACTCTAGACCTTCCCGCATTCTTCGTCATAAGTATTTACCTCGCTATCTCATAGCAGGAACTACGAAAAGCTATGAGGGAGGTCCACAGCCCCTTTCCACAACCAGAGGACCCTGACCGGGCCCTCGATCCCGTAGTCGAAGAAGATCTCGACACATTTGTGGAGCTCATCGACAGGATGTTCTATCAGTTAAGCTGCAACAGTGCCTTGGTGGCCATCATAGCCGATTATCCTGGACTGCTCCCTGCATCGCATGTAAGTAAAACCGGAGTCCCAACTTCCGAGAAGGATCCCTTTTTTCGCACTTCACCTACCGCACACATATGGTGTCTTACAGGGAAGGCCCTCGGGATGCCATGCCGAACCCGTAGTGACTCACCAACAAGGGGCACCGAAGCCGGGTAGGCTTAAAAGGAAGGCGGTCAGGACTGAGACGCCGTCGCAGAGGTATGAAAAAGAACCCCGCTCCGTGGTTGTCGTCTTTTAAAATATAATAACGTCCATGGTTACTGGTAGGAAAAATGCTCGCCGGACCGTATCCAGAGAGCCTGCTAGCCAAGCCTCCACCAGCCGGGCTCCAGAGCCGGACTTAGAGGCAGACGCTAACGTGCGGCCAACACCGGATGTTCATCCTATAGAGGATGCAGATAGGCTGTCTGCTACGAATTCTGAAGTGGAGAGTGCCATGAATCACAGGCGTCGCCGGGCCGTACTCCGTGATGCTTGTTTCTCTCAAGAGGCATTCGATGCCTTCAACTCAGGAGACGCGTACAACTGAGCTGCTCAAAATGGTCTTGCCCGAGCCACGGACCAGTATGTAAAGGATATACGAGTAAGAAAATCTAATAATTATGTATATCATTAGCCCCTGAGACTTGAAACAGTTGGCACAACTGATTTAAGGATCATTGTTTGCGTAGGTTCTTACGGAGAAGAATACCCAGTTGTCTCAAGAGCTGGAGGAGTGCAAAGCCCAGCTACGGGCCGCAGTTGCCACAATGAAGGATTCTGAGAAGGCCCCATATGGTAACACTTGTTTCTATTTAAAAGAATGGCATGTACCAGTTAGTATTCGTCATGCATGCAAATCTAACATTAGATTATGCAGATGATCCCGGAGTGAATCCGAAGGTCGTCCGAGGGGATGAGCAACATGCTCAACGACAACTAAAGGGTGGCGAGCGCGTGCTTACGCAGGTTAGGTGGGAGAAAAACGATCTCCAAGATGCCAATACCCGGCTGGGCATTGAACTGAAAGATGTTCGGGCCTAGCTTGCTCACTCCGTAAAGGAGAATAAGAGGCTTCGACGCGGCATTTTTAGGAAGTGCTTGTATGAACTTTTATAGAGTTCGGCGAAGAAACTGGCTAACAGAGTTATATCTGTAGGTATGCTGATGGGTCGTCCCGCAGAGGAGATGCCCGGGTCTACGCATGATCTTCTGCCAGAGTTCTCAGGACTGCATGAACAAGTTCGGCAGGTGATGCAGGGCATTGCCCAAGCCTTGTGGCCATCCGCCTCCCTGCCAGGAGGCATGGGGGAGCTTGTAAAGATGCTCAAGGGAGCGCGGCGGCGCTTCCGATTATGGAAGATATCAGCCTATCGACAAGGTGCAAGGGAAGCCTAGGCCATGGTGAAGACGTGATATACAAAGGCTGACCCAAACCACATGGCCGAGGTCGGACCTGTGGGGTCCGATGGGAAAGAGATCCCCGTTAGTTTGGTGTATGACCAAGTGAAATTAGCCGCAAAATATTACCAACAGGATTGTAGGCTAGACAGCCTGTTGGATGGTATAGAAGAAGAATTTAGTCAGTCTAAGTGACTGTGTACTTCAAGTGACATATATTGTCCCTAGCCGGATTGTAAATCATTTGTCATGGCGGACCTTTTCGCTTCGACCTCCGGACCCGAGAGTCCGGAGTGTATCCGAATACCTGCTCAGTTATGTAAAAACCGGGGTACGCGTGGAAACCAGGCGTAGGGGTCATAAGTGCTTGAACATACAAGTACCCAACTAGCTATGTTATATTACATGGATAGTAAGAAACATCTTCCAGGGAGAATAGTTCCGTTAAGGGTTCCTTTCCCTGGCTAGGCATGCATTAATGTGCATGTCCGAACTGCGAAAAGAGACGCAGGATATAAACATCTGGGGGCATGTATTACAATAAATAAAAGTCATCTTTTGTTCACCGACCGAATATTCCCTTAAGAATGCTAGCTTTCGGCTTCACCCAGTCTGAGGTACACATCCGGTTGACCCGGCAGTAACAATCGCAGAGGTGCTCCCCTTATGCCATAGCCGAACTAACGGGAACGTATGGCATAAACACAAGAGCCAGGCAACCCAGCTTGGCCAAAACTTAAGTCATATCAATGCATACACTACCAAAAAAAGACACATCCATGACATTTTGGGCCGAACGAAATTTTTTTCTGTCATACATATGACACTTCTATGACGATAATTGTAACAAAACCTGGTATCATCATAGATGTGGTGGGCTCCTACTTCTATGATAAAAAATCATGACAGAAAATGGGCTTTTCATCCTGGGCGGGCCAGAGACGCAACTGCATGACATTCTTTGGGCCGTCCATGACGGAAAAAACCGTGGTAGAAGCGAGGGGGAGGAAAATTTCGGGGAGTTCCCGGTTACGGTGGGAGGTCGGGGGCCGAGCGATGCACGTTCCTCTCGTACACGTACGTGCGTGTGTGCGAGGCGTTGGCTCTAACTGAACCTGAGCGAGGCATTGGGCTCTAACTGAACCCGAGCGATTGCACTGCAGGCTACGCATTACTGAACCCGAGCGATCGATCGATGGCTGTTAACTAAACCCGATCGAGCGATTCCTTCGCTACTGCTGCTAACTGAAGCCGATCGATTGGATGAACAGTGAGCGTTGCGGGGGGGGGGGGGGGGTGGATGAACAGTGAGCGGTGGCGTTGCCTCTGGATGAGCAGGACCCCATGGTGTGGAGGGCTGGATGAACAGTAGACGATGGAGGGGTGCCCGTGGAGGGGTGGTTGAATGGGACCCCGCGGTGTGGAGGGTTGGATGAATAGTATACGGTGGAGGGGGGCCCGTGGAGGGGTGGTTGAACAGTGGTCGGTGGAGTAGCGCGCGGTGGAGGCTGGAGGAGGTCGACGGTAGCCCGTGGAGGCTAGAGGAGGTCGACGGTAGAGATGAACAGTATCCCGTGGAGTCCCGTTTTGCGGTACGCCACACCCCTCCCGATGAACAGGACCCCCGTTTCGACCGTAGGAGGTCCGTTTCGTCCATTTTGCGGTACGGCGCACCCCTCCCGATCAACAGGACCCCCGTTTCGACCGTACACTACTAGGAAAAAGGCCTACTAGTGGCGCACCAGTTTTGCCTACTAATGGCGCACTACTGGTGCGCCACTAGTACCACGCCACTAGTATTTTTTACTAATGGCACATCACTAGTACGCCATTAGTATACCAGATACTAATGGCGCACCTATAGTGTGCCATTAGTATGCCTAGAGGTGCGCCATTACTATCTGACTTAGTAATGGCGCACCACATAGAAGTGCGCCATTAGTAATATATTTTTTCTTTTTTTTTAATTTTTTTAAAAAATTCAATTTTTCTATCCAACCCCAGCACCAGCTCACTTCACAGGCACTTGTTGATATATCTAGCATATCAATCCTATTAAACCTTGTTGATGTTTATGACTTTGTTCATGTTCATGAGTGTGATGAAATTTTGAAAAAATATTTCAAACTTCCGTTCATATTACATATCATATTTTGAAAAAAAATTCCTGAAAAAAAATTGAAACTATTTTTTTCTGTTACTAGTGGCGCACCTAGCATACGGTGCTCCACTAGTAAGTTTGAAATTTTTTGCCTCCAGATCTTCAAAGCCCCATAACTTTTTTTCTGTTAGGTTTTTGAGGATTTTCTGTTAGTAAGTTCATAACATCATAGACAGAGAATTGCAATGCCATGGTCATAATCATACCCCAAGTTAAAATAATAAGCCAATGACTTTCATATTCTAGCAATATGTCATGGTTCAAACATCATGTAACAATGAGAGGAAAACATCTATGACAGTGCCTACTCATATTCTACCATAGCACTTATTACTACTATTCTCATATCAACTCTAAGCAATAACATGCGTTGTTATAAAAATCTTGTAAACGAGAGGTAACATATAGCAATCATGATGTTATTCTCGTAATATGTATTCTAACAATCATTAGATGCCAATTGTTCTCATATCAACTCTAACAATAACATGTGTGGTCATAAAAATCTAGGAAATGAGATGAACATATAGCAATGATGTGGTTATAGACATGCTATGCATTCTAAAATTGTAACAAATGAACATGCAGTCATATTCATAAGGTAAAGATGAGATGAGATAGAACAATTACACGACGATAGATTCCACCAGTATAGGCAGCCTCTCTGTGCGCCGACCGCGTAAACGATGCCATCGTGCACTATAGCATCAGACAGAAATGTTGCCTCAACAGGATTGATGATGAGCCATAACCATGTATGGCGACCAGATTCCAGATAGACTAATCCCATGTTGAACAAGGCAATGAGCTTGTAATCCATGTAGTCTTCTGATGGTGTGGGCACTTCGCAGATTACAACTTTCTGCAAACAGAGGTCGAGCCAAAAGCTTGACGCGTCTCGTGCGTAGTAGGCAGGAATGTCCGGCGGGCCGCGAGGCTCGATGGCGGCGGTATCCAACGATGGAAGGGTGATCTCTCGTTGGGTGTAGATATCAATGAGACACCACGGACTACCAGTGTGGTGGATGAGGACGATCCAGTTGGCCTTCATGCCCGCCCAGTAGTGGCCGCGCATGAAGGACAGGTGGACGGGTAGTGGTAGCATGTTGAGGGGCACCACGGAAACCTCCGTAAGATCGTCAAGTTGGTGTCTCGGCCACCTGCGAGGATCGGGCATCAGCAAGCAGGGTGTCTTGAAGAGAGCCGGCCGGTTGCAGATGAGTAGACGGTACAAAGACACCGAGCATGCGGCTAGACGGACGGTGCTGAGTAGGTCCATACGACTACAGATCTGCTCCAAGAGAACATCGGGGAGGGAATTCCAATCATGGCTCTGTGTGTCAGTTGGTTCTGCCATTGGGGTTTTCGGTGCCTGCGAGCCAGCGGGGAAGTGCATTCGGGCGGGCGAGCGAAGAAGCTTCTCCTCGTGTGGCTGAGCAGTGAGCGGGGGGATATGCTACGCGGTGAACGATGGGGCAGAGAGGAGGAAGATGAAGAGAGGAGGGAGAAGGAAGATGGCGCGGGCGGGCGAGCAGTGAGCGGGGTAAATGGTGTGCGGTCGACGATGGGGAAGAGAGGAGGAAGAAGAAGAGAGGAGGGAGAAGAAGAGACGGCAGTACTGGGTAAGGCTGATTTAGTAACACCAACATGCTAGTTCAGCTTATTAATTACGTGTCCATCTGCTGCAGCGTGTATTGTCACTTCACTGCAAAGACTAGTTGAATAGTTCTCTCTGACCTAGATTGGGAATAATGGATCGCGAGGACTTCATTTCTATAGTATCCCTATGCCTCTACGCTCACTTCACTCATTTTGCTCCGTACCTACTCACTTGTTGAAATCTGTAGAAAGACAAATACTCCGTATTTGGGAACAGAGGGAGGCTTTTACTCCGTACAATTTGGGAACAGAGGGAGTCTCACCATATGGAGGGAACAGAGGAAGCTTGAAATATGAACATGTAAACGGGAGGGAGTAAGCCCCATGCATGCATGCATGCATGAAACATGCAACACTCACACATACACATGGACGCACGCAACACTCACGCACCCATGCGGCACACAGCACACGACGCAACACACACGCTCACGCTCAAGTGCTCAACCTACTCCCTACGTCCGTGAAATACTATACATTGAGAGATTTACACATTGACCATGGCATAATTAACGCCCAAAAGTAGCAGACTTATGTGTGCATGCGACCATTGAGATAAGAAGATTAAATGAAGGCCATTGCATGCTGTAATTAAGGATAGACATGTAGCCTATACCTACAGCACAAGTTGGTGCATTAGTCAATCAATATCGATTTAGATTAAAGGATAAATGCATTGGAAGTGTAGATGTACATCACGTACTACACTCTTTGTTTTATAGCCGATGTACACTCTTTGTTGGAAGACCGAGGGAGGACACGTGCATGCACTCACATACACAGCCAGGGCGGTTCGCGCGCAAGGGTTGGACTCGTGTCGCGCCTGCGTAAAGTTTTGTTTAACTGATTTCTTTGATCTACCAATTGACAGGTGGGACCCAGAAACCAGGTGACAATTTAACAAGTCAACAAAGTGCCACGTCGACTATGTGGCTGGTCAGTAGGGTGCAATACAGTGCTCTACGATGAGCTAGTGATCGTATAATCGCCGCAAAACTATATATAGTGACCGTAAAGAGCGTATTGTTACATACGTTGACCGCCAGTGTATTTTTCTCGTTTCAAATTAATCCATGTTAATCGGAAAGGACGCAATATGGACTACTACTACTACTACTACTACTACTACTACTACTACTACTACTAGTACTGCTTTGATGTGTCCCGTCAACTCGCCGAACGAGGAGAAGCTTGCTTAATTACTACGCCTCTCCCTCGCCCACGCGCGTGGTGGTTCGCAGGATGAGGAGAGGGTTCTGACTACAGTGCCCTCTCCCTCTCCCTCCCCCTCGCCCTCGCCCTCGCGGTGGACGTGCAGCAATTTAATCGGTGTCAGATTGCCAGAAGCATATTGTACTCTAGTATCATCATTGTTGGACCTTTCGAAGAGGCGAAGAGCCAAGTGCAAGGTTCACACGAGTACGAACTGTGGAACCTCCCGAAGACGCAAAGAGCCAAGCGCAAGGTTTTATAGGAGTTGTCGTCCTAGTAGGAGTGTACTACAACTATGGCGAATGATGCTACTGTATGATGCCGCCATGTCACGTATATCAAAAGCTGTGCCACCTTTTTTTCTCAAAGAGCGTGTTGGAGCCCGTGCAACAACCACACAAGTTGCACGTACACATAACACATTTACTAGTAATAAATTCTAAAGGACAAATGCCAGTATGCCACACAAGTTCATCTCTAATTCATGTGATAAATTTGTGCACGACTAGTCTACATATATTCACGGCGCTACCGTTCACAATTACCGTACTCCACTTACACGTTATAGATGGGCTACATGTCCTCCTCCAGGTTCCAGTCCCAGGTGTTCTTCATGGATGGCACGATCCATAGCGATGGGCAATGGGAATCATTGTCGCATCTCTCTAGCCCAGTTCCACACAATGGAGACTCATCCAAGCTGAAGCGGCATAAATCAGGGATAGCGTGTCCCAGCATGTCGTTCATCCGGCGGTGCGCACTGAAGACACAACCATGCTTCATGAACGGCAGGCCTTCCGTGTCGTGCACGGAAGGTGGCATCCGCTTCACAATGGGGTAGCTGTCCCCAATGAAAAGCGAGTACTCTCCAAGAGTGTTCCTCGGCACGCACGTAGCATCACGGGGGTCGAACTTGGCGCCGTTCATCTGGTACACGCGGCATCCCAGATCTGGACACATGGTGACGTACATAGTCAAGGTCCATGCATAATAATGTTGTGCTCAAACATGGCGGTCAGTAATACTGTGCAGCAAATAGTACTACTCCGGTATAGAGGAAGTAAAATAACCGGCTTATTATATATAGCCACTCTTGGCTACATGGATGAGATAGTAAGACATGGAAAATCCATGGGAGCAGCGACGAACTGCCTTCTCTTCGGGGGGAGGGGAACTGGCGAGGAGGAGATAAGAGCGTAGTAACCGCAGGGCCTCGTCCCTTCCAACTGTAGATCGTTCCTCGGCGAAGGGGTGAGGCTATTATTTACTACTAGTACTCCCTCCGTCCAGGTGCATAGGGCACCTAAGAAATGGCACCGTGAACTAGGCATATGTTGATTGGACGCTCATCACATTTTTCTCTCCCTCTAGTTAATCCCGCATTAAGTGTAATGATGGTAGGACTAACCATGCATAGGCTAACTGATTGTTTCACACAATTCTTTAGGTCCAGCTTGCATGCATGCAAAGAAAAAGTAAATGGTAGAGGCGACTGATTAGTTTGCATATGGAAGGGAGATAAATGTGAAGCTGAAAACGCTAACTGCATTGGGGTAGGCATACGAGTCATTAGTGCTAACTAATGAAGGGCGACTAATATACTTGAAAATCCTAAATTCTCTTAGGTGCCTTATGCTCCTGGACAGAGGGAGTACTAGCATTATGGAACATTATGGGATTGCATTATACCGTAAATAATAGCACTAGTAAGAAATTTTTGGCACTAGGTAGTATTTTTGGCGTGGATTAAGAAATTTTGGGTATGTTTCTGCCATTTTTTGTACACGCCAACTAGTGTCAAAAAACGTCTTACATTATGTGACGGAGGAGTACGTACTCGTACTGTAGCAGTACTAGTACTACTTTTCTCAACTAGTAGTGCGATGTACTGTACTTCTAATCTAGTCTAGTATAGTACACCAGTTTTGAACTCTTGAATCTCAGGGCCAAGGAGCTACAGTTGGAAGTGGATGGTACTACTGTTCTCTAGAACCATCGTCGTACTATCAATGCAGGGGAAGTACACCTGCGTAGTGGCCGAATGGGTACTCTCGGTGCTCCGTTCAGCCGCTCCTCTCATGTAGCTGGCCTACTCAGGCGCTCCTCTCACGCACACACTAGCAACCTGTTTATCAATGACGGTTACTGCGGGGCAGAACATTTGAGTTATTTGATACAGCGAGACTAGGATTTTCGCTTCAATTTGTGGAGGTGTAATGAATCTTGTCGAACTTTGTTAGTAGTTCCTTCTTTATCAATGAGATGAAGCAAAGCTTTTCCCTCCGTTTCAAAAAAAAATACGCCAATATGAATTTCTTTTATAGTAGAGCCGATAATGGAGTCAAGTCCATGCATGCAACGCCACAAGCTACAGAGTAGTAGTAGAGCACTTTACGTACAGAGCCATATTGCATAGTTCCCAATGCCCCACCAGGCTTTTCCGGCTCCTCGGGCTTAATTGGGAGGCGCTAGTTTAAATATGCTACTAGCTGATAAGGAAGTTGCAAGCAATGTGCGGCTAGGGCGAGCACGCGAGCCACGGGATGCTGGGAAGGAAAACCCGTTCACGTGGCTAGGCTGTCCAGTGCACCTAGATTGTGGGGCCGCACGTCCGTTTGACTTCAAAACTCAAACTACCCATGTAAAATATTGGCTCACAATGAAGTGTAGTAGTACTATTTTTTATAAAAGGCCGCCGTGCGTTCGGCCGGGATTGAACACACAAAACGAGGTATACACCCCCGCGACCACTAGTAGTACTCGTTGGAGTACAACGCAACCTAGAATCGCCTTTTGTCGCTAGTAGTACGTACATTGTTCCTTACAAGAAACCCCTAAGAGCATGGTTAATAGTATAGCCAGCTACTGGCTATAAGCCAGTGCCATGTCATCTACAGCCCATCTTATAGCCAACATGTACAATAATAGATCAAAAGAGCGTACTACTTTTTTATTATGTGGTCCACTTCTCATTCTCACAAAGTGCCTAGGAGCACGTGCGAGAGCTGGCTCTTCACGAAGAGCCCGCTTACCTTCTCTCTCCTCTTCTCTTTCCTCCAACTAAGCAGAAATATACTATTTTATTCCTTATAGCCCGCTGACTCATCTCTATTGTACTTGCTCTAATAATGCAAGAAACCACTAAAATGCCAAGAAACTACTACCACTTGCATACGTGGCAGACTTAAGATAAGACTACCTTATCAACCATTGTACATGCTCTTACCAACAAAAATCCTCGAGTGACCTCCTACCTCCAGCCCGCCCACCTAGTCATCCTTGGCCATGGGACGCAGCTACCGTCGCCGGCAGAAGGGGAGGTCAAAACCTCCGGCGGTGTGGAGCCCATGTTACGACAGCCCGGATGCCAGCTCCGTTCGGCGCTCGCGGCCGCTAGCTAGCCAAGATAGCTTCGTCCAACTGCTTGTCTACAAGGTTTGCTAACTAGATTGGCACGGCAGCACGGCGGCTTGCTCACGCGCGTCGCACTAAGGCCAGCCATCTGGCTCGAGCGAAGGCCAGCGCAGTGGCTTGCTTGCTCGTGAGTCACGCTCGGGCCAGCCTGCCAACCAGTGCGGAGGCCAGCGCGGCATCTGGCCCGTCCGGCGGAGCGGCGGCCAACTCGCTCATCACCGGCGCCACCGACGAACACGCATCAGTACTATTTGAAGTAATGTTTAGGAAAAATAATGATTTGAGGGGGAATAACAGGATAGAAGGTCAGATGTGGGTCCCTCGTGTCAACGGTCAAAAAATGTGTTGGTTTAAGCTGCCTCGTCAGCACAGACGTGTGGGCCAACCCTTTCATAAATAGGTTTAAATGAACCTAATCGGTAGGAGTACTAGGTAGTTTTTGGCGTGGATTAAGAAATTTTGGGTATGTTTTTGCTATTTTATTACAATAGATTCTTCCTAGGGCTGGTTGAAAGTGGTAGTTTTTTTTACAATAGATTCTTCCTAGGGCTGGTTGTAAGTAGGAGTGAAAGTTAAGCTTTGGAAGCCAATAAGCAAGGCTAGTTACATAGTGCATATGTGTACATGATTGAAAGTAAATATCAACCATGAGTGACTAATATCTTGATGGAAAACTCGAAACTATGGAATACTAGGAAAACAAATGCATGGTTGGAAATACTAGCAATGTTCACGTCCGTTGCAACGAATCATAATTAGAATAATACTTATTCACAAACTTGGTACAAAACACTCTAATTTTGATATACATATGTCACTAGAGATATATTATGTTTCAATTAGAATATATTCCTTGGGCTATTTTGGTGAGGACAGGGAGGGATGTGGTTAGTTTTAAGATACTAATTATGGGTTTTTCTGCAAATTGGTAGACAAGTGGGATGTTGGTGAGAAAAGGCAACAACTTACCTCACAATCGTTAGATGTATATCTAATGGTCAAAAACGACGGATGGCAGACACACCAGCATCACCAGCTTAGTCTTGTGTAGGAGTACTAGCAAGATCCGTGCATTGCACGGAACATCAAGATGCATTTTTTTTTTATAAAACACTTGTTGTGATTGACCCTTGCAGGAGTAAACCCATGTGTAAAAACTAATGATATCTAGAGAAATATGAGATAAGGTGAAGAGGAGTGGGGTGTGGTGGTGGTTGGTGGTCAGACTAAGCGGAGGCATGGGGATTGACGACGCCGGCAGCGACCACCAGGCCAGTCTGTTCCAGAGGCTTCCTTTCTTAATTGCTCAACAATGAGGTTTGTTGGAGATAAGGATGAACGAGGGAAGGCCTTTGTCTGCAAATGTGGAAAGGGGTGTGGGCATCTTTTAGTTTAATTTCCATCCGTCAGATATAGATCGGACGGTCTATATTGCAAGATGGCACACATACCATCATCACCAACTCGGTTTTTTATAAGAGAATAAATATAAGTATGGAGATACAAACGTATTATCGATACTTGCTTTCGTAAACTAGCATCTACATTCCATTCAACGCCTCAGCATGTGGGGCCTTAGCACAATGACTTCTCGACTGTGTAAAACAAAGATTTTCCCATCACCGACAAGGAGGGGGTGACGGCAGCGCGCTTTTTGGCTTGCTCTAGTCCTAGTAGTCATATAAGGTGGTCTAAGCACGTGTAGATTTATTCTTTTTCACGTCTCGTGTTCGCCGTACTTCCACGAATGTTGATGAATAGACGGTAAGTTATTCATGGGGAAACCCTTGTTGAGCATGTTTGCGAGAGAGAGAGAGAGAGACAGTGTGCGTGTGTGACATGTTAGAGACCGAGGCAATGATAACAGATTCTTTGTGTCTATGTGTGTGGAGGATAGAGAGAGACATGTACATGGGGCTTTGTGTTGTGTAACGTGGAGACACATATACATAATTAGAGAGTGAGTGTGTGAGATACACATGCGGACATAAGGAGAGATGAGGATCCAGATAAATGGGTGTTTGTGTGTGTCTGTGTGTGTTTGTGCACACGTTTGTGTGTGAGAGGGAGAGAGTGTATGTGGAGTAGACAGACCACTGATGATGTAAACCTAGTATAAGGGAAGAGGGAATGGTGTGACATGTGTAGTAGCAAGATAGCACGGGTGCGGGCAAGGCGGAGCAGACTATTTGGAAGAGACATCGAGTGTGTGTGTGGGAGAGGGGTGTGAGAGAGAGAGAGAAAGAGAGAGCTAGCGACGGAGAGAGAGAGAGAGAGAGAGAGGAAGAGAGGGGGCGAGAAGGGTCGTTTGTGTCCATAAATGGCGTATAGATAGGGAGACAATGTTGATGTTGTCCGAAATTGGCCTATGAACGGAGACGCAAGGGAAGCGAGTCATCATGTGTGTGATAGGGACTTCATGAGAGATCTAGAATAGATGGTGTAGAGAACAATGTGCGAAATCGAGAACGATTATACATTACGGAGCTATGCAAAGAGTCACGACATATATGTATACAGAGAAGGAGCTGGGGCGGGTCCGCATGTGGGAGAGATAGAAAGAGGAGAGTGGTGCACAAGGAGACAAAGTGTGCTTGTTTGCAGTGGGAGTGGTGTGTGAGGTGAGTGCGCGAGAACCACATAACTAGGGAGATAGATGTTTGGGGCGACGTTTTGTGTGTAGGGGAAATATACACTCTACATAGTGCATGTGCTTGGGTGTAGCGCCCATGATGCGGCTACATCTCCCACGTGTCGAAGCACGACTTAGAGGCATAACCGCATTGTAAGCAATGTCGCAAGTGAGGTAATCTTCACACAACCCATGTAATGAATAAGGAAAAAGGTACATAGTTGGCTTACACTCGCCACGTCACACAATATCATAAATATCATTACATTCATCCACATACAATCAAGGTCCGACTACGGAACCAAAATAAAGAACAACCCCAAATGCGACAAAGTCCCCGATCGCCCCAACTGGGCACCACTACTGATCGTCTGGAAAGGAAACGTAGTATCGTCCCGAGTCCTCACCGAACTCCCACTTGAGCTCAGTCGAATCTCCTAGAATGGTATCATCGGTCCCTGCATCTGGTTTTGAAGTAATCTGTGAGTCACGGGGACTTAGCAATCTCACACCCTCGCAATCAAGACTATTTAAGCTTATAGGAAGGGTAAAAGTATGAGGTGGAGCTGCAGCAAGTGACTAGCATATATGGTGACTAACATACGCAAGTGAGAGCGAGAAGAGAAGGCAAAGGCACGGTCGAGAAACTATGATCAGGAAGTGATCCTAGAACAACCTACGATCAAGCATCACTCGAGACCGTGTTCTCTTCCCGGACTCCACCAAAAAGAGACCATCACGGCCACAATCTCTGTTGATTCATTTTAATTAAGTTAAGATTAAGGTTTTCTACAACCGGACATTAACCAATTCCCATCTGCCCATAACCACGGGCACGGCTTTCGAAAGTTCAAATCCCTGTAGGGGTGTCCCAACTTAGCCCATCACAAGCTCTCACGGCCAATGAAGGATATTCCTTCTCCCAAGACAATCCGATCAGACTCGGAATCCCGGTTACAAGGCATCTTGACAATTGTAAAACTAAACCAGCAAAGCCGCTCGAATGTGCCGACAAATCCCGATAGGACCTGCACATATCTCGTTCTCAGGGCACACTCAGATGAGCTAGACATCGGGTAGGCCAGCCCAGAGTTGCCCCTGGTAGCCCCGGACATCGCTCAGGTTGGACCAACACTTAGGAAGCACTGGCCCCGGGGGGTTAAAATAAAGATGACCCTTGAGTCCGCGAAACCCAAGTAAAAAAGGCTAGGTGGCAAATGATAAACCAAAGTTGGGCCTTTCTGGAGGAGTTTTATTCAAGGCGAACTATCAAGGGGTTCCCATTATAACCGAACCATTTAAGGATCGCAAAATCAAGGAACATAATACCAGTATGACGGAAACTAGGGCGGCAAGAGTGGAACAAAACACTAGGCATAAGGCCGAGCCTTCCACCTTTTACCGAGTATATAGATGCATTAAATATAGACAAGATATAATAATGATATCCCAACAATAAACATGTTCCAACAAGGAACAAACTCCAATCTTCACCTGCAACTAGCAACGCTATAAGATAGGCTGAGCAAAGCGGTAACATAGCCAAACAACGGTTTTCTAGGACAAGGTGGGTTAGAGGTTTGACATGGAAATATGGGAGGCAGGATAAGCACGTGGTAGGTATCGTAGAATAGGCATAGCAAAAGAGCGAGCATCTAGCAAGCAAAGATAGAAGTGATTTCGAGGGTATGGTCATCTTGCCTATAAAGTTCTTCGAATTGACGTTAGCTTGATCCTCGTAAGCGTACTCAACGGGCTCCTCGATCACGTAATCGTCTCCCGGCTCTACCCAAGCAAGAACACAAGCAAAGGGAAAAACAATCAACCACGTGCAATGCACAAATAACATGATGCAAAACATGGCATGATATGTGGGATGTGGTATGCGATGCATATGCATGTTTCGGAAAGGAAAGGTTGAACCTGGCCTCAACTTGAAAAGCCAAGAGTTCCACTGGAAAGAGGAGTTGATTTTGGTCGAAATCGATATAAAGATCGCCGGAATCGGATGCACGGTTTGCAAATGGCAAGCAAAACAAATATGGCACAAAGTTGCGATTAACAACACGAGGCCATCTAAATGCATCAAGAACAACATGCTACAGCACTCTAACATAACAAAACAATACATGGCAGGGATCCACTCAATATACTTGACAAAAGATCAACACTGAGCTACGGCTAATTCACTCAATAGCAGGTTCAAACAAGCATGGCAAAAGTGCAAAAGATAACAGGTTACATACTTAGTGAAAATAACAACAAGTCAGGTATATAACATCAGGAAGCAATGTTTAGAGCAAGATAACAACATGCTATAGGAACATATCATGGCAAAGCAAGGCATGTCATGAAGCTACTCAAAGCATACAACAAAAGTCCCTTACCGACCATAAGCCAAAAGGGATAAGAAAATACAATGGCAACCATGTGAACATGGCAATTATTGTTAGCAGATTCAGACTTAGTGAAAAAACTGGAACATGGCAAAACAGATATCAAGTAGGCATGTTTACGAGCTCGATGCACTCACCACAAGGCATTGCATTACAAACTAAGCATACACCCAGCAAGTAGACATGGCATAGAAGCTAAACATGGCAAGAACGACAACATAGCATGCATGGATCAACTACAACAACCTCGGAAAAAATGCTTAACATGTAAACATTCTGACAGGAACATTTTATAGCAAAAGTAGATCTCGATTGACTCAAGCTAGGGTGCTCCATAATTGCAAACAAATACATGGATGGATAGAGCACAACAATATCTACAAAACATCTTTACTGATCATGCTCGAAAAAGGCACGGATCACTCGGTAGCAACATGAATACATGGCATAAAAAATAATGACAGAGCAAAGACCTAGAATATTTCTAAGTCCCTGAAATCAGCAACATTGAGAGGGCTACTTTGCATGCTTGTGCTAGTCACCACAGAGATCAGAAAAATACATAGCACACACCTCTGTAAAGATGGCATGGCATACTTCAAAACTCATGTAGGGCTCAAGCTCATAGGAGGCACACATTAATCATGGCAAAAATGACAAAATCCAATTGCTGATATGAAACCGAAACTGACAGAAACTAGCACTCTTCCAACAACATTTAGGGCATCAAGATGAGATCAAATGAACATGATGTAATGAGATGCAATGAAGTACTCGTCGAGGCGAACATTTTGATATGCTACACGCACGAATCGAAGCAACGGTTGCAGAGTTATGACATGCGGAAAAATGCTAAAAATATCTGGGAGAGGCAAAATTAGGTCAACCTCTGTTACAGATCTGGATCGGTCTCATGCAAGGAAATCGAGGTCGCCAGAGTTCTTGGACGAGGTCGTCGGAGGAGGTGCGTGGGGATGCGGGGAGGCTCGTCGGAGCTCGTGGGCGACGGATCCGGTGAGGTATGGGCCGGATCCGGCCGCGGGTCGTCGGGACGGCGAGGTGGGCGGCAACCGCGGCGCGGGGCGGCGCACAGGGCGTTGGCGACGAGCAGGGTGCCGGCTACGAGGTCCGCCAGAGTTGGGAGCTCGCCAGCGCGGAGAAGGAAGCGGGCGTCAGCGTCGGGCGCGGAAGGAGGCGCGGCGAAGGGAGCTGGCGCGGGCGGGCGGCACGGAGGAGATGGGCTTGGGGGGGCCCGAATCGGGCTCGCCCAGGCCGGCGGCAGGGAGAGCGGCAGCGTGCCATGTGGTGACGTACGATTGGCGGCGGCGGGGATTACGGTGGTGGCGGACGTTGTCCGGCGCGCGGCAGGGGAAATTTGCTAGGGTTAGGGGGAAGAGACCCGGGATTTCGGGGGAGTGTCTATATATATAGGTAGGAGGAGTTAGGGGGCTCCAAATTGAGCACGGTTTTCGGCCACGCGATCGTGATTGAACGATCTAGATGATGGAGGAGGTTTAGGTGGGTTTTGGGCCACTTTGGAGGGGTGTTGGGCTGCAAGACAAGCGAGGCCTTTTCGGTCCCTCAGTTAACCATTGAAGTATCAAACGAAGTCCAAATGGCACGATACTTGACAAGCGGTCTACCGGTAGTAAACCAAGGACGCATGGCAAGTCTCGGTCCAATCAGAAAACATTTAATACCCGCACACGAAAAGAGGTAGAAAGGGGCACCGGAGGACATAGGAGTGCCGGAATGCAAAACGGACAACGGGGAAAATGCTCGGATGCATGAGACGAACACGTATGCAAATGCGATGCACATGATGACATGATAAGAGATGCAAGACAAAGACAAAAGCACACGCAGACAAAAACCCGACAACGAGGAAATATCATAACTTAGTGCCGGAAACGGCAAGAGTTGGAATACAAATATGGCAAGTTACATACGGGGTGTTACATTGGGTAAGAGAGATAGCAGGAGACCTAGAGAGTGAGGGAAGAGATGTGTGCATGCCCGAGAGACAGAGTGATAGAGACCTGTGTTGGGGTCCAGACTTTAAAAGAGAGAGGGGTGTTAATGTGCTCGTGTGTTGGTGTTTGGGGGAGAGAACGACTTCTCTATGTGTGTGTGTGGTGGGGGGGGGGGTTGACTGCAGATAAAGAGTGAGGTGTCTATATTTGAGGGACTTTAACATAATTGAGATATTGTGCACTCATGGTTGATCAATTTGTTTCACAGTTTGTACTATGAGATAATGATACTTTTGAACATGCGTGATATACCTTGATGTACCAGAATTACAAACCTAAGATTGGAATTTTGGAATTCGACTCCATCATTAGCTTTTGTAATTCATTTAAACGGTGCTATATTTTAAGCCAGGATTTCATGATTTCAAATTCATATATCAAACCTAGAGATATACACATACGGGCATGTTCAAACTTTATAATCATCCACTTCATTCATACACATACACATTTTTGCTTTTGTCATCATATTTAGGATAAACACATTTGGAATTTCATTTGAATTGGACCATATGATGGTATTTGCTTGTAGTAGCTCAATGGTCCATATTTGAATTGAATGGACAATCTAAGTTTCGAGTTGGAGAAATTGATTTTCAAAACATGCACATTTTTTTGCGTGCAAAACAAACAAATTGTCGGCCATGATATCATAGTCGGCCGTACGAGAGCGGAATACTTATAATTTTAGGTGCCAAATGCTTTCAAACTTCCCGCTCACATTGAAATATCACGCGCCCGAAAGTTTAGCCCTGCGATATTCCTGTTTTACCCCTGCCACATGAACGGAAAAGGGCTGCTTTGGTAACTCCATTGTTTTCCCCTCTTTGCCCCCAACATTCTTCCCCAGAGCCCCTCCCCTTCCCCTCCCCGACCCCCCCAACCACGGCAAGCCGCCGAATCTAGTCCTCCGCCGCAGCGGTGGACCTCACACCCCGCCGGATCTACCTTCCGCACCTTGGAACCCCCAACTGCCAACTCACTGTGGAAAGTGGTGGAAGCGTTCCTACTCTCCATACAGGGAGAGCCGCATGATATATATTGATATGGAGCGAGAGGCGTCTCGTGGCATTACAGGATGCGATCGTAGGCTAACGATCGAGAGATACAATCGGGAGAAGAGATAGAACGATAAGAGGGAATTAAAAAAACTCTATCTCTAACTACCTAAGATAAACAAGGCCCACATAGCCGACGTGACACCAATCATGACATGATGTTTAACACTCCCCCATAATCAAAACCGAACTAGGTTGAGATTACGCCGAAAATCTTCAAACTTCTGGTTGGTAGCTCCTTTGTAAACCCATCTGCAATTTGATCCTTGGATGAAATGAATCTGATCTCTAATTCTTTGTTAGCAACTCGTTCCCTAACAAAATGAAAATCTATGTCGATGTGTTTGGTCCTAGCATGAAAAACTGGATTAGCAGACAGATAAGTTGCACCAAGTTTATCGCACCAAAGACAAGGTGTTGGGGTTCTCAATATTCCCAACTCCTTCAGTATTGCTTGGATCCAAATGACTTCAGCTGTGGCATTTGCCAGGGCTTTGTATTCTGCTTCAGTGCTCGACCTGGAAACAGTGGCTTGTTTCTTTGCACACCAAGAGACTAGGTTTGGGCCATGAAAGATGGCAAAGCCCCCGGTGGACCTTCTATCATCCAAGCAACCAGCCCAATCTGCATCAGAGAAGGCACTAATGCCCATGGAGGATGATCTGTTGATGGAAAGACCCATACTGACAGTGTTCTTGACATACCGTAAGATGCGTTTTGCTGCTGTCCAGTGAGCCGTGGTAGGTGCATGCAAGAACTGGCAAACCTTGTTGACTGCAAATGAGATGTCAGAACGAGTAAGTGTTAAGTATTGAAGTGCACCAACTATACTTCTGTAACTGGTGATGTCATCCTGATTCAGGAGTGTTCCCTCTGTGAGAGACAGGGTTTCTGAACTTGACAGAGGGGTAGGTGATGGTTTGCAATCCTGCATGCCAACTCTGCTCAACAAGTCAGTGACATATTTTCCTTGAGAAAGATGAATGCCATGATCAGTTTTCTTAACTTCAATGCCTAGAAAATAGTGCAAGTCTCCCAAATCTTTGAGAGCAAATTCTGATCTAAGATCATTGAGTAAGGCTATAATTTCTTCATTGGACGAGCTAGTCACAATTATATCATCAACATAGATAAGAACAAAGATGGCAGTTTGAAACTTGTTGTAAATAAACAAAGAAGTGTCAGACTTTGATGGAACAAACCCAAGTGCTTGCAACTTCATACTCAATCGAGAATACCAAGCTCTGGGAGCTTGCTTGAGTCCATACAGGGCCTTGTCAAGCTTACAAACATGGAAGGGTGCATTTGGATCTGTAAACCCAGGAGGTTGTTTCATATACACCTCTTCTTCCCGAACACCATGAAGAAAACGCGTTCTGTACGTCTAGCTGGCGAAGACTCCATCCCCTGGAAATAGCAAGAGAGAGCACAAGATGAATAGTTGCTGCTTTGACAACTGGACTGAACATGTCCTCGTAGTCAATACCATACCGTTGCTTGAAACCCTTTGCAACTAAGCAAGCTTTGTAGCGATCAATAGACCCATTTGCAATCAATGAGATTTATACCTTGTCGATGAGGAACTAAATGCCATGTCTTGTTACGTTGCAACACAGATATTTCGTCCTCATTGCTTGTTTCCATCTAGTGTCCCCAAGTGCAGCAGTAAGCGACTTTGGTTCAATAGATTCCCCTGTCAAACACGTGAGGCCATACTTGGAAATATTTTTGTAATTAAGTCTGTTAATAACTCCCTGTTGCAACCTAGTGCGTGTAGAACGAACTCCAGAAGAGGGAGCCACAAAAGATCCGGGCACCTGAGGATGATCAGCCGCAGCAGATCCCGAGGGAGATCCTGGTGCGCTGAGAGTGCCTGATCCCGAAGTTGCCTTGGGACGAGGCGAGGCAACCAGGCCCACGTCGCGGGCAGGCGCGGCTGTCTCCCGGTCGGGGGAGACCGCGGGAGTGACGGGCCCAGGCGCAGGAGGGCGGCACGCGGAGCCCTCTGGTTGGTTGGGCCGGTCCGCGCGTGGAGAGGCGGGGAGGCCAGGCGGTGGCCCAGCTGGTCACGCCGATCCCGAAGAAGATTGGAGCGCTGCAGGCGGGACATCGACAGGAGGCGCCTGGGTGGATCCCGAGGCGGATTGCATGGCAGAGGGGGGTGATCCCGATGAGGATCCTCCAGGAGATTCCGTGCACATAAAATGTCGCACTGTAGCGCTGTTTTGAACACCATTTTCACCATCATTTGCACTATTTCTTTCACTGTTTATTGCTGAAACACAAAGCTCAGGTATAAAGTTAGGAGGGTTAGGCAAATAGTGATCATCACAATTATTTTCTTCCCCATTTGCACCATTGGATAGACTAGAGGGCAAAAGAAGAATTTCTTTGCGATGAAGGGCACCGGCATTGGGATGTAGTGTGGGAAAGGGTAACTGGTTTTCGTCAAAGACAACATCCCGGGAGATATACACTCGACCGGTAGAGACATCTAAGCACTTAACTCCCTTATGTTGTATACTATAGCCAACAAAAACACACTGTTTCGAACGAAACATGAGTTTATGGTTATTGTATGGACGGAGATTGGGCCAACATGCACACCCAAAGACACGAAGTGGAGCATAATCTGGTTTGACATGTAAGATACGCTCGGTGGGAGTTTCATTTTTGATGACGCGGCTGGGTAGAATATTAATGAGATGCACAGCTGTGAGAAAGGCTTCATCCCAAAACTTTAATGGCATGGACGCAGCGGCAAGCAAAGCAAGACCTACCTCAACAATGTGTCTGTGTTTGCGCTCTGCCGAGCCATTTTCTGGTGAGCGTGGGGGTAGGAGACATGGTGAGATATTCCCAACCTTTGAAAAAAGGAATTGAGTTTTTCGTACTCACCACCCTAGTCAGATTGAACAGCAAGGATTTTGCTATTAAATTGCCTTTCAACAAGTGCTTGAAAGTTTTGGAAAACTTGGAATACATCACATCTTTTCTTAAGAAGGTATATCCACGTATACTTACTAAAGTCATCGATGAAGCTAACATAATAAGCATGTTTACCAACGGAAAGAGGAGCAGGACCCCATACATCAGACAATATGAGCTGTAAAGGTTTAGTAGACACACTAGTTGAGACAGGATATGGCAACTGATGACTTTTAGCTCTTTGCCAAGAATCACACACTGTTTCAGAATTATGCTCTCCAACAACTGAGAGATTATTTTTGCTAAGAATTTGCTTGACAATAGAAAAAGAAGGCTGGCCCAAACGGGCATGCCATCTCTCTATAGAGAGTCTAATGGCACTACACACTTGTTTATTGAATCTGCTAACTTTGGGAATCAAAGGGTAGAGTCCATCCACGCATCTACCTCGGTAAAGGATCTGCTAACTTTATTGAATCTGCTAACTTTCGTGACCTGATCCTTGATCAAGAAAAAGAATGGGTGAAACTCTAGAAAAACATGATTGTCAAGAGCAATACGATGCACAGAAAGAAGATTTTTCGATGAGCTAGGACAATGATGAATATTGTTAAGATGTATATCTCTATGCGGGGAATGAATAATTGAATGACCAATATTGCTTATGTCCATACCTGAACCATCAACATTATGGACTTGATCATGCCCTTTGTATCTTTCATGCATGGTGACCTTCTCTAGCTCATGGGTGATGTGGTCGGTGGCTCCAGAATCCACATACCAATTTGAATCCGCACCATAGCCTGCACCATAGCTTGTGTTTGCCGCAGCAGCAATTTTCTTCTTGCGTGAGTTATCTTCAGCATATCGCCACTTGCATTCTTTTGCTATGTGATTAGTTTTCTTAAAGATCTGGCACTTGCCCTCATACTGATCATACCCACGAAAATTGTTATTGTAGTTGTTTTGACCGCCCCTATTGTTGTTGTAGAAGGGTCGGCCTCCTCCCTGGTGATGGTTGTTGTAGTTGGAGCCGCCGCCGCCGCCGTTGTTGGAGTAGTGGCCGCCGCTACCACCCCCGTACTGGTTGTCGTTGTCGCCTTAGTGGCCAGCGCCGCCACCGTTGGGGTAGTAGCCACCGCCGCCATGCCCATCACGACGAGAGCCGCCACCGCCGCCACCGTTGCCGCGGTAGCCTTTGGGCGGGCCACCTCCATGGCCGCGCGATGCAGCGTTGGCCAACGACTTGAAGGCGCCGGCGACGTGCCCTGGAACATCTCCACCCTCTGATCGAAGGTAGCAACCATGCCGAAGAGCTCATGTACAGAAACATCATCAGGGCGAACATCAAGGGCAGAGATAATCGGTTGGTATTCCATGTCTAGGCCAGAGATGATGTGGGAGATGAGCTCATTTTCTGTGATAGGTTTGCCGGCTGTAGCTAACTCATCGGCAAGACCTCGCATGTGACTGAAGTATGTAGCGGCAGATTGGGTTCCTTTCTGGGTGGTGGTGAGGGAGATGCGAACGTGGTTTGCTTTGGAGCGGGATTGGGCGGAAAACATATTGGCAAGGGCTGTCCAGATTGCATGAGATGTATCTAGGGAAGCAACCTGAACTAGTACCTCCTTTGAGAGATTGCAGAGTAGATAGGCAATGATTTGTTGATCTTGGATCAACCAAGGAGCATAAGCAGGGTTAGGGACGACCTGATCTTTTCCCTCGGAGGTTTTGCTGACTAGGGTTTTTGCTGGTTCGACAATGGTTTGGTCGAGGTATCCAAAGAGGCCGGCCCCCATGATCTGGGAGCGGGTTTTGAGCACTCCAGAGAACATAGTTCGATCTGGTGAGAGGTTCTGAAACATTGTTGTTGAGGCCGGAGGAAACTACGGCGGTGGAGGTCGACATAGTCGAGTTTTGGAGAAGGATAGCTAGACGAGATGGAAGAAGATGGCTCTGTATACAATGTGGAAAGTGGTGGAAGCGTTCCTACTCTCCATATAGGGAGAGCCGCATGATATATATTGATATGGAGCGAGAGGCGTCTCATGGCGTTACAGGATGCGATCGTAGGCTAACGATCGAGAGATACAATCGGGAGAAGTGATAGAAAGATAAGAGGGAATTAAAACAAACTCTATCTCTAACTACCTAAGATAAACAAGGCCCACATAGCCGACGTGACACCAATCGTGACATGATGTTTAACACTCACCACTTCACCGGAGCCGCTTCAGCGACTGGCTTGTCCACCGCTCTAGATCTCCTTGACCGCCATCATGGTCCATCGCATCAGATCTGCTTAACCGGCACCCTCGTACACCACAACGTAGTCCCTTGACTGACTCCCTCGTCCGCCCCTTCGATGGCCCTTCATACAAGCCCTCGTCTGCCACAACAGATTCGCCTCACTGAAAGCACTGTACAACACGCCCGCCGAAGCCTTCGTCCACTGCACCGGACCCGCTCGACAGACGCCATATTCAACTCCATCGGCCCTGCTTTACCGATGCCACAGCCTCATCAGGTTATTTCGATTTGTACTCCTTCAGTTTTTCTATTTATCGTGCAACTGTTCACTTACCACAAATGAGCTTTCATGTATGTCGACAAGCGCCGCAACCGTAGCACCGGAGCCGCTTCAGCGACGGCGACAGCCGGCCCAAACTCAACCGCAACACGAGCACCATCGACGATCCTTAGCTATCAAGTATGACAACGATACCCATACGCCGCCGAGAATCAGGTACTATTATCCAATGGCCGGCGCCTACGTTCACTTTCCTAGCATAAGCACCGCACCTTTGAATTTCTTCAGGGCATCATTCAGTTTTTCATGAGACGCGTTATTCTGCTTGCACCTGTAGGGCCATACTTCTGGCAGTGAACATGTTACATGTGCTAAATTACATACAAGTGCCCATATAGTTAATATGCTTTAGTTTTGTTCCGATGCCACCTGTTGGTTCCATCAGACTGCTTAATGTTCTCTATGCTTAATTACACATCAGCAAACTAGCATGTGGTTCCGCTGCTTTTTGTTCGTTTTACCCTACATTTTCTGATACTAGCTATTACGTCACTGCTCCGAGCCTCTGTTCATCACTTGTTTGTGTGTTCTTGATCTTCCCAAGTTGCATGCCTAATTTGATGCTTCTATTAATTATGGAGCTGCCAACCCCATCTAGCAAAATATTTGTTCTTTTGGGGCTAGCACCACGAACAAGCATGAAAATAGAGGGAAGAAGATATATTGTCGTGTATGCACACACCCTTCTTTCATTAGTTTAGATGAACCATTGATGATCAATTCGGACCAGTGCATGCAATTAAAATTAATTTTACCTAAATAGATGGTGCAGAATAAACTACAACAACTAGATTTGCAACCACGGGATGCTGACGATATCTTCAAAGAACATTGCAACATCAGCTAGGCTTCACAGCAACATATGGTAAGCCAGTGTTTTTTTGTTCATGTGAAATGTAATGCGAGTGGGCTGCTTTCTTGGCTTGTGCCCTCAACGTGTAATCCTACCGAATTAAAAATAGCTTAGTTGTCTGCTTTGCTGTATTGCTTGATTCGAATGCTTATTTGTTGTTACGCTATACCTGAGTTGGCCAATATGTCAGCAGTGCCTGCTGTACTATCGTAAAGAAATGGTACTATTTCCTCTCAACTTAATGTACTATTTCATTTGAGTCCTTAACTTTTCCTCTCAACTTCATCACAAGACTGTCTTCGTAGTTTATATGAGGCCACACTGTTAAGTGCTTTCTGAGATTATTTCAACTGCTTAGATGCCTTGGCAACTTAAATATAGCGGTTGTACACTCCCTTTCAACTAGGGATGTCAACTGGGTCCCGTTTAATCCCGATTAAAGTCCACTAGTGGTATGACAGTTCAAAAGAGTTTTTGTTTTTTGAGGAAAATGAACTAGGGAGGTAGCAAAAACTAACTAGATGGGACTGGTGGATGTCGTTTATTTGCCACTTACATCCCTAGTTTCATCTTACCATTTTAATTTATTTTCAGCTGATGCTGCTTCGAACCATTTAAATATAGTTTGCCATGCTCGGCAATAATTCGTTTGTTGTTTACCATGTAAGCTTACTGCCTGGATCATACGATAACTATCTCTTACTGATGTCCAGCGGAAACCTTTCAGGATTCCGTTCACACTAGGACACAATGTACAACCCCAGAATCTATTTGTGGAAGCAGGGCGCCATCCATGTTACCAGATGGTAGCAGTTCAGAGGCAACACCGCCGGAGAGCAGTCTGAGCATAGATATTATAGTGCTTGAGGCTCTACTAGAGGCAGAAAGAGATGGTGTGGCTGCCATGAATGAGGTAATCTTTATCTTGAGGCTGGAAATTACGGAATTAGCGGCACGCATTATGCAAGCAACCCAAGAATCGGAGGAAGTAAGAATGTTGCATTTGAAGACGGAGGAGGTCCTGCTGTTTCTGCTATCTGAAGCCGAAGGTAATCCCGGTTCTTCTTTAGATACCAGTTGAAATTGTCATTATATTATTGTACTTGCATGTTGTGTCATGTCTCCAAATGGGTTATGTTGTAAGACCCCCTATGTTGTCCATGTGTTGTAATGATCCGAATTTTTTAGGTGAGGTAATCCTCAGTACTTGTATGATTGACATAAGGTGAACTGTTTTTCGTGTGAGCATATTGTATTGGATGAAATTACTGTTTGACTCAGAGTGTATCCAACCTACTGAATTTGAAGATCACGGCATTTCTAAATCATTATCATATATAAAGGTGGAATAAATCTTTGTTGTGGTTTTGAAGAAATAAATAACAAAACATACAATTATCTGTCGATATTCGTAATCGAATACAAATTGGATTTGAATTTAGTTTGCCAGGTCCCAGGGTAAACGTGAATGCTAATTCTCCCAAGTTTTGAACGAAGCGGCTAAACACCCACTATAATTTTGGGCTGCCCGAAGCAAGTGTTTGCGAGATGGAAATTACTGTCTACCCCTAACACTTGACATCCTTACTGACCGGATTTATACTGCTGTCGATAGGGGTAGACTAGTAACTTCAATCAGACGTGACACGACGGCCTCTGAGCCCATTCAGACATGGTGGGCGCCAAACGTGGGCGGCAAAACACATTTGATTCAAGCTCGTCTGAAAGACATGTGTCTCTTCCTCCATTTCCCCATTCATACATGGTGGGCGGCAGAACAAACTCTCCTCGTCCGAAATCGATGTAGGCTAATATTTTAAATAGGGGTAGATGTGTAACTCCCATCAGACGTGACACAACCGCCCTACCTGTCAGCCCCGTTCATACACCGTGGGTGCCAACCATGCGTGGCAAAACACCCTCTCCTTGCCCGAAATAGTTACCGGCAAATATTTGGGAGATGCGAGATTACCGTCCTATCCCCAACCGACGCGATGTCCGAAATTTTAAACGGGGGATAAGTTCTTAACTTTCCCCCATTTCAGAGAAGCGCGTCCCGAAGTTTGAGATCCCCCCTCCCCTCCATTTCCCCATTCATACACCGCCGGCGGCACGACAATCTCCGCACTGCGGCCAGCCTCCTCCGTCCGCCACTCCATCCTCCACCTTGCCGGAGCCGCTACCCCTACCCTGTCGTCCACTACAAGAGATGGACGCCTCTCATCCACGGCGCTGGACCAGGATCCTTTCATCGCCTCCTCTCGCTTCATCAGCATCGTCGTCCACCTTGTCATTTCCGCTCCTACGACCGCCTCGTCCACGACAACAGGATATATCCCACGACCCGGCCGTCTGCCGTCTAAAGTATTCTTCCCCGCCACCGACAGCCATCGCACCTGCAGCACCCTCAATGTATCAGCATAGGCCTACACGGCGTCGCAAGAGAGGTGGTACTCTTCCAAATGTGCTTAAGTTATGGATCTCACCCGGAAAATATATCGTAATTTGTTTACTGTACTTTTCTTGTCCGTACCAAATCGTAGTGGCTAGTTGAAACCAAACATTGGTTGCAAAGTAGCTTTGTCTGGTTTGCACCTTCAGATCCTCCATGGCACGGGCACTACACTCGTAAAGCTTATGGTTTCCTCCCTTTATATTCAGTACGATCATCGTAGGTGCTTCGTGTCATGCTAGCACTGCTCCTCAAGACCTCAATCCAAAGCTTACGTGTTGAAATACGAATCTGATATGATGCTCATATCACTACAACAGAGAACGTTTAATTGGTCACCTAATGTTCCTATATTCGTTTCGAAAAGCATGTGCGCCGCCCACTAGTCCAGCTAGTTCCACTTTCCTAATTTTTCTCTTGGTGCTTAGGGTTTTCCCCTTTTATCTACTCTACTATGATCTACGTAGGTGCTTTCTGTCATACTAGCATTACTCCACCTTTCAAGCTAAACAACACAACACTCAGAATTCGAAAGCTTGGTTGTTCAAATATGATTGTGATATGATACTGATATTAGTTAACCGACACATTTAATTGGTTAGCTGAAAGTCCCACTTGAGTTTCCAAATGCTTGTCGCGACATATAGAGAGACAACATAATTGCATTTCTTTATCACTTGTTGACCATACTTTCTTGTCCATACCAAATCTTAGTTGTTATTTCAAAGCAAACATCGGTTGCTAACTACCCTTTGCGCGGTTTGCAGCTTCAGATCTGCCATCCCACTGCCACGGTCAACAATAAACTCATCATGCTTATGTTTTCCCCATTTTATGATGACCACAATCAGCCTACATGGTTCGTGTCGTAATAGCACTGTTCCACCCATCGAGCTAAACAAGCTTAGTTGTACAAATTCATATCTGATATTATTGTTGATATTAGTAAAACTGAGAGATGTTTAATTGGTTAGCTAAATGTTCCTACTTTAGTTTCGAAATGCATGTGAGCCACATATGGAGAGACCGGAAAGAATAGTATTTCTCTGTGCGCCCTGGTTCATCATGGGTGGCCAACCGACAATGTATTGAAAGACTTGTAATATCTTCAATCTGCTTGCTCTTCTGCTCTTCTTTAAGATGATACTCTTCTCTTGCGGTCAACTGGTCAGGTTGAGTTGTTCTCCCTTAGTATATTTTGAATCTGTCAGGTCAGGTCGACTTGTTCTTCTTTACCATATGTAGAAGCTATCATCTGCGAATTGTCATCACTTCTAGAGCTCTCATATTTTGAGTAGTAGGCCACATTATATTAATGCACACAACAAATTACAGCATGCATGGCATCTTTTAAAAGAATTGCAGAGATAGCACAAAGGGGTTTACAGGGAGGCAGTATTGGATTAGAATCACTTCTGCATTATAAAGAAAATCTCACTTGTTTTTATGTTTTCATGCATGTCAGATATTGAACATTATCAAAATGAATATGAGAATGGTAGCACGAGAGGAATATTGCAAAACGATCCACTGGCTAACAAACTTGGCATGGTGGAGGATGGCCTATCTTATTCACCCATCAAGGTGCTTGCTCTAACTTTCCAAAGTTGTATTGGTCGCACATATTTTGCATCTGACCTCTTGCATTAATTCTACTTTGTTACACCATCTGCTTAGTTTAAGCATCATATATGAGTATATGCCATACCTATCCATTTTCTGTACCTATTCCATGTGTCGTCATACTATGTTTTTCCAGTCAAATGTTGTTCTTTCGTAATAGATGTCCAAAAGGAAGAGGGTGAGTGCAGATCCTCAAGGAGTACAAACTAGGTATTTGGAAAAGGTAGTGATACCTGTTAAATCAGACAGGTCAGCAGCCATAGAAAACACAGGCCCAACTATACCACACTTTACCCCTACTCCAATGGCCAAACCCCTATTAGAACTGCTGGGAGCCCAGCGTCAGGTACTGTCTATGATATCAATTCAAAATTTGAACTCCTAAATTTCTGCTAGTGCCTTACCTTCTCTCTTGTATGGAAACTAATTTCAGATGAATCTCCTTGCTCAAAGGATAATACGATCTCAAAACAATAATGGGCTCTGCATTGCTCTTGTCAGTACCTCTCTCCCTTTTGCCTTGTAACGCTGTACTTAATTAATTGCTATTTGATTATGTATTATCAGTCTGCACCTGAGCTTCATTATCCTCTGTTTCGTCCAATATTATTTGATCTATATTTACTCTTTGCAAAATGTAGAATAGTGGCAACGCTTATAAAGAATTTTCTTTGGGGAATTTATTGAATTATCCTTCCATCAACATGGAGAAGGGCTTTGTCTAGCCCGTGTTAACATGTAATGTAAGTTCATCCTTCTCAAGCCTTCAAACTTTGTTCTAGTATAGATTTGGATAGGCATCATTTCCTCCACTGCTGTTTGCTTTGCTGTTTACATCTGATTGTAGTTGTAAAAACATGTTCCTTATGAAGAACAAATCAATTTATTTGCTTATACAATTGTGAAACCTGTTACGTGTCTCCTTGTTTCTCTTTCAGACTCGTATCTCTTATGCCAGGCAGAACTTTAGGGAAGATCGTGAGCCAAACCATCTTGAGGACAGCGAGATGACCCCAAGGTCCTGTCTTGATGAAGACAGTGAGTTGAAGCTACTCACCAGCAGGTGTGAGACAACCTCTGTGCAGTCGCTACCTCAATCAGTTCGACTTCTTCAGTCTAAACTTAAAGCGGAAAGGCTTGCTTCAGCTCAGCTCTGACTTGAAGTCAAAGATGCAATGAAGATGTCACAGGACTACCGTGCGCACCATCATGCCTTAAATATAGTGTTGGTGCATCTATCATTGACACAACTGAGGTCTACTCAGCTTCTTTAGCTGTTTGGGGGGCCCGACCTGGCCAGGCCTAGTGCCCTCTGAAGTGCTCTCAGTTTTGTATATTCTTTTGTCAGCGCATTTATTTGCACTGGTGGCGAACTTTGATGCCTAGTGGATGTAATATGTGTGATAGCCGTGATAGCCTAGCGTAAGTTGCTTGCTTATTTATTTCCTTGTTGTCTTGTTTATTTGTTTGCTTGTAGACATTGCAGTTCTTTTTCCATGGTTTGCTAGTGGCTGCAATAACCTATTTTTTAAAGCTAGGCCACAATAACCATGGGCTAATATTTACTGTAGTGACACTGGGCCTCCTACGGGCCGTAGAAACAGTGGGCCTTCTACGGGCCGTAGAAATAGTGGGCCTTCTACGGGCCGTAGAAACAATGGGCCTTCTACGGGCCGTATCATCAATGGGCCTTATACGGGCAATATGATCGACTGGCCAAACATGGGCCAATAACAGGCCGCATTATGGCCATAAATGGGCTAGAGTTGGAATCGTCCATTGATGGGCCAACCATAACGGGCCATCGTTAATAGGTCGTATTTGATGACGCTATGAAAACTGCCCAACGTATTAACGGACCACAAACGGGCCGACTGTAACCACGGGCTGAATTTGGCCCACAAGCAGAAACTGACAGTAACGGGCCGTAAGTAAACGAATGCTGGAAATGAGCCCAAGAATAAATGGGCTCTGAGAAGGACGAAAGATAACATGGTCTAGAAACAGCCCAACGGAATAACGGGCCGTTAAAGGGTATAAAGTGATACACTGTTCATTACAGGCCAGTTTCACCATGGGCCGTTAATGGGCGTAAAGTGATACACTATTCATTACGGGCCAGTTTCACCACAGGCCGTTAATAGGCCAAGAGTTACATAGGGCCTCATATGGGCTGAAAGATGTCATGGGCCATACATGGGCCAGAAGTGAAAATGGGTTGGAATCATATTGGGTGGCCCAAATGACGCTACTGGGCCTAATTCGGATAGGGCATAACGGGCCATGGGTTAGCGGGCTGTAAATGGGCTATATGCGAACATGCCGTTAACAGGCTTTACATGGGCCGGCCCGCCACCTTTTGACCAAGTCAAACGGGCCGGCCTTTTCACAGGAATGGGCCTTTGTTGGGCCGTGCCACGTGTCGACGTATCATAGGCGCCTTCTGTCCAATGAGTGGATGACATATGTCCCAACGATGAGCCGACACGTGTTTCCTCCTGCCAATGATGATTTTACACGTGGAAAATCCCCATTGGTCGAGGCTGTTAACGGGTTATCGGATCCAAAACCCGACCCAATAGCTTAACGGCGTTCCGTTACAGTGGATGCCACGTGTCGGTCACCCTTGACGAAAGCACTTCTGTGACGCGGGATTTATCGTCATGGAAGTGGACACTTCCGTGATGATAATTTTGGTAATGTCATGGAACACTTCTACAATAGCACAGGTATGACTATCTTGATTCTGTCATAAAATCGTCATGGATGTACATGCATGACAGAAAATGCGACCTACTGTGACAAACACATATCATCACAGAAGTGTATTTTTTTGTAGTGATATAATGGTGAAGAAAAGGTACATGTGGAAAAGTAACACGTGTGCGGGGGGCATAGAGCCCGGAACATAGTTATATTAAGCTTCTGTATAAGAAGCCCCCAGGTATAATGAGCACGCCTAGCGTGTCAAGATTGTGTAGTCAAGACACATTTTAACCATTTAAGTCCGTGAAGAAAAAGGGAAGAAAGAAAGAAAGAAAAGACAGATAGCGGATATATAAAAAATTGACGGAGGTAAGGAGACGAACACAGAGTCCAGCACTAGGCGTAGAACCTTCGGAGTCTGGCTGCATTCCATGCATGGGTTTGGCTTGAGTCGATTGTCCGATGCATCCCGCAGACGGTACGCTCCACCGGTCAGAACTTTGTCAATAATGAAGGGACCTTCCCATTTGGGCTTGAGCTTGTTCTTTTTCTTCTCTAGTAGGTGTAGAACAAGTTCGCCAATGTTATAAGTTTTGGCCTGTACTTCTCTGCTTTGATACCGCCGAGCCTGTTGCTGATAGAATGCGGAGCAGGCTTTTGCCACGTCACGCTCCTCCTCCAGGGAGTCCAAACTGTCCTGCTGATCAAGCTCGGATTCTTTCTCTTCACACATGCACACTCAAGGTGAGTCATGAATAATGTCGCAGGGCAGTACCGCCTCTGCGCCGTACACCATAAAGAACAGTGTGTATCCGGTAGTGCGATTCGGCGTGGTTCGAGCTTAATGCCGCTCATGATAAGACCATTTGCTTGCTAGACTTGACCGTTAGTTTGCGGGTGATAGACAGAGGCATAATCGAGCTAAATGCCCATGTTGCTGCACCAAGTTTTTACATCGTCGGTTGTAAAGTTCGAGCCGTTATCGGTGATGATGCTGTGGGGGACGCCGTAATAGTGTACAACCCCGGATATGAAGTCTATCACCGGTCCGGACTCGGTCATTTTAACTAGTTTGGCTTCTATCATTTGGTGAATTTACCCTCCATGACCAATAGGTATTTTTTCTTATGGCTTCCCCCTTTAAGGGGTCCGACCATATCAAGCCCCCAGACCGCAAAGGTCCAAGTAATGGGGATTGTTTGGAGAGCGGTAGGTGGCATATGGCTTTGGTTTGCAAAAAGCTGGCAACCGACGCAACGTTGAAGGAGGTCATGTGCGTCTTTTCGGGCCGTCGGCCAGTAAAAACCTATACGGAAGGCCTTGCTTACAAGGGCCCGAGCTGCGGCATGGTGGCCGCCAAGTCCATCATGAATTTCTACCAAAAGTTGTCGTCCTTCCTCTTCGGAGATGCACCTTTGAAGTACTCCGGTAGCGCTTTTCTTATAAAGCTCTCCCTCGTGGACCTTGTAGGCTTTAGACCGCCGCGCAATGCAACGTGCCTCGTTTGGGTCATCAGGGAGTTCTTGCCAAGTTAGGTAAGCCAAGAAGGGTTCTGTCCACGGGGCGATGACAGCCATAATCACGTGGGTCGAAGGTGTTATTTCGGTGGTAGAGCCTCCGATTACGTCAGAGTGTTCGGGGTCTGGTGTTGTGGCCGGATCCGGACTGTTTTTGCCGGTCTCCCCTTCCGACACCACGGATGGCTTAAACAGCCTTTCCAAGAAGATATTAGGTGGGACAGGGTCGCGCTCTACGCCGATGCGGGCGAGGATATCCGCCGCTTGATTGTTTTCTCGGACCACAAGGTGGAATTCGAGGCCCTCGAACCGAGCTGACATTTTGAGGACGACATTGCGGTAAGCCACCTTTTTTGGGTCCTTGGCATCAAAGTCCCCATTTATTTGAGATATTGCGAGGTTCGAATCCCACCGCACCTCTAGGCGTTGGATGCCCATGGAGACTGCCATCCGGAGACCATGCAACATGGCCTCATTTTCTGCTGCATTGTTGGAGTCTGTGTATTTGGAGTACGTATTGGACTGTATCTCCGGTGGGGTATGTCAGGATGACGCCTACCCCCAGACCAGCCAGCATCTTAGAGCCATCAACGTGCATGATCCAATTGGAGTACGCACCATACTCTTTAGGGAGTCCGGCTTCCGTCCATTCGGCGACGAAATCAGCCAGTACTAGCGACTTAATGGCTCGTCGTGGTTTATATGTTATGTCGAACGAGAGGAGCTCGACAGCCCATTTAGCAATCCGGTCCGTGGCATCGTGGTTATTTATTATGTCGTTGAGTGGTACTTCGGAGGCCACCGTAATTGAACACTCTTGAAAGTAGTGTCGTAGTTTCTGGGATGCCATGAAGACGGCGTATGCTATCTTTTGATAATGTGGGTACCGTGATTTGCATGGAGTGAGGACGGTGGATAGGTAGTATACCGACTTTTGAAGCGGGAACTTATGTCTGTCCGTCTCTTGTTCGACGACGAACACTGCGCTTACAACTTGGTGTGTTGCCGCTATATATAACAACATAGGTTCGCCGACATTGGGCGTGGCCAAGATTGGGTTGGTGGCCAATACGGCTTTTATTTCTTCCAATCCGGCCGTGGCCGCATCCGTCCACTCGAAGTGTTCGGTGCATTGAAGAAGGCGATAAAGAGGTAGTGCCTTTTCTCCTAATCGGGAGATAAAGTGGCTTAAGGCAGCCACGCATCCAGTTAACATCTGGATTTGCTTGAGGTATGTTGGGATAGCCAACTGTGACAAATCTTGGATTTTAGTCGGATTTGCTTCAACACCTCTATTGGAGACGATGAAGCCAAGAGCTTTCCGGCGGGCACACCGAAAACACATTTTTCCGGATTGAGCTTGATGTCATATGTACGGAGATTGTCGATCGTGACCACATCGTCTATTACAGATTCGATGTGTCTTGTTTTAATGACCACATCGTCTACGTATGCCTCCACTATTTTCCCGATTTGTGTTTGTAGGCATGTCTGAATCATGCGTTGCAGCCTGATGTCATAGGTTGCACCGGCGTTTTTGAGCCCAAAAGGCATGGTGTTAAAACAGAAGGGGCCGTATGGAGTGATGAATGCCGTTGCGGCTTGATCGGGCTCCGCCATCTTAATTTGATGGTATCTAGAGTATGCGTCGAAGAAGCACAATGAGTCGTGTCCTGCGGTAGCGTCGATAATTTGATCGATGCGGGGTAGGGGCAATGGATCCTTAGGGCAAGCCTTGTTAAGGTCCTTGAAATCGCCACATAGGCGCCAGGATTTGTCCTTCTTTGGTACCATCACCAGGTTTGCTAGCCAGTCCGGATGTTTTATTTCTCTAATGAATCCGGCCTCGAGTAACTTGGCTAGCTCTTCTCCCATGGCTTGTCGCTTAGGCTCATAGAAACGCCGAAGAGACTGCTTGACCAGCTTGAACCCCTTTAGAATGTTAAGTTTATGCTCGGCCAGCGTGCGTGGGATTCCTGGCATGTCTGAAGGATGCCAGGCGAAGATGTCCCAATTCTCGGGCAAGAACTCCCGCAGTGCGGCGTCTGTTGTGGGGTTCAGTTATGCCCCGATGGATGTTGTTTTTTTAGGGTCCGTTGGGTGGACCTGGAATTTGACTATTTCGTCTGCTGGTTTAAAAGAGGTGTACTTGGGTCTTTTGTCGAGTATCACGTCGTCCCTGTCCACCGTGGAGCGCAGCGTAGTTAGTTCTTCGGGCACAAGGGCTTCGGATAACGCCTCGAGGGCTAGTGCGGCGGTTTTATTTTCGGCACGGAGTGCTATGTCCGGATCACTAGCCAGAGTGATGATTCCATTGGGCCCGGGCATTTTGAGCTTCATGTACCCGTAATGGGGTATAGCTTGGAAGATCGTGAATGCCTCCCACCCTAAAAGGGTGTGGTATCCTCTACTGAAAGGGGCCACTTGGAATGTTATTTCTTCGGACCTATAATTCTCCGACGTGCCGAATACCACATCTAGTGTGATTTTCCCGCACATCGTGCCTCCCGACTAGGGATGATTCCTCTAAAGGTCGTGCTGCTTTTCTCAATGCGGCTCTTGTCTATTTCCATTTTGCTAAGAGTTTCCTCGTAGTTGAGGTTTAATACGCTGCCACCATCCATGAGCACTTTAGTAAGCCGGAAGCCGTCCACAATTGGACTAAGGACCAAAGCGGCTGGTGATCGGGCTGTTCGGAATTGAGATTCACTAGCATTGAAGGTTATGGTCGTGTCGTTCCATGTATTTATTGCTGCAACATGGCAGACTTCAGCAAGGCTGCGGAGTGTTCGCTTGCGCCTATTATTTGAGGCGAAGGTCTCGAAGACTGTCAGTACTGTATTGTTATTTTCCACGGGATGGTGCTATGTTGTATTTTTTATGAGGATATCCTCGCCGCTCTTGGCCACCTGCCGGAGTATCCAACATGCTCTAAGGCTGTGTGTTGGCATGGTATCTGCTGTACTGTGAATTTTGCATGGCCCATTGAGCCATCCTGCCAATACAGTTCTACGCCCTGTAGTGGGCTTTTGTTTCTTTGTAATTGGATCGGGTGACTTATGAGAGTACACCCTTTTAGTTTGGACGGGGGGTTTAGTGAGAGCCGGAGGGTCCCAGAATTTAGTTTTGGTTTTCCAGGCGCTTTCTGTCACACAGTACTTCCGTACTATGGCCACCAAGTCAACAAAGTGTGCTATGTCATGGCGACTTATGGCGTTGAGGATTCCCTTGTCCATGCAATTTTTGCAAAAGAATGAAATTGCGTCTTCCTCACGACTGCCCTTGACCTTGCTCATTACAAGGAGGAATCTGGCCCGATAGTGATGTACTATCTCTTGGGGCTCTTGTCTAATGTGGGAAAGATCACTTGAGTCTGGGTGGGTGGGCAGATTTAGGTCCGAACCCTGACCCGATCTGAGACCCAGGGGCGGAGGAGTTTCTGAGCTTGGCAGTTCGGGCTCCGAGATGTTGCCCAATAGTTCTGGCCCACTGTCTGATTCTAGGTTCGAAGCTTGGGCCATGTCCTCCCGTGGACGGGTATCCGGCTCGGAGAGCTCGGGAATTCGGACATAGTTTGTACTCGAAATAGAGGAAGAATTGCTACATTACTCCTCCACCACCGCTATCTGATGGGTGACCGGCAGAGAGTTAATCTCCCTTTGGTCGGGTTTAAGCCCGATCCAATCATAATCCGTTGCGACTCCCAGGGTGGCGATGCGATCCAAGAGCTCGTTCAAGTAAGAGAGCTCTATTGGATCAATCTACTCGGTGAATCTCGAGCCGACGTGGAGGCTGTTTTTGATGACCCAAGAAGTCATCGTCGACGCGATGGCCGAACGGGCGGTCATGACGAAGCCGCCTAGTCAGAGAGTTTGGCCTATAGCCAGGGCTCCCCCTGAGGTGATGTTGTCCTTGACAACAAGAGGAGCCATCAAGCCTTATCGTGGCGGCACAGTGGGACTCTCAATGAAAGCACCAATGTCTGTGTCAAAACCGGCGGATCTCGGGTAGGGGGTCCCGAACTATGCGTCTAAGGCGGAAGGTAACAGGAGGCGGGGGACACAATGTTTACCCAGGTTCGGGCCCTCTCGATGGAGGTAATACCCTACTTTCCGCTTGATTGATCTTGATGATATAAGTATTACAAGAGTTGATCTACCACGAGATCGTAGAGGTTAAACCCTAGAAGCTAGCCTATGATTATGATTGTTGTCATCCTACGAACTAAACCCTCCGGTTTATATAGACACCGGTGGGGGCAATGGTTACATAGAGTTGGTTACAAGGGAGGAGATCTACATATCTGAATTGCCAAGCTTGCTTTCCACGCAATGGAGAGTCCCACCCGGACACGGGACGAAGTCTTCAATCTTGTATCTTCATAGTCCAACAGTCCGGCCAAAGGATATAGTCCGGCTGTCCGGGGACCCCCTAATCTAGGACTCCCTCACATATTTTCGACGAATTCGATGCCTGGATAGAAGAGATTCTTTGTTCCACGAGAAGCTATGTTCCCCAACTCCGTGGAATATTCTCGGTACTCCATACTAGAATAACATTTCCAGCAAGTATCAATATCAGGAAGGACAAGTACGTTTCGGATGCTAGCTCAGCCAACATATATGATAAGAAAATTTGAGTCAATATAAACAGGAACATATTAGGTACGTCCTGTCAGAATGTCAGATACGGAGAAGCAAACCACCCCGGATCAAGACAGTCAGTTAACTCCAATTCAGTGGAAATATTATATAAGAATAAATAAAAGAAACCTGAGTTGGGAACGGTTTCTTCAAGTCAGAAAGATTATTTAATCCTGAACAACCAAATCTCGAGGACGAGATTTCTTTAAGGGGGGGGAGGTTTGTAACAGCCTGGATTTTTGCCCTTTTCTTTTTCCTTTGATTTTCTTGGGTTTCCTGTTTTGTTTTGCTTTTCCGTGGCTATATGGTTCTGAAACTTGGGAAGATCATGTCTTCCTAGGTTTTATAGTGGCTTGTCACCCTCATCATCATCCCAAGATCATGTCATTTCCATCCTTGACCTAACCCATAAATTCTTTTGTTGGGAATATTCCTTTTCTGATAAAGGAATAACCCTTAAACCCTAGGTTGTGAAGCAACCTATATTTCTATCACTCCTAAAATTCCCAAATAATTCTCATAAATTGTTTGGGTCCTATCTTTCTCAAATATGGCAAAATATTTCATTGCCATGTTCAAGAATAATCCTCCAATAATTCTTTTCCTATTCTGTCCTAAATGGCACTTTGCAAAGGAAATGCTATTTATATTTTCTTGATTGAACCCAAACTTCTTGGACATCTTTTTCTGTCCAAATAATTGTCTCGTGCCAAAATTCAAGACAATTTTCTTAGCAAATATTCCTGAGCAATTTTTCAAATTTCTTGTCTGAGGGAAGTGATTGTGAAGGAAGTACAAGCTAGGCATATCCAAATGAGTTGCAATTTTGCAAGGTCCTTCCTATTATCAAATAATGGCTCTCCACCAAATATGAGCTCATGTAACTCATCTATGTGAGCCCGGCCCCAGATCTTAGTTTCTGGTCAGATTTTCAGTTTGTGAAGCAACTATATTTTATATTTCTTCGTTTAAGCTGAAAATTTTCCAGGGAATTCTTCAATCCATATAAACTCCCTCCAGAAAGTTTTAGCTCAATTAGTAATCCAATTGCCCTATGCAATTTTTCCATGTTTCTGTCCAAAATGAAGCTTTGTGAAGCAAGTGCTACTTTGGTATTTCCAAATGACATGAAACTTTTACAGCAGCTTCATATCATTATCTAAACCCTCTATGCCAAATTTCAGCTCACAGAAATTAAGTATGTGAGTGTATCATCCAAATCCCTAATTCTTGCCAGTTTTGCACTTTCTACAGTAACCCTCATCTAAACTCCTCCCCTTAGTCTGATTTTTGGTGATCATCATCATCGTAGTGTGTGATCATCGCCAGACGAACTCTTTACCACGTCACCAAGGTGGTTTAACCACAGGAAGTTACAAACACCTTCTTACTAATTTACTTTGGCGCTAAGTGCAATTCTCTTCTTTGCCCCTGGACTGATTTATTTCCTCATTTTGACGAAGGACACCAAGGTCCATCTACTGGACATGGTCGGCCACGCCAAAGAGCGCCGCTTGCGCCAGTGCGCATGGTGATCACGCTTGCGTCATGGCTGAACGTGTACTCTGGGTTGTTCCGGCCACTATTCTCGTCTCCTCCCTCCTCGTCTCGACCTCCACTCATGTCCTGGAGATCGCCCGTGCTCGACTGCATTGCCCTGCATCGGTGCTTCATCGTGGTTCGCCATCAATGCGCTGCTAGAATAGTGCCCATGCGATGCCCCGCCTCTGACCTCCATTAGAGCACTACTCAAGCTCACTTGTGAGCTCCAAAGCCTTCCCCTCGGCTATATAAGCATGCCCCGAGCTCTCCCGCAGCTCACCCACTCCTCCCTTGCCTTTCTAGTCCACAGGAGTGCCCCTACCTCGCCTGGGATCACCTTTGTTCGCCATGGCCGCCTCGGCCTTGGCATGATTCTGGCCAAACCAAGCCTCCCCTCGCTGTTCCGAGACGTTCACCAAGTTCCCCTCATTCCAGTCAGAAGCCCCACCCCTCGCCCCTCGCCGGAGATGGCCGCACCACCGAGTCCCACCACCGCCCCGACCGCCTCGATCCTCTCTGTCCTCCTCTCCCCGCGGCCATTCTAGTCCTCCCCAATGCCCTCTCCTCCTCTGAACGGGTGCGCGGTCCTCCCCCGACCCCGCCGGTGCCCTCAGCTCAGCCAGAGGTGGTCGGAGTTGGCCGAGCCCGTCGCCGGAGTCTGCCGCCTTTGCCCTGTCCCCGTGAGCCGTCGTTGTCCCTGCCTCTTCCCGGAGCTGCTGCTGCTCCAGGAAGGAGCAGCGCACCGCCCCGTGCCCTCCGGTGGTCGCGCCCTGGCCGGAGGTGGCCGGAGCTGGCCGGTCCCCTCGCCGCCCCTCCCCTTCTCTGCATCTACTTCACACAAGGCACATGGCGAGCGGGAGGTAGAGGACGAGCGCCAGTGCCCTTCCCCTGCTCCATGGGCCCCACGTGTCGGTGGCCCAGCCACCACTACCCATGTGGCAAGTGGAGACGGTTTTCCCAGAGGACCCATTGGTGATAAAATCTTCACAGATTGGTCATTCTTCTTCCAACCTTGAAAACTTTTCAATCATAGCTCCGATTGAGCCCCCTCCGAGAAAGAACCGCCCGACGTTTTGTTCCGCGGCTTCACCGCACTTCTTCCTGGAGTGTCTGTCACCTCAGGCAAGCCACAATACCCACTTGTATGATAGTCATGCAGTAGCCATGGTTTTCAACTTGAATATTTTATTAAATGTTTGCTTGTTTAAAATATGGTTATCGTTATTTCGGTAATGATTCTTGGCTAGTTCTTACTTTCTTGCTATGTTGTTATGCACTTGGTTATCATGCCCTGCTAGTTGCTAGTATTCCTTTCATATGCTTATGCTTGCTTGTAGTATGTGTGGATGTTGGTAATGGTCTTCGGTGATTGACTGTGGTCTGTCCCGAGTACCGTTGTTATGCATGTTCCATTGCATCCAGTTGGTTAAATGCTTGCATGATGGCATTGTTGATATGATCTTGCATGATATTTATTGTTGATACTAGTGGTCATGCTATGTTTTGGAGAAGTATGTACTTATGATGTTCATGCTAATCAGCATGCCATGCTTAGTTGAACATGATTCATTGTTGATATGGTGGATAGTTATGTGGTTCTCTCATGATTATGTTGATATCATGCTCATGCATTGTAACTGCATCATGTATTTTATCATGGCTCACCATATTTGCATTCATGTTTAAATGGATTAAATTGAACTTGAACAACTGTTGGCTGAGTCATGGTGCAACCATATCGAACTAATCAGTGCAACCACGCTTACCTTTATGGGAAGGTCCTAACTGGGTCTATTGTCGTGCCTCTCGCCGGTGCCTCCAACGAGGGAAGGTTATGGGCGTGCAGTACCCTGGCCCGGTAAGCAGACATAACCTTGTGTGCCCATTGTTGTTGTTATGTATCCGGGACCCTGTTTGGGACTGTTTATGTTTGGCCACGACGGTGGTCATTGTGTCTTTGGTAGACATGGGGCCACCTAGGACTAGCCAAGTGGGGAGTGAGTCGGAGTGGCCGGGAGAGTGTCATGGCAGTAGATCAGTTTGGTCTGAACGCCATTGGTCCACCCGAATGGGAGTGCGAGGCCATGGGTTCTGTAGTGTGGGTACAGTGTACTAACCTCTGCAAAGTGTATATTAAACCTATTGATAGCCGCGCCCGTGGATAAGGGGCCAATTTGTGTCGGTCACACTGTGAGTCAACAGTAATAATAATAATGTGCTTAATAACCACCCCGGTTTGTTGATGAGATAAGTTGGTTGTGATCGCCGGAAAGATCACTGTTTGAGAACAAGTGTTGGGCATGGTTGTGATCGCCGGAAAGATCATCGTTTGAGACCAAGTGTTGGTCATGGTTGTGATTGTCGGAATGATCATCGTGGTATCGAGGATATCGAGCTATTGGATATTCATGATGTTGTGCAAGAATCGTGGGTAAGGATCAAGCTCCTTGTGGTCATTTGATGATTACTACAGTATTTTTTATACCAAGCTTGATTTGATCCTGAGATGATCGTGTAATGTCCGAGGTTGGTAAGTGATGCATGTGATGGTAACGAGGTAACCTGATACGTCTCCAACGTATCTATAATTTTTGATTGCTCCATGCTATATTATCTACTGTTTTGGACTATACTGGGCTTTATTTTCCACTTTTATATTATTTTTGGGACTAACCTATTAACCAGAGGCCCAGCCCAGAATTGCTGCTTTTTTGCCTATTTCAGTGTTTCGGATAAACAGAATATCAAACAGAGTCCAAACGGAATAAAATCTTTGGAAACGTGATTTTCTCACCGAACGTGATCCAGGAGACTTGGACCCTACTGCAAGGGATCAAAGAGGCGGTCACGAGGGTGGGGGCGCCCCCCCTCCTAGTGGGCGCCACCGACATACTCCTTCCTCCTATATATACACACGTACCCACAAACGATCAGAATAGGAGCCAAAAACCAAATTCCACTGCCGCAACTTTCTGTATCCACGAGATCCCATCTTGGGGCCTGTTCCGGAGCTCCGCCGAAAGAGGGCCGTCATCACGGAGGGCTTTTATATCATCATAGCCTCTCCGATGAAGTGTGAGTAGTTTACCTCAGACCTTCGGGTCCATAGTTAGTAGCTAGATGGCTTCTTCTCTCTCTTTGAATCTCAATACAAAGTTCTCCCCCTCTCTCGTGGAGATCTATTCGATGTAATCTTCTTTTTGTGGTGTGTTTGTTGAGACCGATGAATTGTGGGTTTATGATCAAGTCTATCTATGAATAATATTTGAATCTTCTCTGAATTCTTTTATGCATGATTGGTTATCTTTGCAAGTCTCTTCGAATTATCTGTTTGGTTTGGCCAACTAGATTGGTAGTTCTTGCGATGGGAGAAGTGCTTAGCTTTGGGTTCAATCTTGCGGTGTCCTTACCCAGTGACAGAAGGGGCAGCAAGGCACGTATTGTATTGTTGCCATCGAGGATAACTAGATGGGGTTTATTTCATATTGCATGAATTTATCTCTCTACATCATGTCATCTTGCTTAAGGCGTTACTCTATTTTTAACTTAATACTCTAGATGCATGCTGGATAGCGGTCGATGAGTGGAGTAATAGTAGTAGATGCAGAATCATTTCGGTCTACTTGTCATGGACGTGATGCCTATCTACATGACCATGCCTAGATATTCTCATAATTATGCACTGTTCTATCAATTGCTCGACAGTAATTTGTTCACCCACCGTAGAATACTTATGCTCTTGAGAGAAGCCACTAGTGAAACCTATGGCCCCCGGATCTATTCTCTTCATATCAATCTCCATCACTTTTACATTGTTTTACTATTTACTTTGCCTTTACTTTTTACTTTGCATATTTATATCAAAAATACCAAAAATATTCTATCTATCAGATCTCACTCTCGTAAGTGACCGTGAAGGGCTTGACAACCCCTAATCGCGTTGGTTGCGAGTAGCTATCGCTTTGTGCAGGTACGAGGGACTTGAGCGTGGGCTTCTACTGGATTGATACCTTGGTTCTCAAGAACTCAGGGAAATACTTACGCTACTCTGCTGCATCATCCCTTCCTCTTCGGGGAAAACCCACGCAAGCTCAAGACGTAGCAAGAAGGATTCTGGCGCCGTTGCCGGGGAGTCTACGCAAAAAGTCAACATACCAAGTACCCATCACAATCCCTATCTCCCGCATTACATTATTTGCCATTTGCCTCCCGTTTTCCTCTCCCCCCAATTCACCCTTGCCATTTTATTCGCCCTCTCCCTCTATCCTCCCTCTCTGTTTGCCTTTTTGTTTGCTCATGTGCTAGTTTGTTTTCTTGTCATCATGGCTAGTCTCATATCTTCTCCGTTGTCTCCCGAGAGTGAAGTTCTAAATTTTAAACAAAGGGAGGGAGAAAATCTAAAAGATGCTTGGTATAGGATTTGCAATGCTCAAAATAGATCTACCAGGAAGCAATCTACCTTAGTTCTTCTCCGCAATTTTTATGTTGGTATTAATCCTTGGAATAGATATATCCTCAATACCATTACTGGAGGGAACTTCTTGGGTAGCCATACTTTTGATTCTTATAATGCTATGTTAGATTTATTTGGCTCACCACCTCTTTTGGTTAATGTAACCATGTTAACTTTGGAGCATGTTATGCAAAGACTTGAAATTATTGAAAATAAAGTTGCCACTATTGAATCAATTGAAAATCTAGATAAAAATATCCACAATCAAATTACTCAATACGGATCTAAGGTAGGAATGACTTTGAAAATTATTAAGGAAAAGGAACCCATAGTTAATGAGAAGATGAACTTAGATTCTACTAGAATTGATAAACTTGAGGGTATCATTACCAATTTGGGAACCGCTTTTTCTTCCGTAAAGCATACTCCTAGTCTTCCTACTAAAATTTCCAAGATTATGTATGTCCCTAAAAATAAGGGTGAATCATCTAGTAAGGAAACTGCGATCTTAAATCTATAAGTATTGATCCCAATCTTTTTGCTATCGTTAAGGAACCATTTATTGCAAATGAATTTTTCGATCTTGTGCCTAAAAGTTTGATAATTATTAAAAATAAAGATATTCCTAAAGATGGTAGATACCAAATTGAAGAATTTCCTACCAAAGATGGCAATACCTAGATCTATTCTTGCTCGTTATGCCTAGCTAGGGGCGTTAAACGATAGCGCTTGTTGGGAGGCAACCCAATTTTATTTTTATTCCTTGCTATTTGATCCTGTTTAGTAATAAATAAATTATTTAGCATCAGTTTAGGTTGTGTTTTTTGTGTTTAATTAGTGTTTGTGCCAAGTAGAACTGTTGGGAAGACTTGGGGAAAGTCTTGTTGAACTTGCTGTAAAAAACAGAAACTTTAGCGCTCACGAGAACTGCTGTCATTTTTATTTGAAGAGTGATATTTAGTTAATTATTTTTTAAGATGATTAATAGATAAATTCCTCACGTCCAGAAAATTATTTAAGAATTTTTGGGGTTCCATATCTTGCGCTAGCTACATATTACTACAGACTGTTCTGTTTTTGATAGATTCTATTTTTCGTGTGTTGTTTGCTTATTTTGATGAATCTATGGCTAGTAAAATAGTTTATAATCCAGAGAGAAGTTGGAATACAGTAGGTTTAACACCAATATAAATAAATAATGAGTTCATTACATTACCTTGAAGTGGTCTTTTGTTTTCTTTCGCTAACGGAGCTCACGAGTTTTCTATCTTGAGTTTTGTGTTGTGAAGTTTTCAAGTTTGGGTGAATTCTTTTGATGGATCATGGAACAAGGAGTGGAAAGAGCCTAAGCTTCGGGATGCCCATGGCACCCCCAAGATAATACAAGGACACCAAAAGGTTAAAGCTTGGGGATGCCCCGCAAGGCATCACCTCTTTTCGTCCACTTCCATTGGTAATTTACTTGGAAGCTATATTTTTATTCACCAACATGATATGTGTTTTGCTTGGAGCGTGTTGTATTATTTGTGTCTTTGTTTGCTAGTATACCACAATCATCCTTGCTGTACACACCTTTTGAGAGAGCCATACATGAATTAAAGTTTGATAGAATACTCTATGTGCTTCACTTATATCCTTTGAGCTAGATAATTTTGCTCTATGTGCTTCACTTATATCTTTTGAGCTAGATACTTTTGCTCTATGTGCTTCACTTATATCTTTTGAGCTAGATAATTTTGCTCTATGTGCTTCACTTAGATCTTTTAGATCACGGTGGTGGATTCGTTTTAAAGAAACTATTGATCTCTCATGCTTCACTTAAATTAATTTGAGAGTCTCTTAATAGCATGGTAATTTGCCTAATAATAATATGCTTGGTATTCAATATTTGTGAAACTTTCTTTTGAGTGTCTTGAATACTAAGAAAATATTGAAGCATGATAATTGTTTTGAGATATGGAGCTGATAATATTAAAGTCATGCTAGTTGAGTAGTTGTGAATTTAAAGAATACTTGTGTTGAAGTTTGTGATTCCCGTAGCATGCATGTATGGTGAAACGTTATGTGATGAAGTCGGAGCATGATTTATTTATTGATTGTCTTCTGTATGAGTGGCGGTCGGGGACGAGCGATGGTCTTTTCCTATGAATCTATCCCCCTAGGAGCATGCGCATAGTACTTTGCTTTGATAACTTCTAGATTTTTGCAAAAAGTATATGAGTTCTTTATGACTAATGTTGAGTCCATGGATTATACACACTCTCACCCTTCCACCTTTGCTAGCCTCTCTAATACCACGCACCTTTCGCCGGTATCATACACCTACCATATACCTTCCTCAAAACAGCCACCATACCTACCTATTATGGCATTTCCATAGCCATTCCGAGATATATTGCCATGCAACTTTCCACCATCTAGTTCATCATGACACATCCATCATTGTCATATTGCTTAGCATGATCATGTAGTTGACATAGTATTTGTGGCAAAGCCACCATTCATAATTCTTTCATACTTGTCACTCTTGATTCATTGCATATCTCGGTACACCGCCGGAGGCATTCATATAGAGAAATACTTTGTTTTAGTATTGAGTTGTAATCATTGAGTTGTAAATAAATAGAAGTGTGATGATCATCATTTAATAGAGCATTGTCCCAATAAAAAAAGAGAGAAAGGCCAAAGAAGAAAAAAGAAGTCCCAAAAAGGGGCAATGCTACTATCCTTTTTCCACACTTGTGCTTCAAAGTAGCACCATGATATAGCGAGTCTCATATATTGTGCTTCAAAGTAGCACCATGTTCTTCATATAGAGAGTCTCATATGTTGTCACTTCCATATACTAGTGGGAATTTTACGTTATAGAACTTGGCTTGTATATTCCAATGATGGGCTTCCTCAAATTGCCCTAGGTCTTCGTGAGCAAGCAAGTTGGATACACACCCACTAGTTTCTTTTGTTGAGCTTTCATACATTTATAGCTCTAGTGCATCCATTGCATGGCAATCTCTACTCACTCACATTGATATCTATTGATGGGCATCTCCATAGCCCATTGATACGCCTAGTTGATGTGAGACTATCTTCTCCCTTTTTGTCTTCTCCACAACCACCATTCTATTCCACCTATAGTGCTATATCCATGGCTCACGCTAATGTATTGCGTGAAGATTGAAAAAGTTTTGAAAAAGTTAGAGTATGAAACAATTGCTTGGCTTGTCATCGGGGTTGTGCATGATTTAAATACTTTGTGTGGGGAAGATGGAGCATAGCCAGACTATATGATTTTGTAGGGATAACTCTCTTTAGCCATGTTATTTTGAGAAGACATAATTGCTTTGTTAGTATGCTTGAAGTATTATTATTTTCTATGTCAATATAAACTTTTGTCTTGAATCTTTCTAATCTGAATATTCATACCACAATTAAGAAGATTTCCATTGAAATTATGCCAAGTAGCACCCCGCATCAAAAATTCTCTTTTTATCATTTACCTACTCGATGACGAGCAGGAGTTAAGCTAGGGGATGGCTGATACGTCTCCAACGTATCTATAATTTTTGATTGCTCCATGCTATATTATCTGCTGTTTTGGACTATATTGGGCTTTATTTTCCACTTTTATATTATTTTTGGGACAAACCTATTAACCGGAGGCCCAGCCCAGAATGCTGTTTTTTGCCTATTTCAATGTTTCGGATAAACAGAATATCAAACGGAGTCCAAACGGAATAAAATATTCAGAAACGTGATTTTCTCACCGAACGTGATCCAGGAGACTTGGACCCTACTACAAGGGATCAAAGAGGTGGTCACGAGGGTGGGGGGCGCCCCCCCCTAGGGCGCGCCCCCCTGCCTCGTGGGCCCCTCGGTGCTCCACCGACGTACTCCTGCCTCCTATATATACACACATACCCCCAAACGATCAGAACAGGAGCCAAAAACCTAATTCCACCGCCGCAACTTTCTGTATCCACGAGACCCCATCTTGGGGCCTGTTCTGGAGCACCGCCGGAAGAGGGCCGTCATCATGGAGGGCTTCTACATCATCATAGCCTCTCCGATGAAGTGTGAGTAGTTTACCTCAGACCTTCGGGTCCATAGTTAGTAGCAAGATGGCTTCTTCTCTCTCTTTGAATCTCAATACAAAGTTCTGCCCCTCTCTCGTGGAGATCTATTCGATGTAATGTTCTTTTTGCGCTGTGTTTGTTGAGACCGATGAATTGTGGGTTTATGATCAAGTCTATCTATGAATAATATTTGAATCTTCTCTGAATTCTTTTATGCATGATTGGTTATCTTTGCAAGTCTCTTCGAATTATCCGTTTGGTTTAGCCAACTAGATTGGTAGTTCTTGCCATGGGAGAAGTGCTTAGCTTTGGGTTCAATCTTGCGGTGTCCTTACCCAGTGACAGAAGGGGCAACAAAGCACGTATTGTATTGTTGCCATCGAGGATAACAAGATGGGGTTTATTTCATATTGCATGAATTTATCTCTCTACATCATGTCATCTTGCTTAAGGCGTTACTCTGTTTTTAACTTAATACTCTAGATGCAGGCTGGATAGCGGTCGATGAGTGGAGTAATAATAGTAGATGCATAATCATTTCGGTCTACTTGTCACGGACGTGATGCCTATATACATGATCAGGCCTAGATATTCTCATAATTATGCACAATTCTATCAATTGCTCGACAGTAATTTGTTCACCCACTGTAGAATACTTATGCTCTTGAGAGAAGCCACTAGTGAAACCTATGGCCCCCGGGTCTATTCTCATCATATCAATCTCCATCACATTTACATTGTTTTACTATTTACTTTGCCTTTACTTTTTACTTTGCATCTTTATATCAAAAATACCAAAAATATTCTATCTATCATATCTCACTCTCGAAAGTGACCGTGAAGGGCTTGACAACCCCTAATCGCGTTGGTTGCGAGTAGCTATCGCTTTGTGCAGGTACGAGGGACTTGAGCGTGGGCTCCTACTGGATTGATACCTTGGTTCTCAAAAACAGAGGGAAATACTTACGCTACTCTTCTGCATCATCCCTTCCTCTTCGGGGAAAACCAAAGCAAGCTCAAGACGTAGCATAACCCGAGCAGAATAAATGGTGCATATAGGGTCATCATGTTGCATGCTGGTATCGTCAGATTTATATGTGCATGCCATGATCATATTGTTCTAGCAATATTATGTTCATGTTGTTCATGCCGTGATCATATTGTTCTAGCAGTATTATGTTCCCGTTGCTCATGCCATGTTATCCTGATGCCCTCATGATAATTCCTGCTTAACCTGTAATTGCCATGCTCTTGTTTGTCTTCAAGGCTTCTGGTTATTGTGAGCTTGCAAGTACATTCAATGTACTGACCTGGCATGTCATGCCAGTTTGTAGGTCGTGCCTGGATTGCTTGCTTGTTTTGTGTGGTTCCTGTGTGCGTGGGCTAGGATAAACGTTCCAGCCAGAGTCCCTGCGGATTGGAGTCCATCATCGCCTTTCGTTGTTCCACTGCTTCGAGTTGTTATGCTGCTTATATAGAGAAACCATGGTTGGCGTAGTGTCACCGTACCGATGTTATTCATTGTAATATCGGAACCCTTGTATTCATATTCGTGATTTAATAGAGAGCTGGTTTGGTCTATACTAAGCAGTGCCGTATTCCAGAAGACTTCACCTCGATCTCTGGGATGGAATACGGGGCGTTCCGGTTTTCTCTGAGCCGGGGTGCCACATCTTCTTGGGGTTCGTCGGTCGAACATGAAATTTGACTATTTCGTTTGCTGGTTTGAAGGAGGTGGATTTGGGGCGCTTATCAAGGATTACGTCGTCCCTGTCCACCGTGGAGCGTAGTGCGGTCAATTCTTTGGCTGCAAGGGCCTCGGATAGTGCCTCGAGGGCCAGAGATGCGGTTTTGTTTTCAGCACGGAGTGCTATGTCCGGATCACTGGCGAGAGTGATAATACCGTTGGGCCCGGGAATCTTGAGCTTCATATACCCATAAGGAGGTATGGCTCAAAAGCGCGTGAATGCGTCCCGCCCTAACAGGGCGTGATATCCACTATTGAAAGGGGCCACTTGGAAGGTTATCTCTTCAGACCAATAGTTCTCTGGCGTGCCAAATACCACGTCGAGCTTAATTTTTCCCGCGCATCTTGCTTCCTGGCTGGGAATGATTCCTCAAAAGGTCGTATTATTTTGCTTGATGCGGCTTCTATCTATTTGCATTTTATTGAGTGTGTCCTCGTAAATGAGGTTCAATCCACAACCGCCGTCCATGAGCACTTTAGTGAGTCGAAAGCCATCCACAATTGGGTTGAGGACCAAGGCAGCTGGTGCCTAGACTGAACGGAATTTTGGTTTGTCATTGGCATTAAAAGTTATTCCCATGTCATTCCAGGTATTTATTGCTATGACTTGGCAGACTTCTGTGAGGTCATGCAGTGCTCTCTTAGGCCGATTGTTTGAAGCGAAAATCTCGAAGACCGTCAATACTCTGAGGTCGTCATCTTCCGGAGAGTGTGGCTCTGACGTATTTTTGGTGAGGATATCCTCGCCGCTCTTGGCTACTCGCTGGAGTATCCAACATGCTCTAAGGCTATGGGTTGGTTCGGTATCCAGTGTCGTGTGTATTTTGCATCGTCTATCAAGCCATCCTTCAAGAACGGTGCCACGTCCCGTAATGGGTTTAATTTTCTTGCCTACGGGGTCGGGAGCCCCACGAGGGTGAATCCTTTTTGCCCGCCAGGGAGGTGACGTGAAGGCCGATGGTTCCCAGCGAGCTGTCTGAGTTTTCCAGGCGCTTTCCATTGCGCAGTACTTCTGTACTATGGTTGCCAAGTCAGCGAAGTGTAGTATGCGACGGTGGTTGAGGGCGTTGAGGATTCCTTTGTCCGTGCAATTATTTCGAAACACTGAAATCGCATCCTCATCACGGCAATCTTTAATCTTATCCTTGAAAAGGAGGAATCTGGCCTAGAAGTGATGGACTGTTTCCTGAGGCTGCTGCCATACATACATGAGGTCGCATATAACCGGAATTGCTTGGGAAATATTGCTTCTAGTGGGTGGGTCGCGTTAAATCCGAACCCTGACCCAATGTGGAGTCCGTAGTTTGAAGAACTTCCGAGTTTATTAGTTCCGGATCCGGGATGTCCAATGATTCCCTAGGCTCAATGTCCGATTCTAAGTTCGAAGGACCGGGAGTGTGACCCCGTAGACGAGTATCTCGCTCTCTGAGCTCAGAAATATGAAGATAGCTTGTTTTCAGTATAGGAAAATAGTTGTTATTACTTTGCTCCTCTACGACCGCTATCTGATGGGTGATCAGCGGAGATCTGATTTCTTGCTGATCAGGTTTAAGCGCAATCTGATCATAGTCTGTAGTGACTCCCAGGGCGGTGATGCGATCCAGAAGTTCGTTTAAGGACGACAAATCCACAGGATCCATCTGCTTGGAGTATTCGGAGTCGGCATGGAGATGATTTTCAATGCCTTGGGAAGTCATCATCGGCTTAAAGGCCGAACGGGCGGACATGGTAAGGCTGCCCAGCCAGAGGGTTTGGCCTGAGGTCAGGGTTTCTCCGGAAGTGATACCGTCCATGATAACAAGGCGAGCCATCAATCCTGTTGTCGACCCAATAGAGGAACTCTCAATGAAAGCACCAATGTTGGTGTCAAAACCGGCAGATCTTGGGTAGGGGGTCCCGAACTGGGCATCTAAGGATTGATGGTAACAGGAGACAAGGGACATGATGTTTTACTTAGGTTCGGGTCCTCTTGATGGAGGTAATACCCTACGTCCTGCTTGATCGACTTTGATGAGTATATGGGTTAGAAGAGTTGATGTACCATGAGATCATAATGGCTAAACCCTAATTGTCTTGCCTGGATGATTATGATTGCCTCTACGGACTAAACCCTTTGGTTTATATAGACACCGGAGGGACCTAGGGTTATACAGATTCAGTTTACAGAGAAAGGAATCTTCACATCCGAATGCCAAGCTTGCCTTCCACGCAAAGGAGAGTCCCATTCGGACACGAGAGGAAGTATTCTGTCTTGTATCTTCACGACCCATTAGATCGGCCCATGTCATATAGCCCGGATTCCCGAGGACCCCATAATCCAGGACTCCCTTAGTGAGGTCGTGGTTGATGCACTTGCCGGAGAATTCCATCTTGACCTAGGCTGATCAGTGAAATGAGTTTGTTGGTGCCTTCACGGGCGGCCATCAAGAACCAGGATGGCCCAACAATTTGCATCTCCTTCCACAAAAGTAAGGGGAGACTTTGCGGAAGTACATGTAGAGGTTTAGCAGGGTGCCCAAGAACATTCAAGATATCCACCAGGCAACTGTGATTGCCGCGTTCCAGTCCAACGTGCAACCGCATGATACGTTCGAAGATGAACATCTGGTTGCCCAAGACTATGAATAAGCTTTACACCTTGGTGGATAAGTATGCTCGTACAGAGGAGGGGAGGAGACTACCCGGAGAACAAGATGGCATCGAAGTTGACTCAGAAGATGATGACGATGCTATGAGCCAGAAGAAAAAGAACAAGAAACGCAACAAGAAGCGCAAGGAGAAGGCAGTGCTGGCTATCGAAGGTTCTGGCACACCTAGTACCGGCAAGAAGGCCAAGACCGAAGCTCCTGGCAAGGAAGTTGTTGCGTGCACTTACTGCCGGGAAGTTGGAGTGGCTGAGAAGGCTAGGAAGGCTGACGGACCATACTACAAGATCCACCAAACCAAGGACCATGATCTCCAAGAGTGTCATTAAGTTGAGAAACTCACCAAGAAGCAGAAAGCCGAGTACAAGAAGCCTGACAAGGAAAGTGACCAAGAAGGCACTGGTGGGAAAGGCCGGGGCAGCAGAGGAGGCTATCACGGCAAAGTCCCTCAACATCAAAGGAAACCTAATAGAGGTTGTGAGAAGAAGGAAGGTGATCACAAGAGTGCTGAAGGGGATGAAGAGGAAACCAGTGAGGAAGAGTTCCAGAGAGCCACTGAGACCTTGTGTATTGACGGAAGTGCATATTTGCACTCCTCTGACCGCCAACTTAAACAATGGGCGCGTGAGGTCATATCCATCCCGTCGAACAAGAAGGACCCAATCATATGCATGGATAAGATGTACCGGGATGCGATCGCTACCGAGGCCGTGGAAGCTGCCATTCCTGCCAAGAAAACGGGAAAGGGAGAAAAGCTAGAAGGGATACCGACAAGGAATCCGGGAAGCATGCCTCTCCAGAGTGCGCTGCACCTGCCGATGACTTGCCAGAGAGTTCCGCTAGAAAGAGAACCAAGGATGTTGCACCTGCAGTGAAGAGGGTCCCGGTAGGGCTGGTTGGCACTGATGGTACATTCACTATTAGCTCCACCCTTGACAACAAATAGGAAAGCACGCTCGTTGCCTTCCTGCGGGCGAATGTAGATGTGTTTGTTTGGCAACCATTTGACATCCCCGGCGTTCCCAGGGAGGTAATCGAGCACCACCTTGCCATTCGCCCTCATGCCCGGCCCGTCAAGCACAAGGTTGGAAAGCAAGCTTTGGAGCGGCAGCAGTTCATTGTCGCGGAGATAAAGAAGCTCAAAGCGGCTGGTTTGGTTAGAGGAGTGTTGCATTCAACATGGTTGGAAAACCCGGTGGTGGTGCGCAAGGCAAATGGGAAATGGAGGCTTTTCATAGACTTCACATATCTAAATAAAGAATGCCTAAAGGACCCATTCCTTTGCCATGCGTCGATCGAATTGTGGATTCCACTTCCGGATGTGATCTGCTTTCCTTCCTCGATGCCTACTCCAGATACCACTAGATATTCATGTCCAAAGAAGACGAGGAGAAGACTGCATTCATAACCCCATGTGGCACGTACTGCTTTATACGGATGACATTTAGGTTGAAGACCGCTGGGTCTACCTTTTCGAGAGCAGTACAAATTGGGTTTGAGTCTCAGCTGCACAGGAATATTGAAGCTTACATGGATGGCATAGTTGTCAAGACCAAGGACAGATCAACACTTATTCAGGACATTGAAGAAACCTTTGCAAACCTGCGCAAGATCAACTTGAAGCTGAATCCAGAGAAGTGTGTGTTTGGCATTCCCTCTGGTAAGCTACTTGGCTTCTTTGTGTCTCACTGTGGGATAGAGGCCAACCCTGACAAGATCAGAGCAATCGAGCAGATTCGAGCACCCAAGATAGTCAAGGATGTGAGGCGTTTAACTGGATGTGTTGCCGCGCTGAGTAGGTTCATTTCCAAGTCTGCCGAGCGCGCCCTAACGTTCTTCAACATTTTGAAGAAGACAGGGCCCATGAAGTGGACCCCTGAGGCGGAAGCAGCACTATAGGACTTAAAAGCTTATCTTTCCTCTGTTACCACCTTGGTCACTCCTAAACCGCAAGAGAAGTTGCCACTTTATTTAGCAGCAACCAATTAAGTGGATAGTGTGGCGCTAGTGGCGCAGCGGGAAGTGGAAGAAGGTGCAGCCACAGCTACTGTACTCCCGGGAAAAGGAAGTGAACCAGTCACGACAGGGTTGAGTGCAGATCAGGAGAAGGAAGAGCAGGGTAGTAAAGACAATCCCAGGGCCACGATGAAAAAGAAGGTGCTGCAACGACTAGTTTACTTTGGTAGCTCCCTATTGCAGGGGGCTAGATCAACGTATTCTAGGGTACAGAAATTGATCTTCTGTCTTTTCATGGCCTCGAGGAAGCTGCGCCACTACTCCCAAGCCAATGAGATCAGAGTTGTCACCCGTTTCCCTTTACAATGCATACTGAGGAACCCTGAGGTCACCGACAGAATAGTTGAATGGGCACTAGAGTTATCAAGCTATGGGTTGAAGTACGAAAGCACCTCGGCCATTCAGAGTAGAGCACTGGCAGAGTTCATTGCAGAATGCACACCTACTCCAGACAAAGAGACGCCGGAAACAGTTATCCCCGGCAAGGAAGTGCCCCAGGAGTGGATCATGTACTTTGATGGTGCTTTCTCGCTGCAGGGTGTGGGGGCTAGCGTGCTCTTCATTGCACCCACCGGAGAGCACCTGAAGGATGTGATCCAAATGCGCTTTCCCCAGGAGAAGGCTACTAACAACACTGCAAAATATGAAGGCCTCCTTGGCGGGCAAAGGATTGCGAAAGAATTGGGAATTAAGAAGTTGATCATCCGTGGAGATTCACAACTTGTGGTGCGGAAAGTCAATAAGGATTACCACAGCCCTTTGATGGAGGCGTACTTTGAAGAAGTGGGAAAGTTGGAGGAACACTTTGACGGATTACAAACAGAGCACGTGCCACGTGTGGAAAATAGCATCGCTGATTATTTGTCAAATTGTGCTGCAGAAAAGCTCCCTGTAGAACCAGTGACCTTTGTCCTCCATTTGAGTCAACCCTCAGTGTCGCCATTGATGATGGCAAGCAAAAGGAGGGAGCTGGACTCCGGGGGGCGTTTACCGGCAGGACCTCTAGAGGTCCCCAATAAGGAAACTACCGGGAACAACTCCACCTCACTTGGTGAGCTACACTCTTTCGCATGACCACAGGTATTCGCATTGGAGGTAGGCGCTCCCATGAGTGAGGAGGTGCCGTTGGTCCTAGTTGTCGAGCCATGAGCTACAACTTGGGCGCAACACATCGTCCACTACCTCCAAACTGGAGAACTTCCCTAAGAACAAGAAGAAGATGAAAGAGTAGCCCGGAGGGCCAGTATGTATCAATTTGTGGGTCACACACTATGCAGAAGGAGGGCCAACGGTGTGAAATTGAAGTGCATTTGCCGGGAAGAGGGGAGGTAACTATTGGCAGCGATACACAAAGGCGTGTGTGGCTCCCATATTAGATCGAGAGCCTTGGTTGGAAAATCTTTCCGGCAAGGTTTCTACTGGCCCACAACCCTCCAACATGTATTTGAGCTAGTCACCAGATGTGAAGCCTGCCAGTTCCACTCCAAGAATATCCATCAACCTGCTCAAGCTCTCCAGATGATTCCTTTATCATGGCCATTTTTGGTTTGGGGGCTCAACATCCTGGGCCCCTTCCCTCGTGCTACTGGGGGCTCTGAATTCTTGTATGTGGCAATCGACAAGTTTACAAAGTGGCCGGAAGTGGAGCCCATGAGGAAGGTGACCGCAGAATCATCTATCAAGTTCTTGAAGGGATTGGTGTGCCATTTCGGAGTACCTGTCACAGCTCTATCTCAGCCCCTGTTGTCTTTGCTTGATCTTCATGTCATCATGTTTAAATTCAAATGAAATTTGAATTGAGGAATTTTCAAAGCCTCATAAACCTTTTAAAAATGATCAACATTAAAGTCTTCTCAAAGAAGCCCAAGAAAATGTTCATGTTAAACCTTGAAAATTATTGGCAAGAATAAAATTCAAACCAATATTCTTGAAGGCTTTAAAATATTTATTTTGGGCCTATTAATTAAATCATTAACATATTTGAGTTGGACTTATTTCTGTTATATAAGGGATAAAGTTCAAATAATTTTTGTAAGTTTGCATGTGGCCTTGGACTAGTTTCCTGAGCTCACATAAAACTTTACAGAAAGTTCTAAATGATTTGATGCTTCAAATCAAATCCAACAAATTATAGAAAATAGAAAACAGAAAAGAAATGACAGAGAGAGAGGAACCTCACCTGACTTACCTGGACTGCCCATTATGCAGCCACCTGGCAGGCCCAGCCCACCAGAGGGCAGAGCCATCTTCTTCCTCCTGCCAGTAGGTAGAGCAGAAGCGTGGCGTGCGCGCGTGCGTCCCCTGCCACCTCCTACTTGCCCTCCCTCGACCTGATCCGAGTCTGGAGACGCTTGTGGCCCCTTCTCACTTTCCCCCTCGCTCTCTGCTCTCTCCTCCGTCCTCACCATCTCCCCTGGAACCCTCTCTCTCACCCACCCGAGCGTGGTCGCCGCCACCGCTCGCCACCACCATGCCCACCGGCCACCGTAGGCCTCGCCGTCTCGTCCAAAAGCTCCTGTACAAACCCCTCTTCCTCCTCGACAAGCCAGGTAACACCGGAAGCCCCATAGCACCGTCCTCGCTGTCGTCTTCTTCCTTCGGACGCTAGAGATCGACTTTCGTCGTTCCGCCCGCACCGAATCATCCCCGAGCCGCTGACCGCCTCAACGTGATCGATGTGAGCTTCCACGCCGAACCCCTCTCTTCCACCTCGCGTTCGCGAGCTCCAGGATACATCTCCACCATGGCCGAGAGCTTGGCTCCACCGCGCATGTCGCCGCCGTCGTTCTAGCCACTGCCGCTCACGTTCGAGACCATCAACGCACTCAGAACGCTCCCAGGAGTCGAGCGCACCCATCCGTTAGTCCTCCCATGCACAATAACTCCGAACTCGAGCTTGTCCGAACTCCACCACGGGATTGTTTCCGAGGAGTTCCGGCCAGCCCGCGACCGCCTGTCCAGTCCATCAGATGCGCGCGAACGAGAGCTCCCCAACGCACTAAGCCACGCCCAAAACCTCCCTCTGTAGCGCGTTTCCGACGCGCTATGCCATCTCGGCACTCGCCGACGGTGAGCCACCGGCCTGTTTGACCCGTTTGACCTGGGGTTTGATTCCCCTGAGTCACAGACAAGTGGGGCCAGCCCCTAATAACCCTAGATTAGGATTTTAGTTAGCACTAATTAACATTGTTAATTAGTTTAATTGAAACTGTTAGTTGGCTGAGTCATTGACCAATGGGTCCCGCAGGTCAGTTTTTGACTTGGCCGACCCAGTTGACCCGCTGACATCAGCCTCGGGAAATGCTAATGCAGTAAAGCTTTTCTAGAATTTTAATAAATCCAAATGATTTATTTATTTTCAGAAAATGCCCAAAACTTCTAAAAATCATAGAAAATCAACCGTAACTCCAAATGAAAAAATTTATATATGAAAAATGATTAGAAAAATCCAATCTATCCATATTTACCTTTTTCATGGATGTTAGAACAACTTTTAGCTACTGTTTAGGACAAATCAAATGAATGGCATTTGAATAATCACATATGGAGTTTGAATTTGAATATTTGTTTCAAACCAACTTCATTTAATCTCGTTGCTAGTTGCATTAGCTCAAATCACCTCATATTTCCATGTCATGATCATGCATCATATTGTTGCATTGCCTTCATTGTATTTCCTCTCTGTTGCCGGTGTTGTTCCCCCTCAGTAGACGTTGTTCCGATGATGAGTTCGATGACACCGATGAAGAGTTATACTATCTTCAGAAGTGCCAAGCAAGCAAAATCGCCTTGTTCATTCTGATACAATCCCACTCCCACGCTTCTGCTCTCTTTTACTGCATTAGGACAACAACGCTTCAACTATTACATGCTGCGGTAGTTGAACCCCATTGCTCTGCATGACCTGTCATTGCCCGTAGTACATAGATGAAACCCACTAGCATGAGTATGAGTTGTTTCAGCCCTGATGTGCCTACTCATTCATGCTTGTTGTCATGCCTACTACTGCTTAGAGTTGAGTCAGGTCTGATTCATCGGGGATGAATTGGAATGCGGTGAACATCTCCTACTATTGAGAGCTAAGTGTGTGAACACGATTTGGTAAAGGTAGCGGTGAGAGGCCATGTAGGAGTACATGGTGGGTTGTCTCATTGAAACCGTCCTCAGGAACTGAGTTCTGTGTTTGTGATCCGCGAACAGTTACTACCACACATTGGGTTCCGGTAACTCGACCCCTCTCAGCTTATTAATCGCCTCGATCTCTGTCCAGGAATTGCAACTAGTTTCTGGTGTTTGTAGGATAAGTGTTGGGGGCCGTGCATAGCGCTGACTCTAGGGGTGGGCTATGATGTGGTAGAGACATGAGGCACGGTGTACCGTGTAATGCCCACAATGTGGCTATAGCTCCAACGTGTGGAAGCACGACTTAGAGGCATAACCGCATTGTAAGCAATGTCGCAAGTGAGGTAATCTTCACAACAACCCATGTAATGAATAAGGGAAAAGATTCATAGTTGGCTTACACTCGCCACGTCACACAAATATAAATAACATTACATTCATCCAGATACAATCAAGGTCCAACTACAGAACCAAAATAAAGAACAACCCCAAATGCGACAAAGTCCCCGATCGCCCCAACTGGGAACCACTACTGATCGTCTGGAAAGGAAATGTAGTATCGTCCTGAGTCCTCATCAAACTCCCACTTGAGCTCAGTCGAATCACCTGGAGCCGTATCATTGGTCCCTGCATCTGGTTTTGGAAGTAATCTATGAGTCACGGGGACTCAGCAATCTCACACCCTCGCGATCAAGACTATTTAAGCTTATAGGAAGGGTAAAAGTATGAGGTGGAGCTGCAGCAAGCGACTAGCATATATCGTGGCTAACATACGCAAGAGAGAGCGAGAAGATAAGGCAAAGGCACGGTCGATGAACTATGATCAAGAAGTGATCCTAGAACCACCTACGTGCAAGAATAACACGAGACCGTGTTCTCTTCCCGGACTCCGCTGAAAAGAGACCATCACGGCGACACACTCTGTTGATTCATTTTAATTAGGTTAAGTTATGGTTTTCTACAACCGGACATTAACAAATTCCCATCTGCCCATGACCGCGGGCACGGCTTTCGAAAGTTCAAATCCCTGCAGGGGTGTCCCAACTTAGCCCATCACAAGCTCTCACGGTCAACGAAGGATATTGCTTCTCCCAAGACAATCCGATCAGACTCGGAATCCCGGTTACAAGACATCTCGACAATGGTAAAACTAAACCAGCAAATCCACCCGAATGTGCCGACAAATCCCGATAGGAGCTGCACATATCTCGTTCTTAGGGCACACCAGATAAGCAATCCGTACAACTAAAACCAGCCCTCGAGTTTCCCCGAGGTGGCGCTGCAAGGGTCTCTAGTTTGGACCAACACTCAGAGGAGTACTGGCCCAGAGGTTTAATAAAGATGACCCTCCTTGTTCTTGGAAAAGACCAAAATGTGATCGAGGTAGACCAAGATAACAAGTAGACATGTTTGCGAGCTCGATGCACTCACCACAAGGCATTGCATGATAAACTAAGCATACACCCAGCAAGTAGACATGGCATAGAAGCTAGACATGGCAAGAACAACAACAAAGCATGTATGGACCAACTACAACAAGCTCGGCAAAATTGCTTAACACGTAAACATTCTGCGAGGAACATTTTATAGCAAAAATAGAGCTCGATTGACTCAAGCTAGGGTGCTCCATAATTGCAAACAAAGACATGGATGGATAGAGCACTACAATATCTAAAAAACATCCTTACTGATCATGCTCAAAAGAGGCATGGATCACTTTGTATCAACATGAACACATGGCATAAAAATTACGGCAGGACAAAGACTTAGAATATTTCTAAGTCCCTGAAATCAGTAACAATAAGTAAGCTACTTTGCATGCTTGTGCTAGTCACCACAGAGATAACAAAAATACATGGCATACACCCCTGTAAAGATTGCATGGCATACTTCAAAACACATGTAGAGCTCAAGTTCATAGGAGCCACACATCAATCATGGCAAAAATGACAAATGTCCGATTGCTGATAAGGATCTGAAACTAACATCACATAACCCTATTCCAACAGCATTTAGGGCATGAAGATGAGCTCAAATGAATATATTGCAATGAGATGAAATGAAGTACTCGTCGAGACGAACATTTCGATATGCTACGCGCACGAATCGGAGCAACCGTTGCAGAGATATGATGCAATGAACAATGCAAAATATTACTCAAACGGGGCAAAAAGTCAACCCGAGATTAGGGTTTCGGATCTGGATCAAGATCGGGCACTGTAGCAGTGTGGATTTCGAGGATGCTCGCCTGAGTTGCACCAAAATTCGTCAAGGTCGCTGGAGAGGGGACTTGCCGGGGCGTGATGAGGTGATGGCGGTGGAGGGCATCGCCGGAGAGGAGGCGGGCGTTGGCGCCGCGGACGCGGTGGCGCTCGGATGCGGCGGGGCTTCCTCCGACCGGCGCGGGCGGCGCGGCTGCCGGCAGGCGACGAAGCGATGCGGCGGCGGCGGGCGAAGGAGAGGTGCAGCGGGGCGCTCCCGGTGGTGGCGCGGGAGGCGTTAGGCTCGGGGGCCCGACTGGGGCCGAGTGGGCCTCGTCGGCGGCGGCGGCCGGCCATGGACACGTGGCGTCGCCTGGTAGGTCCGGCGGAGTGGGCGGACTTGTCCGGCCCAAATCGGACACGTCCGACGGCGAGGGGAGCGGAGTTTCTAGGGTTAGGGGTGGAGATGACCCGAAATTTTGGGGAGGGACCTATATATAGAGGTAGAGGGAGCTAGGAGAGTCCAAATGAGGTGCGGTTTTCAGCCACGCGATCATGATCGAACGGCCTAGATGATGGAAGGGGTTTAGGTGGATTTTGCGCCACTTTGGAGGGGCGTTGGGCTGCAACACACACGAGGCCTTTTCGGTCCCTCGGTTAACCGTTGGAGTATCAAACGAAGTCCAAATGGCACGAAACATGACAGGCGGTCTACCGGTAGTAAACCAAGGCCGCATGACAAGTATCGGTCCAATCCGAGAACATTTAATACCCGCACACGAAAAGAGGTAGAAAGGGACACCGGAGGACATAGGAGCGCCGGAATGCAAAACGGACAATGGGGAAAATGCTCGGATGCATGAGACGAACACGTATGCAAATGCGATGCACATGATGACATGATATGAGATGCATGACAAAGACAAAACAACACGAAGACAAAAACCCGACAACGAGGAAATAAAGTAACTTAGTGCCGGAAACGACAAGAGTTGGAATACAAATATGGCAAGTTACTTACGGGGTGTTACGTACCGAGACGCCCGCTTGGTGCCTCGGGAAGCCTGCTCTCATAGTTTGGGGCCGTGAGCGAAACCCCGACCGGATCTCCTTGCAGATGGAACCCGAATAGGCGATAAACCTGGACTAGGGACTTGTGTGGTTAGTCAGGTCATGGCCGACTCCCTCGCCAGGCTTCCGCTTGAAGGTTGCCGAGATACACGACGTGTACATGGTGGAATGTGGCGAGAGCGTGTGTGAAGAAGTACACCCCTGTAGGGTTAACATCATCTATTCAAATAGCTGTGTCCGCGGTAAAGGACTTCTGGGTTGCATGTACACTTCATAGACAAGTGAAAGTGGATACTCTAAAATGCGCAAGATAAGCGTGAGTGCGATGGATGGCGTTCTCATAGGGAGACGGGAGCGGATCCATAGTGGTGTATTGATTGGTGAATATGTGGACTCGTGTGCGCCACCTCAAAAGAGTTACTTGTAGTCATAGTTCAAGATAGCCACCAAGTCTAAGCTGGCTTGCTGCAGTTAAACTCCACCACCCCCTTTGTCGACAATGATGCATATGTAGTTAGTTTTGATGTAAGTCTTGCTGGGTACATTTGTACTCATGTTTGCTTAATTTATGTTTTTGCAGAGAGACTTCAGTCTCGCTAGTAGTTCCGCGTGGACTTCGACGTTTAGCTTGTTACCTCAGCTACAATCTTGTGCCCTCGGCAGGGTCTTGTAGATAGTCAGGCTTCTCAGCCTTTTTCATTTGTAGTTGTCTGTACTCAGACAAGTTAAGCTTCCGCATGCGCTTGTTGCTTGTATTCTCTGTATGTTGGGTCATGAGACCCATGATTGTAATACTTGGCTCCTCGGAGCCTAATGAATAAATACTTTGAGTCATAGAGTTTTGTTGTGATGCCATGTTATATTTACACATATCGAGCATATTGTGTGTACGATTGAAATGCTTGGTATGTGTGGGATCCGACAACGTAGTTGTCTATCCTTGGTAGCCTCTCTTATGGGGAAATGTAGTCTGATGCTTCCACTGAGCCATGGTAGTCTGCTACAGCCCAGTTTACCGGAGTCCTACGAGCCCAGTTACTACTACTCCAGAACACCTAGACTGGATGGCATGTGTCCCACTTTGTTCCTGTGTCTGTACCTTCGGGGAAATGTCACGTTGTGACTTCCGGAGTCCTGCTAGCCTGCTACAGCCCGGGTTACCGGAGTCCTGTTAGCCCAGCTGCTACAGCCCGTATTCACTCGCTGTTGACCGACACGTTCGTTGCTGGGTCATGTATGCCTATCCCTGTAAGTTAGTGTCACTTTGGGTTTACGACTAGTCATGTCGGCCCGGGTTCTCTGTCATATGGATGCTAGCGACACTATCATATACGTGAGCCAAAAGGTGCAAACGGTCCTGGGCCAGGTAAGGTGGCACTCGTGGGAATACCGTGCGTTAGGCCGCAAAGTGATATGATGTGTTACATGCTAGGTCAGTGTGACTTAGGATCAGGGTCCTGGCAGTACCCACCAGAGTCATCACTGACAACGGCACCCAATTCACAAGCGCCTTCATGTAATAAGTTCAAACTCTCGGAAGCAAGGTTTCATTTGCCCCTGTTGCCCATCCCAGAAGCAATGGACAAGATGAGAGGGCGAACACTAAAGTGCTGTGAGGACTCAGGACAAGAACATTTGATAAGCTGCAAAAGTGTGGCAGATGCTGGATCGATGAGCTGTCGGTGGTTCTTTGGTCCCTCTGTACGACGCCAAATCGAGCTACCGGCCATACTCCCTTCTCCCTAATCTATGGGGCAGAAGCAGTACTCCCCATGGCTCTCATATACGGGTCACCCTGATTATTTGCCAACGATGAAGCAGAGCAAGAGCAACACCTATACGACGCCATGATCCTAGAGGAGGACTGTCTCCGGTTTGTTGTGCGTGCTACACGCTATCAACAAGCCCTACGTCGCTATCATAGCTGTAAGGTCCATGCCTGGAGCCTTGAGGAAGGTGACCTTATCCTTAGGCATGTTCCGTCCGCCAAGGGTACCAACAAGTTGACGCTAAAGTGGGAAGGCCCTTACCAGGTAGTACGTGTCACTAGACCTGGCGTAGTCCGTCTGGAGACCGAGGATGGCATTCAAATGCAAAACTCATGGAATATTGAGCATCTTCACAAGTTCTACCCAGAAGGCGCGGCTGTCGGGCCCTGCCCCGGCAGCCCACCCTTTTGTACAAGCCTTGCCGATGTTGCATGTAACCCTTTGTACAAAGCCAGGCGCAGACCTTGAGAAACAGATAAATGAACAAAGCGCTCGCGCCCTAAAAAACAACATGCATGCATGATTGGCTTAGCATGAGAATGCCATGATCATATAGATGAGGTCATATGCTACTATGTTCCCCCCTGCACTAATTGCAGGGTTTCTTGCTGCGAACCTGATCCTACGAAGAAGAAACGGAAAAAAGCTTGCATATTGACCTTCGACAAGCCAAACAGATAAGTCTTCTTTTTATCCATACATGTTTTTGTAAGAATAAAACTTGTGCATAGAGAAACCTTTGTTGCCTTCGAAACATTTGTGCTCCCATCCTTTGATCAAAATGTTGCTTCGGTCAGGAAGGTTGTAGTGGCATTTGATAGAGCAGGGTTGACAAGGGCCCGGTTTCCATCCATAATTTTAAGCCCGGCAGGCCAAGCCCCGTCGCAACAATGGAAGGCATCGACAAGATAGCTTGCCGAGGAAACTTGTTTACTTAAAAGTATAGAGACATTCCTCCTCTAGATGGAGAGAATACATGCACAGCACCTGGCAAGGCTTGCCTTTTTCATTAATATGCGGATAAACAAGTACAAATCTTACAAAGCATGAAGATGGATGAAATAGATTACATATTTAAGACTAAAATTTGGCAAACGCCTACATACTTTAAACTGAAAAAGAGATAAGTGCCCCATAATCCCTTTCTTGTCCATATCCTCCTAGGAACTATGGTGGGAGGTGAAGAGGACAAAAGGAGAGACTGGGTAGAAGCCTAGCTTGACTCCACTAGGGCCTACGGGGAGCAACCTGACAAGATAGGGAGTGGCGAGGCTGCGAAGATGGCAGACGAAGAGAGCAGCTAGGTGGCACCCTAGCCACCACCACCAGAATCGAGGGTTGCACCCGACAGAAGCCACCAAGAGAGCATCCTTTCCCAGGCAACCATCCATAGGAGGCTAGTGATGATGGTGCCGGGGTGGGGGAAGAGTCGGAGAACGGGGCGAAAGGCAGACAGTACGAGATGAAGGCGTCGGTGCCATTGTACTCTGACCTGATGGCCTACCACCCGCCTTCCTCGTCTTCGTCGGTTTTTTCCTCGTCATTGTCGCTCCAGGAAAGCATCAGGCCCGTCACTTCCCCTGGAGGGCCTGGCGGTGGCAGTGGCAGCCCCCAGGGCGCGTTGAGGATGCTGCCTCCCACCTTGGTGGGTAGGAGGGCATCGTCATCTTCAGCATCGTCCCCGATCTCGCCGGGAGTGGCAAATTTGGGATCAATAGAGATCCCGAGCATGGCGCCACCCACGCTGGAGTCAGTCCTGCGACCATAGGGGCACAGCCACCAGCTGCGACTGCCCCGACCACAACCGCCACGTCTCCCGCAGCCCCAGACTAAACTCACTACCCAAGTGCCAACACTAGCCTTCGGAATCGACATTCCAATGCTGAGGCCCGGGGCCTGACCCCGGTCCCTCCCTCTCGGCATGGCTTGCAAGGAAGCAAGGAAGAAGAAGGAGAAGGTATGTGGAAGGATTCCTTCGCCCACTTGTGCTCCCTATTAAAGGCAAGCTGGGACCGGGAGCCTCTTCTCCACCCGCTCACAGAGAACTCCTTCAAATTTAACCCGTCCAAGCCACTGGCAGCGACCGAGCTCATCGACCACCCTCTTGCGCCAATCCGGGGCGATTGGGTTCCTACCACAACACTCCTTCCTGTGCCATCCGTCACCTACCCCGCGCAATGCATGCGACATATGTGGCAGAAAAGCAAAATGTAGTGGGAAGAATGAAATGGCAGCTACCTCCCCGTGAACAAAAGTCACTCACAGGATACTAAAGAAGCGGCCCCACCATGTTTTTCGTCAAGCAGTGCACGGGAAAATAGGAAATTGACTCAAGCACAGGTTAATGAAGAGGAAAGAGAAAAAGAAATCAAGAAGAGAGATACCGCAGGCCCTATGACTGTGTACCTGACAGGGCCTACCGCAACAGTGCTCTACAGCACGTTCGGGCCAGGCCCTCTGCCTGGCCCGAACATGCTACCCTCTACCTGTGTACCTGACAGGGCCTACCGTAACGGTGCTCGGCAACACGTTCGGGCCAGGCCCGGGGGCTCCTGTCGGTGCAACAAACCTTTCTATGTTGCTCAGACTGTACACATGCACAAAAGCAAATTTCCTACAATGACAAGCAGCCGAGACAAGACGAAGCCAGAAAGATAGCCCTTTGATGAATCATAGGGCGGATCAAGAAGACCAAGACAAGCCAAGGGAACAAGATATCAATGAGGAAAAGCCTCCCTTAACGGGCAGGCGAGCCAGGTCAGGTCGAGGCCTCACCAAGAACAAGTCACAAGATCTCCCCGGCAGGCTTGCCAGGGCCGCCGAGGGAGGATCTCCCCGCCAAGACCAAACCACTCCACCGCTCCACCACAAAATGACGCTAGTCACTTATCAGTGTGGTGTGTAGCCCCCAAGTGATTAAGTGGCTGTCATTTGGCACGTGGCCGCCCTTTGGAAGGGAGATCCCCCTGTATGACACCCGTATAGAGGTGTGTCATGCAGACAGACAAGAAGGTGGTTTAGCGGCGCCCCAAGCTTGCCAGGCTGCATCCTGAGCATGACACCTGGTAGTCCATTTAATGCACTTTGTGCTAACTGCCAGAGTTAGGTATGATAGCACTGTTGGCTATCTAATCAATATATAATGACTGATTTGCCACTGTGGTCATCCCTTAACCTATAAAAGGAGGACTATGGCGACCTCAGAAAGGATTCAGACCCTTCTATACTGTTACGCGCGTAGCTACTCTCCCCGAGGCAACCTTTCTGGGCTTGAGCGTTGCTTGTACATCATGGTCCTCCATCCGATCCAGCAAAGCAGGAGTAGGGTTTTATGCTTCGTAGTGGCCCAAACCTGGGTAAAAATGACCAGCGTCATCCCTGTCGTCTTGCTCCATGGCCTCTGCTCTTTGTGCAATGTGTCCTTCCCCCTTGCCAAACCACAAGGGGCTGATGGCCCCATAGGTGATCGTTTTCCATGGTGACAGGAAGCTTCCCAAAACCCTAGAGGAGTCGACGAAACACAATTCTAGTCGCCAAAAGTTCCAGAACCACGAGATCCAATCTAGAGGCCTTTTACGGCACTTTGCCAGAGGGGGGCAACGATCACGGTGGGGTTCTTCATCATCACCCTTGCCCCTCTAATGATGCATGAGTAGTTTACCACAGACCTACGGGTCTGTAGGTAGTAGGTAGATGGATTCTTTTCCCTTTTTGATGTTCAATACAATGTTCTCCTCTATGATCTTGGAGATCTATTCGATGTAATGACTTTTTGTGGTGTGTTTGTTGGGATCCGATGAATTGTGAGTTTATGATCAGATCTATCCATGAATAATATGAGTCTTTGTGGAACTCTTTCATGCAAGATCTTTATAGCCTCGTATTTCTTCTACAAACTTTGGTTTTCTTTGGCCAACTAGATTGGTTTTTTCTTGCAACGGGAAGAAGTGCTCTGTGATTGGTTCGATCTTGCGGTGCTCAATCCCAGTGACAGAAAGAGACATGGCATGCATGTATCATTGCTATCAAGGATAAAAAGATCGGGTCTATTCGTACATTAATAGTTATTGACTACATCATGTCATCGTTCTTATTGCATTACTCTGTTTCTCCATGAACTTAATACACTATATGCATGCTGGATAGCAGTCGATCTGTGGAGTTATAGTAGTAGATGCAGGCAGGAGTCGGTCTACTAATCTTGGACATGATGCCTATATACATGATCATTGCAATTGATATCGTCATAATTATTTTCTTTTCTGTCAATTGCCCAACAGTAATCTGTTTACCCACCGTATACTATTTTCTCGAGAGAAGCCTCTAGTGAAATCAATGGCCCCCAGGTCTATTTCCTATCATATTATGTTCAGATCTATTTATCCAAAAATCCAAAAATACATCACTGCACTTTTTATTTACTTATTTTATTTTGGGTTTTTGCTAGATCTATTTACCAATTCTCATACAATTTAATCTATCTCAATACCGAGGAGGGACCGACAACCCCTCTTACGAGTTGTGTTGCATGTTTTTGTTGTTTGCGTGAAGGTGCTGTTTACATTGTGTCGCTTGGTTGTCCTACTGGATTTATAACCTTGGTTTCATAACTGAGGGAAATACTTACCGTTGCTGTGCTACATCATCCCCTCCTCTTCGGGGAATTACCAGCGCAGATACAAGCAACCAGGAAGAATTTCTAGTGCCGTTGCCGGGGAGACCTCATCAACATCTATCAGGTTCTATGCACAAACTTTCATATCCTTGCCATTACTTTATTTTTCCATGTGCCTCTGGTTTTCATCTCCCCCATTTCTCAAAAGTTTTTGCAAAAACAGAAAAATATTTGCCATTTTATTTGCTTTCTTTTCGCTTGCCTTTTTCTCGTTCGACCTTTTATTTGCTTGTGTTCTTGTTCCCGTAGTCACGATGTCTTAAGAAAATACCAAGTTGTGTGATTTTTCCAATACTAATAATTGAAAGTGCGTTATATCGACTAGAGGGGGGGTGAATAGGCGATTTTTATGAAAGTCTTCAAAACGTGTGAGTTATGAAGACAAACAGTGAAGATTATGCCTATTACTATGCAGCGGAAGTTAGATTACACTAGGCCAGCCATGGTCATGTATTCAATAGAGTGAAAGCGCAATGACAAACAGCTTCAGTGTAATAAGGATCAGGTAGGAAGAAGTTATGAAGCCAAATAGATCATACATTCATGTTGTGAAGACAAAAGATAAAGCAAGCATGCAATGGCTTCACAATGAATAACTGTAAGTAAAAGGAAGTGAAGATGAAACCAGTGACACGTTGAAGTCAATGATTTGTTGTACCAGTTCCAGTTGTTGTGACAACTGTACGTCTGGTTGGAGCGGCTAGGTATTTAAACCAAAGGACACACAGTCCCGGACACCCAGTCAAGGACACTTAGTCCAAGACACCCAGTCCTCACCGTTTTCTCCTTGAGCTAAGGTCACACAGACCTCGCCCAATCACTCTGGTAAGTCTTCAAGGTAGACTCCCAAACATTCACAGACTTCGTTCACTGGCAATCCACAATTTCTCTTGGATGCTCTGAACGCGACGCCTAACCGTCTGGAGGATGCACAGTCCTCAAGTGTAATAAGTCTTCAGATCACACAGACACGAAGACTTAAGTGATGCCCAATTTACTCTGGCTCTGGGTGGTTAGGGCTTTTCTCCTCGCTAGGAATTTTCTCTCAAAGGCTTCGAGGTGGGTTGCTCTCAAACGACAAAAGCCGTGCACTAAAATCTGAGCAGCCAACCATTTATGGTTGTGGGGGTGGACTATTTATAGCCACTTGGCAACCCGACCTGATTTGTCCGAAATGACCCTGGGTCACTAAGGAACTGACACGTGTACCAACGGTCGAATTTTGAACTCACACGGCAACTTTACTTGAGCTACAAGTAAAGCTGACTTGTCTGACTCTAGACAAGATTTTCTCTCATAGTCTTCGCTCGAAGACATAGGATTTGAATTAGGCATCACTTCAGTCATTCTGACTGGTTCTCCTGGACCCCACTTAACAGTACGGTGGTTCCTACGACACAACATAAATGAAATGAAACTACGAAGGATCTAAGTCTTCGAGTTCCATAAGCTTCATAGGGAGTCTTCTCATGTCATTGTCTTCAATATGAATATCTTCATAAACCACCATTGTCTTCAATGTCTTCGTACATTTTTAGGGGTCATCTCTGGTAGTGAAACCGAATCAATGAGGGACTTCTACCTGTGTTTTCCTGCAATTCTCACAAACACATTAGTCCCTCAACTAGGTTTGTCGTCAATACTCCAAAACCAACTAGGGGTGGCACTAGATGCACTTACAATCTCCCCCTTTTTGGTGATTGATGACAAACTAGTTGAAGTTTTCAATGGGGAACATAATTTGTGAGATTGTAAAGGAATTGTCTTCATAAGTTACAAGGGCTCCCCCTGAAGATGTGCATATAAGTAATTTGCTTCTAGAATGCAAATGCACATGGCAGGTTGTACTTGTGGAGATCCATTTCAACTTATGATGACAATCCACTATGCATGTGAAAGTATATGAAGATAATGACATGCATAATGAAAATGGACGTCTGCAGTATGAGATGAGTGCGGAATTTATCGTCGCACATGCGGAATTTATCTTCGCATAACGGAGTGACAAACAGGTAGCAGACGGCCATCAAGGCTAAGTGTTACAACTCAAAGAAGCAAATGTAGCAAAAACGGGAGTTGTAAGCACGAAGCAAAATGTAGCAAAATATGAAGGCACCCGCCCATAGTGACCCGCTTGAAGACTATAAACATCATATGCTTCTCCCCCTTTTGTCAGGAATGACCAAAAAGGTTTGAAGACATAGAGTTTTCTACGCGTTCCCAAGCGCAGCAGGGTCGGTGGAGTTGTTTGGCGGTGGTGCAGACGAGCTTGGTGCAGATTCGACTCGCGTTGAAGCAAGCGGAGATGATGTCGGGTCGTCTTCTTCTTCAATAATCCGGGCAGACACGGTGGCAGCAGAAGAAGAGAACTCTGACTCTTCAAGTGATGGTGTGCTTCGCATCACAGCTCTTCTTGGAGGCGTGGAGTCAAATTTGAATCTCTCTCTGAAGCCATCCTCTTGCAGGTCAGCTTCATTGCTCATCATGGTGAGGCCTTTCCAAGTGCGGCGACAGGTCTTGTGTGCGACAAACGCATTCTTGGTTGCCAGATTTCTGATGCGATTGACGTCTTGCATGATGCTTCTCATCTGCCTTTTGAGCCAGTCGTGATGCCTGTCTTGCTTTTGGTGAAGAGCCACAAGAAGCTCTCGGTCATTGAGTGAACGAGCGCGCTTCTTGGGTGTCTTTGCAGCTGTGCTGTTAGTGGCTTCAGTTGATGCAGGGGCACGTGTGGTGCCAGCCATTGGATACACTCGGGAGAGAGCTTCAACACCTTCAATATTTTGAGTGAAGCTCTGGTGTTCTGCATTCTGAAGATTTAATGGTTGCTTGGCAGGCTCTGGATATATTGCTTCAGCAGATGTGTCCACATCTGGCAAAAATATCCTATGGTTGCGGGCTGAGGGTTGATAGGAGATTGCAGAGTGAAGCTTGATCAGCCTCATAACCCAAGGAGCATAGAACTTCAATCCAAACAGTTCTGAGGCAGACGCTGCAAATTGACGGATGAAGAGATCCTGTGCGTTGAAGCATTTGCCGTGAAGAATGCAGAAGATGAGAGTCTTCATTGCACCATCAATCGTTGCATATCGAGAGTGTCCCTTTACGGGCCATAGAGTCCGCCTTATGATGTGATATATTGTTCTGGGCAGGTACTCTAAGTCTTCAACGAATAACCGAGTTGGATAGGGTGCATTAGGAGGCAATGGCTTCATCATTGAGAGCATCTGACTCATATCTGGCTCAGGACGCTGAAATATGCTCTCAATTGCGTCAGCATGGAGTTGGCACCCTTCTTCAAAGAATTCGCCAGGAGTGGGAAGGCCGGTAAGCTCAATTATGTCGAAAGCATTGGCTTCATGATGGACATTGCCTGTCATCCACTCTAGGATCCATGTCTTCGGATCTCTGTTATAGCGTTTGATATGCAAGGTGGCATAGAACTAGAGCAGAAGCTCTTCGTTCCAGTGCTCTTCATCGGTGATAAACGGCAGCAGACCCACTTGCTTGAAGCAATCCAGTGCTTCTTCCAGACCAGGCAGACCAGCAACAGATTCAACCTCAAGGCGCTTGTGAGGAAAGATGCGGCCTTGGTTGTATAGGATGCATGAATAATAGCTGCGCTGTTGATGGCTCCAGAACCTATCTGATACAATCCGTTCCCTTGAATAAGGGTTCTTGGAGCGGTCGAAAAACGTGTTATCTGCCCTGAAGCCGTTGATGTTGAAGGAACCAGGAGCTGATGTAGGACCTGGGAACCTTGGCAGTCGTGGGATCGGCTTCTGGACCTGGGGCCTGTGCGCAATATGATAGTTGAATTGTGGTCCGGCAGCAGACTCAGGCACAGAATGTTCAGGAGCAGTAGCTTCATTGTCTTCTGAAGCTGTTGTTTGGGAGGGCTCCACATTTGCTTCGTTGTTTGTGGCAGCCTCAACATTTGCAGCCTCCACACGTGTAGTGGGAGGGACGAACTCAGGCACGTTCTCCTGAAGAACTGCTTCTTGTTGGTGCGGGGGAGTTTGAGCTTGTGGTATTTCTGCATGCTCTTCAGCTGATGCAACTGGAATGTCGTCAGCAGCCTGAGCCCTTGGCCCTTTGCGAAGCCTACGGAATGTAGGCGCCGGTGTAGTTGCAGTGGGTTGGGGCTCATCTTCCTCCTGTGGGCGATCTGCCCACGATGCATCTTGTGTGATTGGCGTCAATGGACGACCAATACTGATCAGTTCGCTTGTCTCAAGATGAGGAAGGGCTGCATCACCTTGCACATTGTCTTGGAGATCAATGTCTTCAGCAGCGTTGGGTTCGTCTGCTGGAATGTCTTCAGCGTGCGGAGCCTCTATGAAAGCAGGCTCATGCACAGTCAACTGACGATCTGTGTCAGGATAGCGGACAGAGAGGGGTTCAACTATCAAGGGCTCTGTGGGAGCAGCCCGAGATTTCTTGGTCTTGCGCTTCTTGATGGTGGGGTCAGAAGGAGAGGCTTCAGAATGTTTTCTCTTCTTAGCTTCAGCCTCTGCAGTCCGTGTCTTCTTGAGCTGTGAGGTGGTTGATCGACTCTTTGGCTTCGAGCCAGTCGTTGCAGCGGGGAAATCGGAGCAGTTTCTGACCTTGGTGCTTCTGGTTCAGGCACTGCAGGCTTCTTTTTCTTCTTCGAGGCCATCCTGGGGTCAATGCCTGGACGTCCCAGTGCCTTGCGCTTCTCGGCCTCATTGTAGGCCTGCACGCAGCGATCAGCCAGAGTCTTCATGCGCTCTCGCGAGCCTTGAGCTTCGGCACGCGTCTTCAGAAAGTTCTCTTTCAGATCGTGCAACATGATCTTGAAGTTTTTCACGTCTTGCACGCTGAGCTTGGCCACGTGCTTCTTGAACTGAGCCTTTTCAAAATCAATTTTCTGTTTCAGTTCAACAATGCGCTAGGCTATTGCAAGTTCTGAAGCAATTGCTCCTTGAAAAGCAACGCTGAGGCCTATGGGCAGCTGCAGATCGTTGAAGCTGATCTCCGGTGAGGCAAACCATTCATCGATGAAGTTGTGGATGATGGCTACATCAAACAGAGGCAGATTGTTGAAGATTTCAGCCTCCTCCTTGCTCTTGATGAGCTGCTCGAGAGCGTCATCTCCAAGATCTTCATCGCTTGACAGATCAATGGTTTCGCAGCGCAGAATGTCAGCAGCTGTGAGCTCTTTGCCTGTGTGTGGCTGAGGCTTCTTGGCTTCTTGGGGCTTGGACACTCGTGATAAGCCTTCAGACTGCACACTGGCTTCAGGAGGTGCAGTTGCCAATGGCTTCACTCTTGAGATTTTGGGAGAAGCCGCTGGCTTTGAAGCTTTTGGCTTCTTCTGCTTTGGCTTCAGCGCAGCAGGGGCGTCATCTGACTCAGTATCTGCTGGAGGGTCATTCACAGCAGTCCCTTGGACTAGGATGCGAGTGATGAGGCCTGCTAGATTGGCATACGGCCCGATGACATTGGGATCGGCGTAGCGTGTGCCATCTGCCCTTGGTGAGGAGGGATCAGGGTTGAAGTCAAGCCCAAATTTCTTCTTATTTATCTTCGCTGACTGTTGAGAAAACTGAAAGTTGCACTTGAAGAGATTATCATCGCGGCACCAGAGAAGTGATGACAGATGAGCTTCAGCTGGCTGTGGTCCTCTCGCCATGCATGGATAGAAGCCTTGAGCAATGGCTTCGTCTCTGGACCTGGGTACGAGATTTTTATATAATACGTCTCCCCACGGTCTCTTGATGGCGCACTTCTCCGCATACTCCTGAGTGACGAAGCGGTATTGAAACCATTGCTCTGCCCAATATCTTCGAATCCATTGGATTCGTGTCTTGCGCTGACCATAGCTTTCTTCAGGATCAGTTTTGTACATCTCTGCCAATTCATCAGGCAGATCTTTGGACGTTTCACCACGTCTCTGTCTGCCTCCCTTCCTTGCTGCTGTTTCTGAAGCCATGAATCTTAACTTGGAAGGCTTCAAGATGTTCAAAGTCTTCAAAGGCTTCCTTTTGCTTGACCAACAAGAACTGGCTTCAGGAGAGTTGATGTGATGCTGCAAGTATTCTGCAAATGAATGCAGACTATGAGAACCAAAGGATTCTCCCACGGACATGTACCTGTGACAGCATTAAGGTGCGAGGGAAGGGGAAGCAGTCATATGCATTCTCAGAAGATTTTGAAGATAAATCGGTTTAGAAGACATTGACCTCATCGTGCGAAGACATTCACTTATAGATAAGAAGTTGGTTCCAGATTTGTACGAACCCATAGATCAGTACAAGTGAGGAATCTAACTGCTTTATGAAGCACAAGTGAATATACTAGGCATGTTATGAGATGCAGCGAGAGATCTAACTAGTGTGAAGAGAAACTTCTAACGGTTGAAAGTGACAGAACCAAGAGATCAAAAGAGGCTGTAAAAAGAGGTTTTATTTACCCCACTGGAACTGCTAGACGAAGTGAGAGTTGAGGCAGAGCAGTTCGATCCTCCGTGCCCTAACTTGGCGACGGAAGACACCTACGGCGACGGTGGAGAGAGCGATGTCCGCTGTCGGCGTGAAAACGGCGTCGGAGAGGTTGCGGCAGTGAAGCGCTTCGTCGCCGGCGTCGTCGAGTGCTAGCGGTGGCGCTAGGGTTCGTGCGAGGGTGGAAGAAGAGATAATGACCGCAGTGAATCGTGTATTTATAGGGATACAGGCGGCACTGCGCTATTACGTAGGTGCCCCTGGCGGTTCGCATTTGAGGCACGCGTGGCCAGTTAGAGGAAGATTGGGGTTTGTTCCACGTCCCACGCACGCCTAAATTGTTGGGCGGTCGTTCCTACTTCTCCGGATCTTATGTGGAGGAGTGAGCATTAGAAACGGACTTTTATGGTTGTTTCTATGTCTTCGGCTGACAAGGACACAGTGAAGACAATTGACAGTTTCAACAGAATGCATATGACTTGGAGAGATAGAGTTTGAGATAGAAAGCATAGAGAGGTTAGGGTCCGATCACATTCACTTAGTTCAAAAGATTCAACCAAGAAGACATAGCTATAAGTGAATGCTGTAGAGGACAGAACATCAGTACATATATATATATATCTATATAATCAATGCAGTGAAGATAATTATGAAGACATATTGAGATTGAAGCCAAATCAAATGTGAAGACATTGCGAGGTAACGCCATGAGTGAAACACTTCAAAATAGAACATTTGGTGGTGGCGTTACCCACCGTATAGGAAGTATTAGACCCAGACACGGCGCACAATTATCGTGGCGCTCCGAAGTCAAATTCCTCATTAATGTATTCACACTTAGAATGTATGTCTTCATTGATTGAAGATATACTTTACTTTGTGTGTTGCACATCTAAGTCATCAATAGGCATAAGTGCTAGGATGTGTGCCTGATCACACGACATTTGAGGATTCCAAGATATTTAGCTCACACCGTAACTTGCAAAATCTCTTTTCATCCAAGGGCTTGGTGAAAATATCTGCCAATTGCTCTTCAGTGTTGACGTGTATGATATCAATGTCTTCCTTCACAACATGATCTCGGAGAAAGTGATGACAAATTTCTATGTGCTTTGTCTTCGAGTGCTGAACTGGGTTGTTGGCAATCTTGATGGCGCTTTCGTTGTCGCAGTAAAGTGGCACTTGCTTCAGATGAATGCCATAATCCCTGAGTGTTTGCTTCATCCACAGAAGCTGAGCGCAGCAAGATCCAGCAGCAATGTATTCAGATTCAGCAGTGGAGAGAGATACACAGTTCTGCTTCTTTGAAGACCAACATACAAGTGATCGTCCCAGAAAATGACATGTGCCTAATGTAGATTTGCGATCAACTTTGTCACCAGCATAATCAGCATCCGAAAATCCAACCAAATCAAACTCTGAGCCCTTTGGATACCATAATCCTAGAGTTGGGGTGTGAGCCAAATATCGAAGAATTCTCTTCACAGCTAAGTGATGCGACTCCTTTGGTGCCGCTTGAAATCGAGCACACATGCAAACACTAAGCATGATATCTGGCCTAGATGCACATAAATAAAGCAGAGACCCAATCATGGAGCGGTATACCTTTTGATCGAACTCTTTACCATTGTCGTCAGGACCTAGATGATGTTTGGCCGGCATTGGTGTTGTGAAGCCTTTGCAGTCTTGCATACCGAACTTCTTCAGGCACTCTTTAAGATATTTCTCTTGAGATATGAAGATGCCGTTGCGTTGTTGCCGTATTTGAAGACCGAGGAAGAACTTCAGCTCCCCCATCATGGACATCTGATATTGCTCTTGCATCATATATCCAAACTCTTCACTATATTTCTGATTTGTGCAGCCGAAGATAATGTCATCCACATATATTTGGCACACAAACAGTTCACCATCATATGTCTTCGTGAAAAGAGTGGGATCCAGGGAACCAGATATGAAGCCTTTGCTCTTCAGAAAGTACTTGAGTGTATCATACCAGGCCCTAGGGGCTTGTTTGAGGCCATACAGTGCCTTGTTGAGCTTGTATACCATATCAGGATGTTTTGGATTTCCAAAGCCAGGTGGTTGCGCAACATACACTTCTTCTTCAATCTTGCCATTGAGAAAGGCACTTTTCACATCCATTTGATATAGAAGTATGTTATGATGATTTGCATAGGCCAGCAGTATGCGTATGGCTTCAAGCCTAGCCACAGGAGCAAATGTTTCATCGAAGTCAATGCCCTCCACTTGAGTATATCCTTGAGCAACGAGACGAGCTTTGTTTCTGACAACTTGACCATGCTCATCTTGCTTGTTGCGGTATATCCATTTGGTGCCTATTATGTTGTGCTTCCGTGGATCAGGACGCTTAACCAGTTCCCATACATTATTTAGCTCAAACTGTTGAAGCTCTTCTTGCATAGCTTGAATCCATGCAGGTTCCATGAAGGCTTCTTCAACTTTCTTGGGTTCTGATATTGAGACAAATGTGAAATGCCCACAGAAGTTTGTTAGCTGAGTTGCCCTTGAACGAGTGAGTGGACCAGGTGCATTGATGCTGTCAAGTATTTTGTCAATCTGTACTTCATTTGCAACACGAGGATGTATAGGGCGAAGACTTTGCTCTTGCTGATCTGTGTTGTCATTTGGAGGTATATCTTCAGGCTGAGCATTGTCTTCATGTGGATCAGGTGCTGAGATGATAAGTTCTTCTTCTGGATGAGCTTCAGAAGGTACAATCTCTCCAGTTCCCATAAGCTTGATTGATTCATTTGCTGGAACTTCATCTAGCACATTTGGCAATTGCTCTCTTTGTGATCCACTGGTTTCATCAAACCGCACATCCACTGTTTCAACCACTTTGTAGTGGAAGAGATTGAAGACTCTGTAGGAGTGCGAATCCTTTCCATATCCAAGCATGAAGCCTTCATGTGCTTTTGGTGCAAACTTTGAGGTGTGGTGTGGGTCCTTGATCCAGCATTTTGCGCCAAATACTCTGAAGTAACTGACATTTGGCTTCTTGCCAGTTAGGAGTTCATAAGATGTCTTGTTCAGAAGCTTGTGAAGATAAACACGATTGATTGTATGGCATGCAGTGTCAATGGCTTCAGTCCAGAATTTTCTTGGAGTCTTGTATTCATCTAGCATTGTTCTGGCCATCTCAATGAGTGTTCTGTTCTTGCGTTCGATGACGCCATTTTGCTGTGGCGTGTATGGAGCTGAGAATTCATGTGTGATGCCCAAGGTATCCAGATATGTATCAAGGCCAGTGTTCTTGAATTCAGTGCCATTGTCACTTCTGATGTGCTTTATCTTGGCGCCAAAGTTGTTCATGGCTCGATTGGCGAAGCGTCTGAAGACATCTTGCACTTCAGTCTTGTAAAGGATTATGTGCACCCAAGTATATCTAGAATAATCATCAAGAATTACGAAGCCATAGAGGCAAGCAGAAGTAGTAAATGTTGAGTAGTGAGTGGGACCGAAAAGATCCATGTGAAGCAGTTCGAAGGGTTGAGTAGTAGTCATGCTAGTCTTCGAAGGATGTTTTGCCCTTGTCATCTTCCCTGCTTCACAGGCACCGCATAAGTGATCTTTCTTGAACTTGACGCCCTCGATGCCTATGACGTGCTTTTTCTTTGCAAGGGTGTGGAGGTTCCTCATGCCAGCATGCCCAAGCCTTCGATGCCAAAGACAGCATTCTGAAGCTTTTGCAAGAAGACATACTGCAAGTTGTGGTCCTGCTGAGAAATCGACCACGTACAAATCACCTTTCCGATACCCTTCAAACACTAGAGATTTTTCAGATTCCATTAGCACCAGGCAGTGATATTTGCCAAACATTACAATCATATTCAAATCGCAAAGCATTGAGACAGACATTAAGTTGAAGCCAAGGGATTCAACAAGCATGACTTTATCCATGTGTTGATCCTTTGAGATTGCAACTCTACCTAAACCCAATACCTTACTTTTACCAGTGTCAGCAAATGTAATGTGGCTCTTATCGGATGGACGTAAAGTTGAGTCCATAAGAAGGCTTCTTCTGCCAGTCATGTGATTTGTACACCCACTGTCAATAATCCATTCTGAAGACTTTGAAGTTGCTGGTGTCGTACCCTACAGTGCAGTTAGGGGGATAGGCTTCACAAAGGGTATTGTGAAGCATAAACATTTGACGAACCAGTGGGTTATGAAAACTTAGATCCAGATTAGGACTGATAGGGAGAATAGCATGCGATTCAGGAACGAAGTACATAATGATGCCATTTGGGCAGTTTATCTTGCGCCCCACAAGATTTTTATGGTCCCCAGCAATAGCATCAGAAGATTTTGTTTTTGTGCTGGAGACCTTTCCCTGCAAAAGAGAGTTAAGCTTTCTTAACCATCCACATCTTCAAGGGTGGGTTATAAGCTATAAGTCTAAGTGCAGCATCTGAGAATTTTGGCTTTGAAGCCTTAGCAAACAGTCTAGCAGGTGGACAATAATACTCATAGGAATAAGCAGAATAATTTTTGGTCATATGAACATGACAGTTCGATGAACCGCTCTCATATTCATATGCCTGAGTATGGTTCCCTGCAAAACATTTGCATTAGTGTGACTCAGGTGAGTCCTCTGTCTGTATGAAGCCTTTGGACCATATGAAGCCTTTGGTCTGAGGTTTGTCTTCTTCAAGTGAGGTGTCAAGAAGACATTCACAGGAAGATTTTCCAGACATGTTTTCGGAACCCAGATCTTCTTTATAGGCGGTCCATTCCTGCAGTTAGTACCAATGTACCTGGCAAACACTTCACCATTCTGATTCTTAAACAGTTTATAGTTTGCATCAAAGGATTCATCAATGATAATTGGGTTAGCACAAGTGAAGCCAGACAGATTGGATGGATCTGCTGAGGATTCCTTTGCAGCAACCCATGTGGTTTTGGGGTACTGCTCAGGTTTCCAGTAAGAGCCATCTGCATTGATTCTCCTCTCGAACCCAACACCCTCTTTCCTAGGGTTTCGGTTCAGAATCTGCTTCTTAAGTACATCACATAATGTCTGATGCCCTTTCAGACTTTTGTACATTCCTGTTTCAAGCAATGTCTTCAACCTAGCATTTTCATCAGCAATAGCAGTGGTATCCTCAGCAGAGGGGTTAGTTGCCACATCAACAATTGAAGATATTGGAACAGCAGTAGCAGTGGAACATTCAGCAACAGAAGTAGCATTATCACGCTCAATGCATTTAAGACACGGTGGTTCAAATCCTTCCTGAGCGAGACTGATCTGTTCAGAGCGAAGTGACTCGTTTTCTTTTTGAAGATCTTCATGATCCGCTCTCAACTTCTCAAGGTCTTGCTTATTTTGAAGATAATCATAGGAAAGCTTTTCATGAGTAGTTGAGAGAGTCTCAAGATGATCTTCAAGTTCCTGATACTTAACGTGAAGTTTTTTTATGTCTTCAATTAAGGATTCAGAACTAGTCATTTCAGCACCCAACAGATCATCGCTTCTGTCTAACAGTTTTTGAATATGTTCTGTAGCTTTCTGTTGTTCAGTTGCAATTTTAGCAAGTGTTTTGTAGCTAGGTTTTGAATCACATTCAGAGTCATCGTCACTAGATGTTTCATAGTGAGTAGTGCGTGTGTTTACCTTGGCACCGCGTGCCATGAAGCAGTAGGTGGGAGTGGAGTCGTTCTTGTCATTGGCGTCGGTGTCGGTGATGCAGTCATTGTCTTCAGTATTGAAGATGGACTTGGCGACATATGCTGTAGCCAGACTCGCAATGCCAGAATCAGACTCCTCCTCAGATTCCACCTCTGCCTCCTCAGATGCGGACTCCTCCTCTGAATCCATCTCCTTGCCAACAAACGCACGTGCCTTGCCAGATGAGCTCTTCTTGTGTGATGAAGACTTTGATGACGACTTGGAATAAGACTTTGAGTAGTTCTTCTTTTTCTTGTCGTCAGAATCATATTCCTTGCTCTTCTTCTTCCTTCTGTTCTCATTGTCCCACTATGGACACTCAAAGATGAAGTGTCCAGTTTTCTTGCACTTGTGACATGTTTTCTTCTTGTAGTCATGAGCAGAAGCTTCATCATTCCATGAGCTTGATCGTGAAGATTTTCTGAAGCCTTTCTTCTTGGTGAATCTTTGGAACTTCTTCACTAGCATTGCAAGTTCTCTTCCAATGTCTTCAGGATCATCAGAACTGCAGTCAGATTCTTCTTCAGATGAGGAGACAGCTTTTGCCTTCAAGGCACGAGTTCGCCCATAGTTTGGACCGTAGATATCTCTTTTCTCAGAAAGCTGAAATTCATGTGTGTTTTGCCTCTCAAGTATGTCAGACGGATCGAGTGTCTTGAAATCAGGACGTTCTTGAATCATCAGGGCCAGGATGTCAAACGAACTATCAAGTGATCTCAGCAGCGTCTTGACGATTTCATGTTTGGTGATCTCAGTGGCGCCGAGGGCTTGAAGCTCGTTTGTGATGTCAGTGAGTCTATCAAATGTGTGCTGGACATTCTCATTGTCATTTCGCTTGAAGCGGTTGAAGAGATTGCGAAGGACACTGATTCTTTGATCTCTCTGGGTTGATATGCCCTCATTAACTTTGGAGAGCCAGTCCCAGACCAGTTTGGATGTCTTCAAAGCACTCACACGGCCATACTGTCCTTTGGTCAGATGACCACAGATGATATTCTTGGCAGTAGAGTCCAGTTGAACGAATTTCTTGACATCAGCAGCAGTGACACCTTCTCCAGCCTTGGGAACGCCGTTCTCGACGACATACCATAGGTCGACATCAATGGCTTCAAGATGCATGCGCATCTTATTCTTCCAGTAGGGATATTCAGTTCCATCGAAGACGGGGCAAGCAGCGGAGACTTTGATTATCCCTGCAGTCGACATAGCTAAAACTCCAGGTGGTTAAACCGAATCACACAGAACAAGGGAGCACCTCGCTCTGATACCAATTAAAAGTGCGTTATATCGACTAGAGGGGTGGTGAATAGGCGATTTTTATGAAAGTCTTCAAAATGTGTGAGTTATGAAGACAAACAGTGAAGATTATGCCTATTACTATGCAGCGGAAGTTAGATTACACTAGGCCAGCCATGGTCATGTATTCAATAGAGTGAAAGCGCAATGACAAACAGCTTCAGTGTAATAAGGATCAGGTAGGAAGAAGTTATGAAGCCAAACAGATCATACATTCATGTTGTGAAGACAAAAGATAAAGCAAGCATGCAATGGCTTCACAATGAATAACTGTAAGTAAAAGGAAGTGAAGATGAAACCAGTGACACGTTGAAGTCAATGATTTGTTGTACCAGTTCCAGTTGCTGTGACAACTATACGTCTGGTTGGATCGGCTAGGTATTTAAACCAAAGGACACACAGTCCCGGACACCCAGTCAAGGACACTTAGTCCAAGACACCCAGTCCTCACCGTTTTCTCCTTGAGCTAAGGTCACACAGACCTCGCCCAATCACTCTGGTAAGTCTTCAAGGTAGACTCCCAAACCTTCACAGACTTCGTTCACTGGCAATCCACAATTTCTCTTGGATGCTTTGAACGCGACGCCTAACCGTCTGGAGGATGCACAGTCCTCAAGTGTAATAAGTCTTCAGATCACACAGACACGAAGACTTAAGTGATGCCCAATTTACTCTGGCTCTGGGTGGTTAGGGCTTTTCTCCTCGCTAGGAATTTTCTCTCAAAGGCTTCGAGGTGGGTTGCTCTCAAACGACAAAAGCCGTGCACTAAAATCTGAGCAGCCAACCGTTTATGGTTGTGGGGGTGGACTATTTATAGCCACTTGGCAACCCGACCTGATTTGTCCGAAATGACCCTGGGTCACTAAGGAACTGACACGTGTACCAACGGTCGAATTTTGAACTCACACGGCAACTTTACTTGAGCTACAAGTAAAGCTGACTTGTCTGACTCTAGACAAGATTTTCTCTCATAGTCTTCGCTCGAAGACATAGGATTTGAATTAGGCATCACTTCAGTCATTCTGACTGGTTCTCCTGGACCCCACTTAACAGTACGGTGGTTCCTACGACACAACATAAATGAAATGAAACTACGAAGGATCTAAGTCTTCGAGTTCCATAAGCTTCATAGGGAGTCTTCTCATGTCATTGTCTTCAATATGAATATCTTCATAAACCACCATTGTCTTCAATGTCTTCGTACATTTTTAGGGGTCATCTCTGGTAGTGAAACCGAATCAATGAGGGACTTCTACCTGTGTTTTCCTGCAATTCTCACAAAAACATTAGTCCCTCAACTAGGTTTGTTGTCAATACTCCAAAACCAACTAGGGGTGGCACTAGATGCACTTACAATAATAATGATTTTATTAGTACTTTGATTTCTCCTCCCACTGCTAGTGTGGAGTCTTATGATATTAATGCCTCTTTGTTGAATCTCGTTATGAAAGAGCAATTTTCTGGTAATCCCAATGAGGATGCCGCGTCCCATCTAAACACTTTCGTAGAATTGTGTGATATGCAAAAGAAAATAGATGTGGAGAATGATATTGTGAAATTGAAATTATCCTTTTGCTTTGCGAGATCATGCAAATGTTTGGTTTTCATCTTTGCCATGAAATAGTATTGATTCTTGGGACAAGTGCAAATATGCTTTTATCACTAAGTATTTTCCTCCTGCAAAAATTATTTCCCTTAGAAATCAAATCATGAATTTTAAGCAACTTGAGCATGAGCATGTCACTACTAGGAAAAGGGCTATAGATGGAA